>NC_060126.1:415388063-415690371 GCF_021461395.2 Schistocerca americana | reverse complement strand
AGAGAACTTTGGAGCATGAGCGCACTCATCAGTATAATACAGTTCGCCATCTGACTTGGATGCGTGTACTGATGCAGTTGGCAGGAGTGTCATAAATCCGTTGTATGCTCTCCTATGGCAAGTTGGCCCACAACTGCTGTAAGTGGTCTTTGATATCCTTGACAATAGCACGGAGTCGATGTCCGAGTTGATGGCACGCATGTTCGAACGGGTAAAGATCTCGAGAACTTGCAGGCCACGAGAGTATCTCAGGTAAAACATGAGGACGTGAGACGCATGATGTATGTGGCGTACTGTTGTGCCACCAGAGTTCCAGTTACAACGAGCCGTAGCTTGTAGAGTCGTACCCGATGGCTCACCGCGCTATGGTGCGTGGAGTTTTCCTAGAGGTGCGTCTCCAAAGCAGTGGAAGAATTGAACCTCTCTCCAGGTCGCTCGCCAACGATGATTATCCAGGATCGTGCAAAGCCGCGATTCGTCGCTGAACCCAATTCTACGCCATTCATTTTCGATCATGGCACCATTCCAATCGCAGCCATTCTTCGATCCGTGGCCCGCCAGTTCGATCTACGTTCGCGCGAATATCCTCTTTGATTCCTATATCGATGTGGTGAACTATTTGGTTGCGGCTTCTCACCTGGATCGTGAACATCTTACGGATCCGGCTTGATTTGTCCGCATGCTGCAAAGACCACTTTTGTTTCATAGTGAGCTCTGATGAATTTCCTTGGGAAATTATTATTCTTATGCGGAAACCTACCAGTATTATCGCACTCTCGTTGTCGGCCACAATGAGATTATTATTTTTATTTATTTATTTATTTATTTTTTTTAAAGAAGAGAGTCCGGGAACGAGAAAAGTGTCATTTCCCAGGCTGTGTTACAAATTGTCCTGATACTTGTAAAGCAATTAAAGTGTGCTGATCGCGGTCAAGTTTGGTGAGTTAGATCATCACAGTGGCTAAGTAATTACCTAATTATGTGAGACACCGGTCGGAGCCGTTGATACGTTTGAATGGTTATTTGATTCGGCTCCTTAGTCAGCACGATAGTTACTGAAGTCTAAGTTCATTTGTGGAAATCTGAACGAGTTATTTTTAAACTGCATGTGTTTATTTGTTCTGAGCCTGTGCTTCTACTTCTTTCGTGTATTCCAAGTAGTTTAGTAATCATGCTTTTAAATCCTAGAGCTCTTACCGATGGCTGACCAGCGTTATGGCTTGATTGTCTCTTGTTACCGCTGCGTGTAATTATTCCGTCACCTGATGCTGGCTCGGGCGTGATACCTGAGTCTGTTATTACAGTAATTCTAGAGACAACGTGCAGCCTTATTGATGTGTAAGATTTCATTCTTTAAGTGCCACGAAGTAATTCATTTAATAGAATGCTGAGTAAGGTTTTAATTGGTGTTTAAATTGTTAGTGTCTTGTTATTCTAAGTTCGGTCACTAGTACACTGTGTGATCAAAAGTATCCGGACATCCCCGAAAACATACGTTTTTCATATTAGGTGCATTGTGCTGACACCTACTGCCAGGTACTCCATTTCAGCGACCTCAGTAGTCATTAGACATCTTGAGAGAGCAGAATGGGGTACTCCACGGAACTCACGGACTTTAAACAAGGGCAGGTGATTGGGTGTCACTTGTCATACGTCTCTACGCGAGATTTCCACACTCTTAAATATGCCTAGATTCACTGTTTCCGATGTGAGTGAAGTGTAAACGTGAAGGGACACGTACAACACAAAAGCGTACAGACCGACCTCGGCTGTTGACTGACAGAGACCGTCGACAGTTGAAGAGGGTCGCAATGTCTAATAGGCAGACATCTATCCAGACCATCACACAGGAATTCCAAACTGCATCAGGATCCACTGCAATCACTATGACAGTTGGGCGAGAGGTGAGAAAACTAGGATTTCATGGTCGAGCGGCTGCTCATAAGCCACAAATCACGCCGGTAAATGCCAAACGATGCCTCGCTTGGTGTAAGGATCGTAAACATTGGGCGATTGAACAGTGGAAAAACGTTGTGTGGAGTGATGGTTGGTTGGTTGGTTGGTTTGGGGAAGGAGACCAGACAGCGTGGTCATCGGTCTCATCGGATTAGGGAAGGATGGGGAAGGAAGTCGGCCGTGCCCTTTCAGAGGAACCATCCCGGCATTTGCCTGGAGTGATTTAGGGAAATCACGGAAAACCTAAATCAGAATGGCCGGACGTGGGATTGAACCGTCGTCCTCCCGAATGCGAGTCCAGTGTCTAACCAGTGTGGAGTGACGAATCACGGTACACAATGTGGCGATCCGATGGCAGGGTGTGGGCATAGCGAATGCTCGGTGAACATCATCTGCCAGCGTGCCATCAGTAGAATTCGGAGGCGGTGGTGTTATGGTGTGGTCGTGTTTTTCATGGAGGCGGCTTGCACCCCTCGTTGTTTTGCGTGGCACTATCACAGCACAGGCCTACATTGATGTTTTAAGCACCTTCTTGGTTCCCAATGTTGAAGAGCAATACGGGGATGATGACTGCATCTGTCTACACGATCGAGCACCTGTTCATAATGCGCGTCCTGTGTCGGAGTGGTTACACGACAATAACATCCCTGTAATGGGCTGCCATTCCCCAAGAAACCTTCCAGCACCTGAGTGAACGTATGCCTGCGAGAGTGGAAGCTGTCATCACGGTGGGTCAACACCATACTGAATTTCAGCATTGCCGATGGAGGGCACCACGAACTTGTCATTTTCAGCCACGTGTCCGGATACTTTTGATCACATAGTGTTCAAAAAATGGTTCAAATTGCTCTGAGCACTATGGGACTCAACTTCTGAGGTCATTGGTCCCCTAGAACTGAGAACTAGTTAAACCTAACTAACCTAAGAACATCACACACATCCATGCCCAAGGCAGGATTCGAACCTGCGACCGTAGCGGTCTCGCGGCTCCAGACTGCAGCGCCTAGAACCGCACGGCCACTTCGGCCGGCACACATAGTGTATATGGCCAGGCTTACTGATTAGAGTACTTAGCATCTCTCTCCCTCTAATTATCAAATTAATCAAATTATTTCCCCCCAATAACGTGACATATCAAAAACAATGATATCAAGATACTGTCTGACAAACTGCGTGTTATCTTCTATCTCGGGTTCTTCGGCCGACTTTCGTATTATGATTTTTCTGAAGTTTCGCTAGCACGAGTGGCTGGCATTGTCAAAGCTTCACCCTCCATTGCTGGTGGTGAACTGGAGCCGAGCTCGCGGTCGCAGACTATTTGTACCTGGCGCACCAACGTCCAAGGGCTTCTCCGCGGTCATTTCCGGTGCGGTTTCACTTGTTACCTGCGACTGTCATTCTTTGCAGCACGGGAAGCCAGGATCCGTGTACCATGAGGCTTTTCGGTCTCTCACAGATCGTGGTCTGCCACGGCCGATTTCTCCACCTGCCCCAACCTGCAGTGCCACTTATGTTCTGGTGTTGATTGATCGTCAAGTCACTCCAAGATAAACTTTTCCGCATGTATGTGGAATGCGGTATAATCTCGACATTGCATGTGGGTCCCTTTTGTCTTTTGCAGATCTGAGACACTGTTTGATCTTCTTTGTCGGTTTTTAAATAGTATTGCACCGTGTTTGCACAATATAAAGCCGATACTGTCCATCACTCTGGGAATGTATAGCAGAAATGCCGTACCCGACATTTCTTTTTCTGATTTGTCACTTCGCCGAGTGTTTGGCCCTGTTATCCTTGTAATATAACTTTTGGATTACCCATTGCTCCTCAGAACACTTTTCAAGTGCTGTTCTTCGCGTCTGAGGTACTACGGCTCACATATTCGTCTTGTTCGCTTTACGAGCGCATTAATCATGCCTCTTTTCAGGCTCGTATGGTGATTTGATAGTTTGTGCAGGTATGTGTGTGTGTCGGTTTTCGATACACGCTGTGTCCCAGGTTTTCACCATTCCTTGTGACCAGCACATCTAGAAATGGTAGTTTTCTGCCCTTTTCTACTTCGATGGTAGATTTTATGTTGGCATGGAGGCTGTTCAAGTGTCCTAGGAAGTCACCGAGCTGTTCTTTACCATGGCTCCACAAGACGAAGGTGTCATCGACGTATCTGTGCCACACCTTAGGTTTACAAGTCGCCGAGTCCAGTGTCTGTGCTTCGAAATGTTCCATGAAGAAGTTGGCCACCACTGGACTAAGGGGACTACTCATGGCGACGCCTTCCAGCTGTTCGTAGAAGTTGCCATTCCACGTGAAATAGCTCGTAGCGAGACATGCATGAAAGAGCTTTGTGATGTCTTGCGGGAAAATGGAACCGATGTGCTCCTGAGAGTCACTGTGTGACATTTTCGCAAACAAAGGAACATCAGAACTGACGATGATGTCGTTTGGTGCACGTTTTAGCTTCTTCAGCTGCTCAGTGAAATGTCCTGAGTCCTTTATGCGCCTGTCTGTCTTCTCCACGTGAGGCTGGAGTAGAGGCCAAGTGTTTTGCCAGGTTATAGGTCGGTGAGCCAGGAGCGCTAACAATCGGTCTTGGTGGGACGTTATTCTTATGGATCTTAGGTAATCCATACAGCCGAGGTGGTAGGGATTCTGTGTAGCGCAGGTTCCTCTGTATGTCCGCCGGCAGAGAAGATGCCTTCATTAACAGATTTGTATTCCGTGTGATACAATGCGTCGGATATGCGCTTAGTTTTCGGTACGTCGTCAAATCTAATAGGTTCAGGATTTTCTGCTCATAATATTCGGTCTTCATTACGGCGGTCGCATTTGCCTTATTGGCAGGCAGTGTCAACATACTCTTGTTAGCGTTAAGGTTCTTAATGTTAACTCCTCTTTCTTCAGGTTGCAAGCTGGTGTTTTTGCTCGGCGCAGTATCCTGGCCGTTTCACTGCGAATTTCCTCTGCTCTTTCATAAGAAACGGTCCGACTGGCCGATTCGGTATTAGCAATGATGTCCTTCATAGAACACTGTCCACTTGATTTATAGGCCGTAATAAATTCACTGACTGATAAACTTAACTAACATACACCGAGTAAAATTAATTAGGGTTGACAAAATCTGGAGGAAGTGGAAGAAGGATTTCTGCGACTTTCCCCTTGATGAATTGAAAGGATAACGGTATCTAACAAATTAATAAAAAGTGAAAGTAATTGAACCTCACTGGTTGGTGGCGCCCTAAATTTACAAGTACAACGGTTCTCGCTATTAAAAACGGCTCACCTTTGCGTGTGAACTAACTTCTGTATGAAATTACGATGACTAAGCTGCGAGGACCTCGCCTACATCCAACAAAAGCTGCAAGGTACTTGTCCAGAATTTTGCCACAAAACAGTATAAACAGGTGATAGTAAAGTATTATAGTATTTGAGAGTTGTAGCATCGCGTTTTAGTACCTGAATAGTGTAAATTCGGCGTAGTCGTTTGTCTTCTGTTTTTGTTTTGAACAGCCAGTGTCGGTTGGTCAGTCAATGTGCTCCCTGCCGCCATTGGATAAGCAACTGCAGCAGCAAGTCGTATACTCCTAGCTCACTCATTTGTTACATAGTTTAATTCTTAATTTCTTTGCGTGTTTTGGTACTTTAATTGTCTAATTCATAAATTTCGGGCGTATTATAGTATTTGAGAGTTGTAGCATCGCGTTTTAGTACCTGAATAGTGTAAAATCGCGTAGTCTCCTTCCGCCGCCGAGCAGTGTGTCAGCAGTGCGCAAGTAGCAGCATTACTGCATTTACTAGGCAATCTTGTATTTTAATAACCGTTTAAATTTTTTGTGTCGATTTGTTTGCGCTCTCTGTAGATTAGTTCAGACGTTCTTTGCACAACAGTTTTTAGCATGGATAGGGACTGCAACTGCTGTGTTCGGATGCAGGCTGAGTTGACATCCCTTCGCTCCCAGCTTCAGGCAGTGTTGGCTTCGGTCACACACCTTGAGGCTGTTGCCAATGGGCATCACTGTGGGGGTCCGGATGGGGGTTTGTCAGGGACAGCTAGCTCGTCCCACGCATCCCCCGATCGGGCTACGACACTGGTTGCCCGGGATACTGCCCGCATTGAGGCTGATCCCTCTCCTGTGGCAGAGTGGGAGGTCGTCTAAAGGTGTGGCAGGGGGCGAAAGACATTCCGGAGGGCTGAATGGAAGGCCTCTCCAGTTTGTCTGATGAACCGGTTACAGGCTCTGTCTCAGGCTGATACTGATCTTCAGCCTGACATGGCTGCTTGTCCTGTTCCAGAGGTTGCCCCTCAGTCTGCATGATCTGGGCGGTCGCAGAGGGTGGGCTTACTGGTAGTTGGGAGCTCCAACATCAGGCGCGTAATGGGGCCCCTTAGGGATATGGCAGCAAGATAGGGGAAGAAAACCAATGTGCACTCCGTGTGCATACCGGGGGGAGTCATCCATGATGTGGAAAGGGTCCTTCCGGATGCCATGAAGGGTACAGGGTGCACCCATCTGCAGGTGGTCGCTCATGTCGGCACCAATGATGTGTGTCGCTATGGATCGGAGGAAATCCTCTCTGGCTTCCGGTGGCTATCTGATTTGGTGAAGACTGCCAGTCTCGCTAGCGGGATGAAAGCAGAGCTCACCATCTGCAGCATCATCGACAGGACTGACTGCGGACCTTTGGTACAGAGCCGAGTGGAGGGTCTGAATCAGAGGCTGAGACGGTTCTGCGACTGTGTGGGCAGCAGATTCCTCGACTTGCGCCATAGGGTGGTGGGGTTTCGGGTTCCGCTGGATAGGTCAGGAGTCCACTACACGCAACAAGCGGCTACACGGGTAGCAGGGGTTGTGTGGCGTGGGCTGGGCGGTTTTTTAGGTTAGATGGCCTTGGGCAAGTACAGAAAGGGCAACAGCCTCAACGGGTGCGGGGCACAGTCCGGACATGCGGGGACCAAGCAGCAATCGGTATTGTAATTGTAAACTGTCGAAGCTGCATTGGTAAAGTACCGGAACTTCAAGCGCTGATAGAAAGCACCGACGCTGAAATCGTTATAGGTACAGAAAGCTGGCTCAAGCCAGAGATAAATTCTGCCGAAATTTTTACAAAGGTACAGACGGTGTTTAGAAAGGATAGATTGGATGCAACCGGTGGTGGAGTGTTCGTCGCTGTTAGTAGTAGTTTATCCTGTAGTGAAGTAGAAGTGGATAGTTCCTGTGAATTATTATGGGTGGATGTTACACTCAACAACCGAGCTAGGTTAATAATTGGCTCCTTTTACCGACCTCCCGATTCAGCAGCATTAGTGGCAGAACAACTGAGAGAAAATTTGGAATACATTTCACATAAATTTTCTCAGCATGTTATAGTCTTAGGTGGAGATTTCAATTTACCAGATATAGACTGGGACACTCGGATGTTTAGGACGGGTGGTAGGGACAGAGCATCGAGTGACATTATACTGAGTGCACTATCCGAAAATTACCTCGAGCAATTAAACAGGGAACGGACTCGTGGAGATAACATCTTTGACCTACTGATAACATACAGACCCGAACTTTTCGACTCTGTATGTGCAGAACAGGGAATCAGTGATCATAAGGCCGTTGCAGCATCCCTGAATATGGAAGTTAAGAGGAATATAAAAAAAGGGAGGAAGGTTTATCTGTTTAGCAAGAGTAATAGAAGGCAGATTTCAGACTACCTAACAGATCAAAACGAAAATTTCTGTTCCGACACTGACAATGTTGAGTGTTTATGGAAAAAGTTCAAGGCAATCGTAAAATGCGTTTTAGACAGGTACGTGCCGAGTAAAACTGTGAGGGACGGGAAAAACCCACCGCGGTACAACAACAAAGTTAGGAAACTACTGCGAAAGCAAAGAGAGCTTCACTCCAAGTTTAAATGCTGCCAAAACCTCTCGGACAAACAGAAGCTAAACGATGTCAAAGTTAGCGTAAGGAGGGCTATGCGTGAAGCGTTCAGTGAATTCGAAAGTAAAATTCTATGTACCGACTTGACAGAAAATCCTAGGAAGTTCTGGTCTTACGTTAAATCAGTAAGTGGCTCGAAACACCATATCCAGACACTCCGGGATGATGATGGCATTGAAACAGAGGATGACAAGCGTAAATCTGAAATACTAAACACCGTTTTCCAAAGCTGTTCCACAGAGGAAGACCGCACTGCAGTTCCTTCTCTAAATCCTCGCACAAACGAAAAAATGGCTGACATCGAAATAAGTGTCCAAGGAATAGAAAAGCAACTGGAAACACTCAACAGAGGAAAGTCCACTGGACCTGACGGGATACCAATTCGATTCTACACAGAGTACGCGAAAGAACTTGCCCCCTTTTCTGACAGCCGTGTACCGCAAGTCTCTAGAGGAACGGTAGGTTCCAAATGATTGGAAAAGAGTACAGGTAGTCCCAGTCTTCCCAAGAAGGGTCGTCGAGCAGATGCACAAAACTATAGACCTATATCTCTGACGTCGATCTGTTGTAGAATTTTAGAACATGTTTTTTGCTCGAGTATCATGTCGTTTTTGGAAACCCACAATCTACTCTGTACAAATCAACATGGATTCCGGAAACAGCGATCGTGTGAGACCCAACTCGCTTTATTTGTTCATGAGACCCAGAAAATATTAGATACAGGCTCCCAGGTAGATGCTATTTACCTTGACTTCCGGAAGGCGTTCGATATAGTTCCGCACTGTCGCCTGATAAACAAAGTAAGAGCCTACGGAATATCAGATCACCTGTGTGGCTGGACTGAAGAGTTTTTAGCAAACAGAACACAGCATGTTGTTATCAATGGAGAGACGTCTACAGACGTTAAAGTAACCTCTGGCGTGCCACAGGGGAGTGTTATGGGACCATTGCTTTTCACAATATATATAAATGACCTAGTAGATAATGTCGGAAGTTCCATGCGGCTTTTCGCGGATGATGCTGTAGTATACAGCGAAGTTGCAGCATTAGAAAATTGTAGCGAAATGCAGGAAGATTTGCTGCGGATAGGCACTTGTTGCAGGGAGTGGCAACTGACCCTTAACATAGACAAATGTAATGTATTGCGAATACATAGAAAGAAGGATCCTTTATTGTATGATTATATGATAGCGGAACAAACACTGGTAGCAGTTACTTCTGTAAAATATCTGGGAGTATGCGTGCGGAACGATTTGAAGTGGAATGATCATATAAAATTAATTGTTGGTCAGGCGGGTACCAGGTGAGATTCATTGGGAGAATCCTTAGAAAATGTAGTCCATAAACAAAGGAGATGGCTTACAAAACACTCGTTCGACCTATACTTGAGTATTGCTCATCAGTGTGGGGTCCGTACCAGATCGGGTTGACGGAGGAGATAGAGAAGGTCCAGAGAAGAGCGGCGCGTTTCGTCACAGGGTTATTTGGTAACCGTGATAGCGTTACGGAGATGTTTAACAAACTCAAGTGGCAGACTCTGCAAGAGAGGCGCTCTGCATCGCGGTGTAGCTTGCTCGCCAGGTTTCGAGAGGGTGCGTTTCTGGATGAGGTATCGAATATATTGCTTCCCCCTACTTATACCTCCCGAGGAGATCACGAATGTAAAATTAGAGAGATTCGAGCGCGCACGGAGGCTTTCAGACAGTCGTTCTTCCCGCGAACCATACGCGACTGGAACAGGAAAGGGAGGTAATGACAGTGGCACGTAAAGCGCCCTCCGCCACACACCGTTGGGTGGCTTGCGGAGTACAAATGTAGATGGAGATGAACAATGTAAAGAATACAGAATGTAAACAACTGCAACATGTATAACGTCAGAGGAAAATGTTTTTCGTTTTTCTCCAACTTGACGGTTTTGCACACACTTTCTGGCAACTGGTTAATGTGCTCAGTATGGGGTGTGACTACCTCTGGCAGCAATACAAGCCTCACTACGAAGGGGCATGCTGTGAGGATAACGCCCACTCTTCCTGCAGAGCTGCTTGCAGTCTTGGAGAGTGGTTGGTGGATGCTGACGTAATGCAGGCCATCTCCCTAGTGCAGCCCCGACGTCCTCCATGGGGTTGAAATCGGCAGAGCGGGCAGGCCACGCCTTGCGTGCAATATCTTCCGTTTCGAAGAAAACAGCAACCACTCGTGCTCTACGAGGTCGGGCATTATTGTCCATCAGTACGAAGTCTGGGCGCACAGCAGCTCGCTAAACCGCAAATGAGATTCCAAGATCTCGTCACGATAGCTGACAGCAGTTAAATC
The DNA here is from genome assembly GCF_021461395.2 of Schistocerca americana. Lineage (NCBI taxonomy): Eukaryota > Metazoa > Arthropoda > Insecta > Orthoptera > Acrididae > Schistocerca > Schistocerca americana. The sequence continues at coordinate 415,680,175 of NC_060126.1, read as the reverse complement.
TTGCCAATTTACCCGTACAGTTTCATGAAGAAGGTTTCAAGTGGTCAACAGAATCTCCCACACCAATAGGAATCCTTCTCGATATCAGTCTCTTTCCACACGTTTAGATCCAGAAATGTTCCACGTTCTATCCAGATGCGAAATCATCGAGAATCACTCTCCACACTAAATCAGGACTCACCTGTGAGAACAACATTGGCCCACAAGTCGATCGACCCAGTGGCATGTTGACCCTATTCTAGATGTTCCTTTCTATGTTCATAATGTTAAAACGTTTGTGAATTCCCAAGGGACCAAACTACTGAGGGTCCCGGTCCCTAGACTGACTCACTACTTGGGAAACTAACTTAACGCTAAGGACAACAGTCACACCCATGCCCGAGGGAGGACTCGAACCTCTGTGAACCTCTATGAAGACGCGCAGAGGTAGACACACAGCAGGTCTGCGACAATAAAGGTCACTCTGCCGAAGCCTTCCGTACACCGTTTGCCTCGGTACAGTACGTCCGGTGTAATATTGCGAACTCACATGGCAGTTGCTGTGCAACACTAAGGCGGTACTGTCGTGCCCTTACAGCCAAATGACGATCCACTCTTCTGAAGTCACACGTGGTAGCCATACCCTGGTCTTTGGGATACAGTTTCCGTCTCTACACACTGTGACCACATCCGTGAAACAATACCCTTCGGGCCACATCAATTTAAGACTGTCCTGCTTCCTTTCTTTCTCTGGCCCTCCACCGCAGGAAGTTTGGTAGGCATCTTCTCTGTTCCATACAGCTACTGTCGATGTGGGGCTACCGGCTTACACAGCCTCGTCTCATAGTTGCCCTGACGTCATCGTTAGCATGGTTGTCCATTGACCGGGATACCATTCTTCCCTGCACAACACAATCGTGCGGACATCTGGTTGACAGTTCGTATGATTATATTGTGAATTTTGTTGCTTTAATTTTGAATACTAGTGTAGCTGCACAAAGCACAGTGCGATGTCTCAGAAATAATTTCGAGCGGACAGCTGGCTGTTACGGAACCTGACCAAGCAGGCTTCCGTAGCAGATGTCTTCACTCGACGGTTCTGCTGTCCAAAGTCTCCTTTATCTACGACGGCCACAGGCAAAGCCCTTATTCTCTGCCCCCCCCCCCCCCCCCCCCCCCCCCGTGCTGCAGTGTCATTACTACGTTCGCTCCGTAAAATTTTGACATTACTCGCGTGGAACAGTCAGAAAAATATGTTAAAACAACAATACGAACATAGTTCCGCATATCTGCACCAATCGCATGCGTTCTTGCATCAGAAAATCCCCCTCATACAATTCAGAAGGATCGCTTGTAACATGGAATGGCATGTATCGAATAGCAGGCCGTCCCGTTTGCATTTTTTCAGAGGGACGCTGGCGAGAGCCGACACTAGCCTAAAAATTCTTGTAGGCGATCGTTCCCACGGCGGACGCCGCAGAACTCCCCACACCTCTGTAACCGGCATTCACTTATCTTGCAACCGAATTTTTTCCCGTGAGCAATCACCCAGCTACGGGGACCCGTTTGACAAAATCCTTCACACACAACAGAAGAGATTTGCGTTGTACCGGCAGCCCGAAAGGTGACATGGCATTGTAGACTTCATACTGTGTCAGTCTCAACGCCTGCTTGCAGCCTTCTCTCCAGCAAGCGGCGTGTTGGTTTTAGAATGTGCGACAGACGGGGTTCCAGTACCTCGCTGCGGGATCGCCGCCTCCCCCAATAGAGGTCATAAATGCTTTTCCCAAACTGTTGAGGCAAAACATCTCGGGATCAAAGCTGTTCCCATCAAGCGATATTATGCTCAGGAAAATGCTTTCAGCCACCAACCAAATCCAGAATTCAACCGCTGTCAAGAACGTTAAGATATCCACCTAATCATGCAGCACAATTTATCACCGAATTAATTGGTCCCACAATAGCATCGGATAACCTAATTATGATCTTGATGAGAAACGTAAGCAAGTCAGAATTACGTGCTACGTTTGAAACACGCTTCCACCGAACACACTCACACACACACACACACACACACACACACACACACACACAAACACATGGCCGAGCGGTTCTAGGCGCTACAGACTGGAACCGCGCGACCGCTACGATCGCAGGTTCGAATACTGCCTCGGGCATGGATGTGTGTAGTGTCCTTAGGTTAGTTAGGTTTAAGTAGTTCTAAGTTCTATGGGACTGATGACCTCAGAAGTTAAGTCCCATAGTGCTCAGAGCCAATTGAACCATTGAACACACACACACACACACACACACACACACACACACACACACACGAGAACTACGAATTTATACAAAGTATGAGCGAGATTTCTCCTTCTTGCGAATGTCTCGAGTCAGTGATAGAAAGTACTCTGAGCGTGATAGTCTACGCTCTACGGCAAGGGGCAGTTTGAGACTGGTCTGTGTACTAGTCGCCTTATTCATGCTCTCGGTTTGTAGTAAGTTTTGCGCTGAATTGTTTTAAATATTTAGCTGTAAACTATTTTACAGTATTTGCTTCTAAATGCACCGCAGTGGTATCCCGGGACTTATTTCAGACTAGCCGGGCGCGCTCAAAATTTAGACACACAGGTCATCTGTTTGCATATCTGAACGAATCAGCTGTTAGCATGAGTGACACAAAAGTAGGTATCTTAGGTGTTGCGAAACAGCTTAAATCACTTAAGAAAGGCAAGTCTTCCGGTCCAGATGGTATACCAATCAGGTTCCTTTCAGAGTATGCAGACACAGTAGCGCCTTTCTTAGCAATCATATACAACCGCTCACTTGACGATAGGTCTGTTCCTAAAGACTGGAAAGTAGCACAGGTCACACCAGTATTCAAGAAAGAAAATAGGAGTAACCCATTGAAATACAGACCCATATCACTGACCTCAATTTGCAGTAGGAGTTTGGAGCACATACTGTACTCGAGCATTATGAATCACCTTATAGATGCGTAACCAACTCGGATTCAGAAAATATCGTTCTTGTGCAAGACTGTTAGCTCTTTATTCCCATGAAGTATTGGGTGCTGTCGACAAGGGATCTCAGATCGGTTCCGTATTCCTACATTTCCAGAAGGCTTTTGATACCGTTAGTCACAAGCTACTATTAATCATGATGTAATGCAGTCTCAGGTCGCACCTGAAGAAGGCAACGAGTTACGTGGCCGAAATATTGTGCCAGAGCGACACAGACATCCGGCAGTAGACCCGATTATTCCGCATGACTATTAATCAAATTGCGTGCATATGGAGTATCGTCTCAGTTGTGTGACTGGGTTCGTGATTTCCTCTCAGAGAGGTCACAATTCGTAAAGATAAACGGTAAATCATCGAGTAGGGCGTTCCGCAAGGTAGTGTCATAGGCCCTCTGCTGTTCCTGATTTACATAAATGATCTAGGTGAAAATCTGAGCAGTCCCCTTAGATTGTTTGTAGATGACGCTGTAATTTACCGGCTAGTAAAATCATCAGACGATCAATTCAAATTAAAAAATGATCTAGAGAGAATTTCTGTATGGTGCGAATAGTGGCAATTCGCACTAAACAAAGAAAAGTGAGAGGTCATCTACATGGACACTAAAAGATATCCGATAAATTTTGGGTATACGATAAATCGCACAAAATACCTATGAATTGCAGTTACGAGCAACTTAAATTGGAAAGACCACATAGATTTGGGGGAAAGGCGAAACAAAGACTGCGCTTTGTGGGCAGAACACTTAAAAGATGCGACAAACCCACTAAAGAGACAGCCTACATTGGATTTATCCGTCCTCTGCTGGAATATTGCTGCGCGGCATGGGATTCTTAGCAGGTAGGATTGACGGAGGACATCGAAAAAGTGTAAAGAAGGGCAGCTCGTTTTGTGTTATCACGCAATAGGGGTGAGAGTGTCACTGATATAATATGCGAGTTGGGGTGGCAGTCACTGAAACAAAGGCGGTGGGATCTATTCACGAAATTTCAATCACCAACTTTCTCTTCCGAATGCGAAAATATTTTGTTGACACCCACCTCCATAGGGAGAAATGATCATCATAATAAAATAAGAGTAATCAGAGCTCTAACGGAAAAAATTAGGTGTTCCTTTTTCCCACGTGCCATTCGAGAGTGGAATGGTAGATAAGTAGTATGAAAATGGTTCGATGAACCCTCTGCCAGGCACTTAAGTGTGAATTGCAGAGTAACGATGCAGATGTTTCCTGAACTGCTTTGAGGGACTACATCTACGGAGAACAGGTGCAAGGAAGTCCTATGCGCCAATTCATTAAGGTAAAGCAGGAAACGGTTAACTGACGCAGTCTCGAGTGGGAGAGTATGAACAGTTGTACTTACTATACGTCGCCTACACCACTATCTACGGTCTCATAGCTAAACTGAGAATCTTTTATGCAAGTCTGGAACCACGAGGAGACCTTGCAGGTTCCATACAAAATAGAGTTTCTTTGTGCCAGAGTGTCTCTGGAGGTGCCAGTAGTGTAAAATCTGGAGCAGTTCAATTAGAGAGACCTGCAGTTTTTTTGAAAGGGGGAGAGGAAGGAGAGATAGGGGGGCGAGCGAGAGGGAGACACAAAATGAGTGACGAGAGGCATTCTTATCTACACAGTCAACACAGTGGTTTAAGTGCTCATGGGGATGTGATATGATCATGAATCATATTGGGATCAACATCACAGCTGGGTGCGGTCGCATTGTTCCAGTGGTCTTAAACATCCTGATGAAAGCCACTTTCTACAGTGGCTGGAACATTGATTCATCTTTTTACAATATGACACGGTGCACAACCGAGAGGAATTTTAGGGAAAATTCTTGTCGAACATCTAGCGGCTCTAACGAAATCCGTTTGCGGCTGCCGATCTCATGCACTGCGAATGGTAGCCTCCGCCTTGCACACTTATAATAGCCGTAGAGTATAGCTTGTGACTGGCTAATTGTATGTAACGTGGTCGATCAGAGTTGTCTTCTTTCCTCAAAAAAGAAATACCCTATGCTTAATGCTGTGCTGCCGGGTGTCCAGCACAGTTTTTGTTTCCATTTTACCCCACAATATTCAAATGACGGACACGGCCGCTTTCTTCAGGTACTCCGAGGACTCATTGCCTGGACCCCAACCTGACTGAACTATTGTTGGTCTCGCGCCGTTTTTATAGCCGGGTTCGATTCCCGATACCCACAACGCCCTTGATGCTCCTTTGTTTTCCAGAGCTCGCACTGATGCTCAATTAAAAGCACATCCTCTCCTCGTCTCCCAGCTCTGGTGGATGTGATGGTAGCGAGATCGTAATAAACTGAGTGGCTGACCCAAAGCCATGCATAAATTGAAACTTCCACGTGTGTTAGTTAGATTTTTCCGAAATCTTTATTTCAATAGGCTCCTTATTCACTGTGTCACATAAGCTTGGCGTTTGCAGCACGGTACTGGTCGTATCGTAGTTTACTTTATGATTACACTCGGGGTACTGCTCGGCAACAGCTAAATTGCTTGCTTGATTTTAGTTGTGTGTGTCGCTAATGTTCCTTGCGTCAGCATCTGCTGATCTAAGAGTCTTCCCCACGTAAGGAGCAACACTCGCGTCAAGTACGGTACACAGTCGGCTTTCGGAAACCTGGCTCGTCTTTAATCCTACGTAAACAGTTTACATCTTTGTTGACGGAGGCTAAATACGTACACTGGATGCAATGTTTCCATAATAGACTACTGACGTTTCCGGCTTTCAGGCCAGCGAAAGGTATAAGGGGAAACCAAATGAAAACGAGAGAGGTGGAAAATGATAAACTGTTTACTGTGCTATTTAAGACTTTCCCGACGTAGTAACTGCTTCAGTGGTTCAAGGGCGCCGCGTCGGATAACGTTGTGAAAGCTGCACAGTATTGCCGGCTGCGGTGGCCGTGCGGTTCTAGGCGCTGCAGTCCGGAACCGCGGGACTGCTACGGTCGCAGGTTCGAATCCAGCCTCGGGCATGGATGTGTGTGATGTCCTTAGGTTCATTAGGTTTAAGTAGTTCTAATTTCTAGGGGACTGATGACCTCACATGTTAAGTCCCATAGTGCTCCGAGCCATTTGAACCATTTTTTTTTTTTTTTGCACAGTATTTCGACGACACAGCTGCTCATCTTCAGGTGCGTACTGACGTGTTGCCACAATGGCTCGCCAATACATACGCCCACTCGCCAGAAAAGCGCAGGCGCCAAGTGTTGGCAGGCTGTTCAAAGACATCAAATAAAATGTGTCATCCAGCGCGAGTGCAAACTATGCTGGGTTCTGTTAAAGACGATCTAGGTCTAAGGAGACCAGGGATATATAAAATCGCGTGCCAGTGTGGGGAACCATACCTTGGCCAGACGTGTCGCACTGTTAAGGATACACATGCTGAACATAGACGTCACACCAGACTGGGTCAGCCAGAGAAATCTGCCGTGGCTGAACACTGTCTTGACATGGGGCACAGCATGAACTACGGAGAGACAAATGTTCTTTCGTCCGTTTCCACGTATTGAGACTCCATCGTTATAGAAGGAATCGATATTCGTACAAATAACGACTTGATCAATAGAGACACGTGATTTCAACTCAGCAAGGCATGGGAGCCAGCAGTGGCGGAACTAAGTCATCATAGGCCACAGACAAACGAAGCCGAGTCAACACAGACGGAGAATCAAAGTCCGCACAATTAAACTGGGCGCCAAGACACTGCCCGCGCGCGCGATGGGCAGCTCTTGCAGCCGCGCTTTCTCCGCGCCGCGAATGAGAAGCCCGTGGCCCGTTCGTCCAGCAGGGGCAGTGGATGTCGCCGTGCTCTATGATTCGTCTACGATAACGCTATAGCCTCAACAGTTGGCGCCTTATGGCGAGTGAGCGTATATATTGGCGAGCCATTGCAGCAGCACTTCAGTAAGCACTTGAAGCTGACGAGCAGCTGCCTCGTCGAAATATTCTGTAGCTTCCGCAACATTATCCTAAGCGACGCCCGTGAACCGGTGAAGCAAACTGTTTATTATTTCAAAGGTAATCGCCGTCAATGTTAATGCCATATATTTATCTGACTGTAAGGTGTCAGGCAAATCCAACACCTCCCATGAAAACCCTGACATGATAAGCAAATCCAGTAGCACGTCACATAGCTCCGAATAAACCGTGACATTAAATTAACCAAAGCAATACGAGTAACGAGTGAGCAAATGGAATACCACAGACTAACACAAGATTGCCTAAATGCATGTCATACCTTCCCACCGTGAGACAGACGCAGTTCGGAGGAGAGAAACGAGAACAGAAGCCGAGAGCAGAACCGTGTTAAGCTAGAAGGCCCTACGATAAGGACACCCACGTCGCCAGCTAACCGCCAGGACCACCCCCCAGCCCATGTTAAAAGGTAGAGCCCTCCAGAAGAACAGTATAGATCTTACGATAACACTAAAAGGGCCACACCAGCCGCAAGTTTTAGCGTGAGACTTTTTCGCGTCTCTGTTACGTTGCAAACTTTAAAAACATTGCCCCACCACGAAAAGTATAACGTTTCTCATTGGATAGACAGAATTTTTGTAGGCGGAGCTTAAGGTTAACATTGAGGCCCTGATTCGTCACATGAAAACACAGCCAGATAGTTTTTTTTTTAAAACCAACTTCGGTAAATTGTGGTAAGGAGAAGTTAGGACAGAGTTGCTTCCGGGTCGGCGAGGTGCATGGAGCTGTGTCGACCGACGCCCCCTGACAGTGCCTAACCAACGACAAGGTAATGAACGCACGCGATGCCGCATAACAGCGCATAAAGCTTCACTCAGAACTGCAGAAGTCTCATCTGTTACACCCCCTTTTTGCGTAATACTAGTGTCGATCGTCAATTAAAGCTCATGGTATTCACATTTGCCACTTGAAGTAAAAATCTGAAACGCGATGATTTTTCTGTTATATAGTTATTGAGAAGCCACATCAGCCACTGTAATTTACGACAAGTTAGATAAGTAATTAAATATAATTGAGGGTCACTGTAGACCATTTTGATAGTTTTCTCTTTTGTGAAAATTAATTTAAACCTAGATTATAGATGTGATATGGCATAGATCATCCTTCGATCCATTGTAGAACTTGGAAACCCATTCAGGGAATATTCGTTCACATTTTTGTTGAACGCAGTTGGTTTTTATCATCCTGTATTAAAACATTTCCTTTTATCAACAGTGCAACTTATAAACAATGTTTTGTGAGTAAAATAAAATTTCCAATGGTAAACTTAACTGCTTTTTCGACGTTATTTTACCAGCTAACTAAAAATAGGAGAGCCTTGAACCCCTTCCACTAAATTTAGTTAGTATTAAGATTCTTTTACAGGGAGTGCAGTGGAGCTGACGCTGAAATCATTAAGTATTTGGTTATATCATCGCTAGTCTCACTGAACTCTTCTGAACTCTACATGTCCTGTGTGGTCTGGCGTCTCCATACCAGCAACAGGTCCCAGGTTCAAACTAGTCAATTCCCTAAAAAACACGCTCAGAGCGTCGTTGCGCGAAAGTGGTAGGGAGACATGACATAGAACAACAGACACTACGCAGAATGTTAGAACAAGACGGTCAAAACCTTCATGGAAAAAGTCTGCAGTTATCTACGAAACCACGATTGTACCAAGGCGCGCACTTCATCGTCTGAAACAAATCGACGTCCATGAACGTCTTTCTTCTGGGCCCCAAAAATATCGGGCCCGTGTGGCCGTGCGGTTCTAGGCGCTTTAGTCAGGAACCGCGTGACCGCTACGGTCGCAGGTTCGAATCCTGCCTCAGGGATGGAGGTGTGTGATGTCCTTAGGTTAGTTAGGTTTAAGTAGTTCTAAGTTCCAGGAGACTGATGACCACAGATGTTAAGTCCCGTAGTGCTCAGAGCCATTTGAACCCCAACCCCAAAAATTCTGCGAGAGATCATGACGCTATGGAGGGCGAGTAAGGCCTTCCCAGTGGAACTTCTAAAGGCACGCCAGCTCTGCGAAAATCAGGACCCGCTGCTCATTGACTTTCCGAAACACGGCGCTACACTCAAACTCTACCATCATCTCTCACCAAAAACAATCGGGACTAATCTGACCAGGTCACGGTTTTCCGGTCGTCTAGGGTCCAACCAATGTGGTCCCGAGCCCAGGAAAGGCACTGCAGATGATGTCGTGCTGTTAGCAAAGGCCCTCGCGTCGCTCGTCTGCTGTCATAGCCCATTAACACCAACTTTCACATCACTGTCCCAACGGATACTTTCGTCGTACGTCCTACATTGCTTTTTTGCGGTTATTTCATGCAGTGTTACTTGTCTGTCAGCACTGACAACTCTATGCAAACGCCGCTGCTCTCGCTCGTTAAGTGGAGGCCATCGGCCTCAGCGTTGTCCGTCTTGGGAGGTAATACCTGAATAGCCGAAATGCGGTGTTCTCGGCAAACTCTTGGCACTGTCGGTCTCGGAGTATTGATTTCCCTAACGATTTCCGAAATGAAATGTCCCCTTTGTTTAGCTCCAACTACCATTTCGCGTTAAAAGTCTGTTAATATCCGTCTTGTGCCCATAATCGTGTCGGTACCATTTTCAGACGAAAAACCAGAGTGCAAATGACAGTTCGTCCAATGCACTACCGTACTAAATGTGTGCGCTATGCTGCCCGCCACCTGTATATGTGCGCATCGTTATCCCGTGACTTTTGTCACCTCAGTCCTTAAATAATATACTCATAATTGAAAATCACGTACTTACCAGAGAGAAAGGAAAATATAGAAATTGTATTTTTATTGGTTTCTTTTGGACAAAAAAAGAAAGGAATGGGAATGCTTTGGTAATACGAATCATTTAACAATACAAGATTTATGTTTCATGCTAATAACCCGTTTGGGCAACGGCCTTGCCGCAATGGATACACCGGTTCCCGTGAGATCACCGAAGTTAAGCGCTGTCGGGCGTGGTCGGCACTTGGATGGGTGACTATACAGGTCGCTATGCGCTGTTGCCATTTTTCGGGGTGCACTCAGCCTCGTGATGCCAATTGAGGAGCTACCCGACCGAATTGTAGCGGCTTCGGTCAAGAATACCATCATAACGGCCAGGAGAGCGGTGTGTTGACCACACGCCCCTCCTATCCGCATCCTCCACGGAGGATGACACGGCGGTCGGATGGTCCTGGTAGGCCACTCGTGGCCTGACGACGGAGAGTGTTAATAAACTGTTTGAGTAAATTTGTCCTCTGCTATTGTTTCTAACCTTTTGTTTTCATTTCCTATTTGAATGCTCTGTGGTCCCAATTTTTCCAACAATAGTACAACTCTTTGAAGTTGTGGTAAAGGCAAATCTTTTGTTTATTCAGTTTCATATACTCCAAGGGTTTCCTTCCTAGTCAAACTTACGTTGATGTTTTTGGTTTTGCTGTCGCAAGAGCAACAACTGGGCATGTACGTGCCTATGACAATTCCTTCAGATATTATATTCTCTCGCTGTCTTTGGCAGCGTTCGATACGTGCTTGACACCAACCGAAATAGCTGCTATATACATTAGACTTGAGCGCACTGTGACAGAAACTCGAACGACAGGGAACTGTCGTACTAGGACGTGCATTGATACTCTGATATAGTGCATTGATAATGACTAGGCACTAGCTGAAAGCTAGATTAGCTTAATAAAACCTGAAAGAGAAGGACGGCTGATTGCTGTGCTCCATCATTTTGAAAGTTATATCACACTCATTCAGTGCATCCACATTCTTAATGAATACTATACCGAGTTCCTCGTAAAAACTGGTAAAGAATAATCATCCGGACTTCGTAAGAATAGATCTGTAGGTTCGATCTATGAAGGATAAAATATATAAACGACACGATGTGATGAACAGTTGGTCGTTTTCCCTTCAAAAAATGTGCGCACTATTTCCTGATAGGTCTACCTAAAGAATATAAGATCATCAAATAAAATCAATCTGGTGGTAGCAACAGGTTTCTACAGTAATACCACCATTCATGACTAAAATTATTATTAGTCGGTAAATCAAGTGAGTGGCAACACTTACATCCTAAACAATCGATTGACAGAATAAAAGTGAGTGGCCAGAAAAGGAAGACTCGCTTCCTAATAATTCTAAAAACAAGCAATACAGAGATCGCTCATTACGCCTTATGCGTTCTGTCTGTGACTTACAAATAACATCTGTTTTTCAGTCACTGATATTGCATATGCATGTCTTGATGTAAGAGTTTCTCACAGGTTTATTGTTTCTTTGTAAAAGTAATCGAAAAAGTAAAACATCTTTCTATATGATAGCTTCACCACTCAGCAGTCATAGTCATTAAAAGCTCCTAATTTGGCGATATATTTGAGGGTTAAAATGGAAGTTGATTGTTGCACTAGGCGGACCGTCACAACACAACAGCACAGCTCGCAGTACCCGACGAAGAAGACTGCGTCAGTCGGCCGAGTACTGTGCATAAAATGTAAACAACAACTCGACTGAAGACTCGGAAGCACACAGTTAACCAGTAACGCCGAGAAAACTGCAGAGATCAGAACGTTTCAGTCTCAGGTGAAATGCTCACTTTCGTTACCATACACGACTTCCTGTTTTGCTATTTGATGCGCGTCACAGCGGCAGCATTTTCGCACAACTGGGGGAAGTTTCTCTCGCCGCTCTTTGGAGCAGCAGTTTGCCCACGGCACCCAGCTGCTAGTCTTTGTGTAGCGCGCCCGCGCTCGGTTTACATACTGTGCTGTGCAGTACCTGGGGCTGAAGACGTGAGGCTCGCAAACTCCCCTGAAAGCCTTCTCCGCTGTGACGGTGGGCCTTTGTTCGCCGCCCTCTGCGGTAACGTATGAGCCATTGTGGGCGAGTTGTTCGCCAGAGATGCGGGCGAACAGAGCCGCTCTCAAGGACGACACACACACACACACACACACACACACACACACACGCACTCCTGCCAAGCGCGACTCTGCTCATATCGCTGCCTCTTAACCTTGCAACGACTATCTTACCACATTCGGTACGTCGTTCATCGTTTCTCCGTAGCAAACTCGATGTACATAGGGTCCGCCGTATACGTGCACATAATTATAGACCTGCATCGCTGGCGACATGTTGTTGCAGAATTATGGAACTTGTTTAATTCTCAAGCATTATGAAGTTTTTGGAAAGCTAAAATCTTCTCACTGAAAATGAACATTATACCCTAAACAGAGCTCTCGCGAAGCACAATTCGTTCATTTCGTCCACGAAGTCTACAGGGCCATGAACAACGGCACCCAGGTTGATGTCCCTCGGGCATGGGTGTCTGTGTTGTCCTTAGTGTAAGTCAAAGTTAGATTAAGTAGTGTGTAAGCTTAGGGACCGATGACCCCAGGAGTTTGGTCCCATACGATCTTACGGCAAATTTCCAATGTCCAGGTTGATACCAATTCCTTGTCTTTCGGCTAACAGCCCCACTGGTCATTTCTCCAGGGAACGTACGGCAGACGACAGTGAGGATGGTATCCCACTACTTTTCGAGACACGTGCAGACACGTCTTCGCTAGTCACCGGGTCTCAGTTTTAAACGGGACTCAACGCTACATCTACATCTACATGATTACTCTGATATTCACAGTAAAGTGCCTGGCAGAGGGTTCAATGAGCCACCTTCAAGCTGTCTCTCTACCATTCCCCTCTTGAATGGAACGCGGGAAAAACGAGCACTTAAATTTTTCTGTGCGAGCCCTGATTTCTCTTATTTTATCGTGATGATCATTTCTCCATATGTAGGTGGGCACCAACAGAATGTTTTCCCAAACGGAGGAGAAAACTGGTGATTGAAATTTCATGAGAAGATCCCGTTGTTTTAATGATTGCCTCTCCAATTCACGCATCATGTCTGTGACACTATCTCCCCTATTTCGCGATAATACAAAACGAACTGCCTTTCCTCGTATTTTTTCGATGTTATCCGTCAGTCCCACCTGATGCGGACAGCAATATCCCAGAATAGGGTGGACAAGCGTGATAAAAGCAGTCTCTTTAGTAGACCTGTTGCACCCTCTAAGTGTTCTGCCAATGAATCACGGTCTTTGGTTTGCTCTGCCCAGAGCATTATCTATGTGATCGTTCCAATTTACGTTATTTGTAATTGTAATCCCTAAGTATTTTCTAGAATTTACAACCTTCAGATTTGTGTGACTTATCGCGTAATCGAACTTTAGCGGATTTCTTTTAGTACGCATGTGAATAACTTCACACTTCTTCAATTGCCACTTTTCGCACCATACAGATATCTAAATCATTTTGCAATTCGTTTTAGACATCTGATGACTTTACAAGACGGTAAATGACAGCATCATCTGCAAACAATCTAAGACGCCTACTCAGATTGTCTCCTATGTCGTTAATATAGATCAATAGAGGGCCTATAACACTTCCTTGGGGAACGCCGGATACTACTTCTGTTTTACTCCATGACTGTGCTCCCTGACAGTGTGCTCCCTGCCGCCGTTGGATAAGCAGCTGCCAGCAGCAAGTCGTATACTCTTAGCTCACTTATTTGTTACATAGTTTAATTCTTAATTTCTTTGCGTGTTTTTGGTAGTTGCATTGTTTAGTTCATAAATTTCTGGCGTATTATAGTGTTTGAGAGTTGTAGCATCGCGTTTTAGTACCTGTATAGTGTAAAATCGCGTAGTCTCCTTCCGCCGCCGAGCAGTGTGTCAGCAGTGCGCAAGTAGCAGCATTACTGCATTTACTAGGCAATCTTCTATTTTAATAACCGTTTAAATTTTGTGTCGAATTGTTTGTGCTCTCTGTAGATTAGTTCAGACGTTCTTTGCACAACAGTTTTTAGCATGGATAGGGACTGCAACTGCTGTGTTCGGATGCAGGCTGAGTTGGCATCTCTTCGCTCCCAGCTTCAGGCAGTGGTGGCTTCGGTCACACAGCTTGAGCCTGTTGCCAATGGGCATCACAGTGGGGGTCCGGATGGGGTTTGTTGCGGACGGCTAGCTCGTCCCACGCATACCCCGATCAGACTACGACTGCGGCTGCCCGGGATACTGCCCACATTGAGGCTGATCCCTCACCTGTGGTAGAGTGGGAGGTCGTCTCGAGGTGTGGCAGGGGTCGGAAGACATTCTGGAGGGCTGAACGGAAGGCCTCTCCAGTTTGTCTGACGAACCGGTTTTAGACTCTGTCTCCGGCTGATACTGATCTTCGGCCGGACATGGCTGCTTGTCCTGTTCCAGAGGTTGCCCCTCAGTCTGCGAGATCCGGGCGGTCGTAGAGGGTGGGCTTACTGGTAGTTGGGAGCTCCAACGTCAGGCGCGTAGTGGGGCCCCTTAGGGATATGGCAGCAAGAGAGGGGAAGAAAACCAATGTGCACTCCGTGTGCATACCGGGAGGAGTCATTCCAGATGTGGAAAGGGTCCTTCCGGATGCCATGAAGGGTACAGGGTGCATCCATCTGCAGGTGGTCGCTCATGTCGGCACCAATGATGTGTGTCGCTATGGATCGGAGGAAATCCTCTCTGGCTTCCGGCGGCTATCTGATTTGGTGAAGACTACCAGTCTCGCTAGCGGGATGAAAGCAGAGCTCACCATCTGCAGCATTGTCGACAGGACTGACTGCGGACCTTTGGTACAGAGCCGAGTGGGGGGTCTGAATCAGAGGCTGAGACGGTTCTGCGACCATGTGGGCTGCAGATTCCTCAACTTGCGCCATAGGGTGGTGGGGTTTCGGGTTCCGCTGGATAGGTCAGGAGTCCGCTACACGCAGCAAGCGGCTACACGGGTAGCAGGGGTTGTGTGGCGTGGAATGAGCGGTTTTTTAGGTTAGATGGCCTCTGGCAAGTACAGAAAGGGCAACAGCCTCTAAGGGTGCGGGGCAAAGTCAGGACATGCGGGGACCAAGCAGCAATCGGTATTGTAATTGTAAACTGTCGAAGCTGCATTGGTAAAGTACCGGAACTTCAAGCGCTGATAGAAAGCACCGAAGCTTAAATCGTTATAGGTACAGAAAGCTGGCTGAAGCTAGAGATAAATTCTGACGAAATTTTTACAAAGGCACAGACGATGTTTAGAAAGGATAGATTGCATGCAACCGGTGGTGGCGTGTTTGTTGCTGTTAGTAATAGTTTATCATGTAGTGAAGTAGAAGTGGATAGTTTCTGTGAATTATTATAGGTGGAGGTTACACTCAACAACCGAGCTAGGTTAATAATTGGCTCCTTTTACCGACCTCCCGACTCAGCAGCATTAGTGGCAGAATAACTGAGAAAAAATTTGGAATACATTTCACATAAATTTCCTCAGCATGTTATAGTCTTAGGTGGAGATTTCAATTTACCAGATATAGACTGGGACATTCGGATGTTTAGGACGTGTGGTAGGGACAGAGCATCGAGTGACATTATCCTGAATGCACTATCCGAAAATTACCTCGAGCAATTAAACAGAGAACCGACTCGTGGAGATAACATCTTGTACCTACTGATAATAAACAGACCCGAACTTTTCGACTCTGTAAGTGCAGAACAGGGAATCAGTGATCATAAGGCCGTTGCAGCATCCCTGAATATGGAAGTTAATAGGAATATAAAAAAAGGGAGGAAGGTTTATCTGTTTAGCAAGAGTAATAGAAGGCAGATTTCAGACTACCTAACAGATCAAAACGAAAATTTCTGTTCCGACACTGACAATGTTTAGCGTTTATGGAAAAAGTTCAAGGCAATCGTAAAACGCGTTGTAGACAGGTACGCGCCGAGTAAAACTGTGAGGGACGGGAAAAACCCACCGTGGTTCAACAACAAAGTTACGAAACTACTGCGAAGGCAAAGAGATCTTCACTGCAAGTTTAAACGCAGCCAAAACCTCTCAGACAAACAGAAGCTAAACGATGTCAAAGTTAGCGTAAGGAGGGCTATGCGTGAAGCGTTCAGTGAATTCGAAAGTAAAATTCTATGTACCGACTTGACAGAAAATCCTAGGATGTTCTGGTCTTACGTTAAATCAGTAAGTGGCTCGAAACAGCATATCCAGACACTCCGGGATGATGATGGCATTGAAACAGAGGATGACACGCGTAAAGCTGAAATACTAACCACCTTTTTCCAAAGCTGTTTCACAGAGGAAGACCGCACTGCAGTTCCTTCTCTAAATCCTCGCACAAACGAAAAAATGGCTGACATCGAAATAAGTGTCCAAGGAATAGAAAAGCAACTGGAATCACTCAACAGAGGAAAGTCCACTGGACCTGACGGGATACCAATTCGATTCTACACAGAGTACGCGAAAGAACTTGCCCCCCTTCTGACAGCCGTGTACCAAATGGTTCAAATGGCTCTGAGCACTATGGGACTCAGCTGCTGAGGTCATTAGTCCCCTAGAACTTAGAACTAGTTAAACCTAACTAACCTAAGGACATCACAAACATCCATGCCCGAGCCAGGATTCGAACCTGCGACCGTAGCGGTCCTGCGGTTCCAGACTGCAGCGCCTTTAACCGCACGGTCACTTCGGCCGGCAGCCGTGTACCGCAAGTCTCTAGAGGACCGGAAGGTTCCAAATGATTGGAAAAGAGTACAGGTAGTCCCAGTCTTCAAGAAGGGTCGTCGAGCAGATGCGCAAAACTATAGACCTATATCTCTGACGTCGATCTGTTGTAGAATTTTAGAACATGTTTTTTGCTCGAGTATCATGTCGTTTTTGGAAACCCAGAATCTACTCTGTAGAAATCAGCATGGATTCCGGAAACAGCGATCGTGTGAGACCCAACTCGCTTTATTTGTTCATGAAACCCAGATAATATTAGATACAGGCTCCCAGGTAGATGCTATTTTCCTTGACTTCCGGAAGGCGTTCGATACAATTCCGCACTGTCGCCTGATAAAGAAAGTAAGAGCCTACGGGATATCAGACCACCTGTGTGGCTGGATTGAAGAGTTTTTAGCAAACAGAACACAGCATGTTGTTATCAATGGAGAGACGTCTACAGACGTTGAAGTAACCTCTGGCGTGCCACAGGGGAGTGTTATGGGACCATTGCTTTTCACAATATACATAAATGACCTAGTAGATAGTGTCGGAAGTTCCATGCGGCTTTTCGCGGATGATGCTGTAGTATACAGTGAAGTTGCAGCATTAGAAAATTGTAGCGAAATGCAGGAAGATCTGCAGCGGATAGGCACTTGGTGCAGCGAGTGGCAACTCACCCTTAACATAGACAAATGTAATGTATTGAGAATACACAGAAAGAAGGTTCCTTTGTTGTATGATTATATGATTATATGATAGCGGAACAAGCACTGGTAGCAGTTACTACTGTAAAACATCTGGGAGTATGCGTGCGAAACAATTTGAAGTTGAATGATCATATAAAATTAATTGTTGGTAAGGTGAGTACTAGGTTGAGATTCATTGGAGAGTTCTTAGAAAATGTAGTCCATCAACAAAGGAGGTGGCTTACAAAACAGTCGTTCGACATATACTTGAGTATTGCTCATGAGTGTGGGATCCGTACCACATCGGGTTGACGGAGGAGATAGAGAAGACCCAAAGAAGAGCGGCGCGTTTCGTCACAGGGTTATTTGGTAACCGTGATAGCGTTACGGAGATGTTTAGCAAACTCAAGTTGCGGACTCTGCAAGAGAGGCGCTCTGCATCGCGGTGTAGCTTGCTCACAAGGTTTCGAGAGGGTGCGTTTCTGGATGAGGTATCGAATATATTGCTTCCCCCTACTTATACCTCCCGAGGAGATCACGAATGTAAAACTAGAGAGATTCGAGCGCGCACGGAGGCTTTCAGACAGTCGTTCTTCCCGCGAACCATACGCGACTGGAACAGAAAAGGGAGGTAATGACAGTGGCACGTAAAGTGCCCTCTGCCACACACCGTTGGGTGGCTTGCGGAGTTTAAATGTAGATGTAGATGTAGAAATCTAAAAATATCGAATCAATTTGACATCTCCTGTCGATAGCATCTATTACTTGATGAGTATAAAGATCTAGTTGTGTTTCACAAGAACGATATTTTCTGAAACCGTGCTGACTATGTGTCAATAAATCGTTTTCTTCGAGGTACTTCGTAATGTTCGAATATAGTATATGTACCAAAACCCTACTGCAAATCTACGTATGTGATATAGACCTGTAATTCAGCGCATTACTCCTACTTTCCTTTTTGTGTATTGGTGTGACTTGAGCAATTTTTCAGTTTTTAGGTACGGATATTTCTGTAAGTGAGTGGTTGTATATAATTGCTAAATATGGAGCTATTTTATCAGCATACTCTGAGAGGAACCTGACTGGTATACAATCTGGACCGGAGGCCTTGCCTTTATTAAGTGATTTAAGCTGCTTCGTTACTCCGAGGATATCTACTTCTATGTTTCTCATTTGGCAGTTGTTCTTGATTGGAACTCAGGAATGTTTACTTCGTCTTCTTTGGTGAAGGAGTATCGCAAAATCGTGTTTAATAACTCTGTTTTAAAGGCACTGTCATCAGTGACTTCACCGTTGTTATCGCGCAGTGAAGGTTTTGATTGCGTCTTGCCACTGGTGTGCTTTATGTATGACCAGAATCTCTTTGGGTTTTCTGCCAGATTTCGAGACAGAATTTCGTTGTGGAAATTATTAAACGCATCTCGCATTGAAGTACAGGCCATATTTCGAACTTGTGTAAAACTTTGACGATCTTGGGGATTTTGCGTTCTTTTAAATTTGGCATGCTTTTTTCGTTGCTTCTGCAACAACGATCTGACCCGTTTTGTGTACCATGGGGGATCAGTACCATCACTTATTAATTTATGCGGTATATATCTCTCAATCGATGTCGACACTATCTCTTTGAAAACATTCCACAACTTTTCTACACTTACATGATCAGATCGGAAGGCGTGAAGACTGTCTCTTAAAAAGGAGTTAAGAGCATTTTTATCAGATTTTTTGAATAGATACATTTTGCGTTTCTTTTTGATGGTTGTAGGTGTTAGGCTGAATGCAATTTTACTCCAGTCAATGAGATTCCAGGCAGAAGAAGTGTCCGGAGGCGCCCTGGATAGTGGTGGGATACCAACCAACCCGACCCCCCCTGCGGGTCCGGGGTAAGAATAGGCCCGAGGTATTCCTGCCTGTCGTAAGAGGCGACTAAAAGGAGTTTCAACCGTTTCGGCCTTCTATGTGATGGTCCCCCTTGGGGTTTGACCTCCATTTTTCAAAATTCTACAGAAGTACGAGCCTTTTGGGGAAGGACACCTTACATGGTGTACCACTGGTCCTAAGTGCACTAAGACCTTGGCACTCAGCATTGCACCGGCGTTGTCACCATACCCATTATTCCTCAAATTGGGCCTAAACGCCTGATGGGTTGTCCAAGTTACGCCCATAGTGCATCTCCATCTGCACCAGCGATCATGATGGACTTTCCATGGCACCAGAAATCCAGCACGGTAGCCAGCCCGTTGTGGTGGGGTCGTCATGTACCCTCTAGGTTGTAGCCCCCTGACAACACAGGGATCGTACTGCCGATACCTGAGCTGCACCCTCCCCACGTTGGCCAAGGAGTAGATTCCCGTCTCCTTGGGGCATCAGGACTCCCGGCAATGGTCATCCTGCCAGGTGGCCCTTGCTGCGGCTGGGTGGCGCCCGTGGGGAGAGCCACTGGTCGGAGTGGGTGGTATCGGGGCGGACGTTTCGCACATGAAACGTCAACACGTATCAGGTCGCTCTGCGGCCGAGTCTTCCAAAAGAAAAGGTACCGTTTCTAGTTCTGGTTCTCCTGCCCTTTCCCCCTTGGCCACTCCATGGGAGGAGGGACAGGCCCGCCGGCTTGGGGCGAAGTACTTCCCCCACTATTTGGTCTGTTCTCGAACAGATGGGGGGACGTTCGCCACCTCCAAGCCCATGTTCTTTGTTCAGCACATTGAGGACGTCTTCGGGGAAATCGAGGCTCTCAGCAAGATGCGATCAGGGTCCGTTCTTATCAAGACCACCTCTGCCACACAGTCGGCGGCACTCCAGGCATGCGACCGCCTAGGGGACATTCCAGTATCCATTGTCCCACATCTGGCACTAAATAGGACGCAGGGGGTTATTTTTCATCGTGACCTCCTGCTACAATCTGATGAGGAGCTCAGGGCCAACCTGGAGCGCCGCGGCGTGCATTTCGTCCGGCGAGTCCAGCGCGGCCCCAAAGACCGTCGCATCGACACCGGGGCCTTTATCCTCGCCTTCGAGGGGGACGTTCTGCCGGAGAAGGTAAAGGTGATGTGCTACCGGTGCGACGTGCGACCTTACGTCCCGCCTCCTATGCGCTGTTTTAGGTGTTTGCGCTTTGGGCACATGTCGTCCCGGTGTGAGGCTGAGCCCCTTTGTGGCGACTGTGGACGTCCTCTTCGTGAGGAACATACTTGCACCCCACCACCTCGGTGCCCTAATTGTCCTGGCGTCCACTCGCCTAGATCCTCAGACTGCCCCGCCTATCAGAAGGAGAAAAAGATACAAGAAATCAAAACTTTGGATCGGCTCTCTTATTCTGAGGCCAGGAAGAAGTATGACCGCCTTCATCCCGTGTCACTGGCCACTTCGTTTGCCTCAGTTGTGTCCACTCCTTCCGCTGTATCCTCACCTCTATCCTGTCCCCCCTCCGCCTCCTCTGCCCATCAGGGGGCTCTGCCTCCGCCTCCCAAATCCCTCCCTTCCAAATCCTCCTCCCCCGCGGCCCCCACCCCCCCTGCCCCAGGGGCCACCCTTCCTCCTCCTCCTCTCCCCACGAAACCTGAGAAGCGATCCTCTTCTCAGGCGTCCATCGGGGAAACGTTCCGGACCCCAGCTTCCGAGGTCCGGCGTTCCAAAACGGACCCCGCGCGTGAGGACCTTCTTCGGGTCCAGCCCACCATCCCTGTGCCTCCTCGGCCTTCCAAGAAGGCCTCCAAGAAGAAGTCTCTATCCCCCTCTCCACCCCGGCGCGTTTCATCTGACGCTTCATCCGTGAGTCGCTGCTCCCGGCCGTCCTCAGTTTCGCCGGGACGCTCTGCTGCCAGGCGTTCCGCCGGCCTTTTGTCGGCAAATGATGCGGCCCCTCCTACACAATCAGGGACAGCGGCCGCAGCTGGCGACGAGTCGATGGAACAGGATCCGCCTGCCGTCAGTTGTAGCGTTGTTGCCTCGCAACCTGGCCCTCCGCGGCCATCGAGGTGACCAGCTCTTCCCCCGTCTCGTTCCCCCTCGTTTTTGACTAGCAATGGCGTTGTTTCATTGGAACATAAGAGGTATTCGATCTAATCGGGAGGAATTACAACTGCTCCTCCGCCTGCACTGTCCGCTCGTCCTTGGTCTCCAGGAAACCAAGTTGCGCCCGACTGACCGTATTGTCTTTTCCCACTATACCTCGGAGCGGTATGACCTCACCCCTGTGGACGGTATCCCAGCTCATGGTGGGGTCATGTTGCTCGTTCGGGACGATGTCTATTACCAAATGGTTCAAATGGCTCTGAGCACTATGGGACTCAACTGCTGAGGTCATTAGTCCCCTAGAACTTAGAACTAGTTAAACCTAACTAACCTAAGGACATCACAAACATCCATGCCCGAGGCAGGATTCGAACCTGCGACCGTAGCGGTCTTGCGGTTCCAGACTGCAGCGCCTTTAACCGCACGGCCACTTCGGCCGGCCGATGTCTATTACCATCCCATCCCATTGACCACCCCACTCCAAGCAATAGCTATCCGCATTACTCTTTCTGCTTTTACTTTTTCAGTTTGTACCGTCTACACTCCACCGTCATCTGCTGTTAGTCGGGCTGACATGATGCACCTGATCGATCAGCTTCCCCCGCCGTTCTTATTGTTTGGCGACTTCAATGCCCATCATCCCCTTTGGGGCTCTCCTGCATCCTGTCAAAGAGGCTCACTCTTGGCGGATGTCTTCAACCATCTCAATCTTGTCTGCCTCAATACCGGCGCCCCGACTTTCCTCTCGGACTCTACTCATACCTACTCCCACTTGGACCTCTCGATCTGTTCTACCACTCTTGCCCATCGGTTCGAGTGGTATGTCCTTTCTGACACCTATTCGAGCGACCACTTCCCCTGTGTCGTTCGTCTCCTGCACCACACCCCATCCCCACGTCCTTCGCGCTGGAACATACTGAAAGCTGACTGGGGACTATACTCCTCCCTGGCGACCTTTCCGGACCACGATTTTCCCAGTTGTGACAGTCAGGTCGAATACCTCACGGCTGTTATTATCCATGCTGCCGAACGTTCCATACCTCGTACTACTTCTTCTTCACGTCGCGTTTCCGTCCCCTGGTGGAACGAGGCTTGTAGGGACGCTATCCGTACTCGACGACGTGCTTTACGCACCTTTCGCCGCCATCCTACGTTGGCGAATTGTATTGAATACAAACGACTCCGAGCGCAATGCCGTAGAGTCATCAAAGACAGCAAAAAAGCTTGCTGGGCCTCTTTCACGAGCTCCTTTACCAGTTTTACTCCCTCTTCCGTTGTTTGGGGTAGCCTGCGCCGGCTGTCGGGCATTAAGGCCCACTCCTCAGTACCTGGCCTGACCTCAGGTAATGAGGTCCTTGTTGATCCTGTGGCTGTCTCCAACGCCTTTGGCCGCTTTTGCGCGGAGGTTTCAAGCTCCGCCCATTACCATCCTGCCTTCCTTCCCAGGAAAGAGGCAGACGAGGCTCGGCGACCTTCCTTCCACTCGCTGAATCTGGAAACTTACAATGCCCCCTTTACTATGCGGGAACTCGAACGTGCGCTTGCACTGTCCCGGTCCTCTGCTCCGGGGCCAGATGCCATTCACGTTCAGATGCTGGCACACCTTTCTCCGGCGGGCAAAAGCTTCCTTCTTCGTACCTACAATCGCGTCTGGACCGAAGGTCAGGTCCCCATGCGTTGGCGTGACGCCGTTGTTCTTCCTATACCCAAACCCGGGAAGGATAGACACCTTCCTTCTAGTTACCGCCCCATTTCTCTTACAAGCTGTGTCTGTAAGGTGATGGAGCGCATGGTTAATGCTCGGTTAGTTTGGATTCTTGAATCTCGACGACTACTTACTAATGTCCAATGCGGCTTTCGTCGCCGCCGCTCCGCTGTTGACCACCTTGTGACCTTGTCGACATTCATCATGAACAACTTTTTGCGAAGGCGCCAAACGGTAGCCGTGTTCTTCGACTTGGAGAAGGCTTATGATACCTGTTGGAGAGGAGGTATCCTCCGCACTATGCACAAGTGGGGCCTATGCGGTCGTCTGCCCCTTTTTATTGATTCCTTTTTAACGGATCGAAAGTTTGGGGTACGTGTGGGTTCCGTATTGTCCGACGTCTTCCTCCAGGAGAACGGAGTGCCTCAGGGCTCCGTCTTGAGCGTAGCCCTTTTTGCCATCGCGATCAATCCAATTATGGATTGCATTCCACCTAATGTCTCAGGCTCTCTCTTTGTCGATGACTTCGCGATCTACTGCAGTGCCCAGAGAACATGCCTCCTGGAGCGCTGCCTTCAGCGTTGTCTAGACAGCCTCTACTCATGGAGCGTGGCAAATGGCTTCCGGTTCTCTGAAGAGAAGACGGTTTGTATCAGCTTTTGGCGATATAAAACGTTCCTTCCGCCATCCTTACATCTCGGTCCCGTTGTTCTCCCATTCGTGGACACAACTAAATTTCTAGGGCTCACGTTGGACCGGAAACTGTGTTGGTTTCCACATGTCTCTTATTTGGCGGCCCGTTGTACACGTTCCCTTAATGTCCTCAGAGTTCTTAGCGGTTCATCTTGGGGAGCGGATCGCACTGTCCTGCTTCGCTTGTATCGGTCCATAGTCCGATCGAAGCTGGATTATGGGAGCTTCGTCTACTCGTCCGCTCGGCCATCCCTCTTACGCCGGCTCAACTCCATCCACCATCGGGGGATACGTCTTGCGACCGGAGCCTTCTACACTAGTCCTGTCGAGAGTCTTTATGCTGAAGCTGCCGAGTTACCATTGACCAACCGGCGCGACATACTGCTGTGTCGGTATGCCTGCCGGCTGTTGTCTAAGCCCGAACACCCCTCTTACAAGTCCTCCTTCGCCGATTCTCTCGACCGTCAGTACGGGTTGTATGTGTCTGCCCTGCTGCCCCCCGGAGTCCGCTTCCGTCGCCTGCTTCGACAATTGGATTTTGCCCTCCCTACCACCTTCAGAGAGGGTGAGAGCCCGACACCACCTTGGCTCCAGGCTCCGGTTCGTATTTATTTCGACCTCAGCTCACTCCCGAAGGAGGGTACTCCGGCTGCAGTGTATTGCTCACGGTTTGTCGAACTTCGTGCTCGACTTGCTGGTCACACCTTTATTTACACCGATGGCTCCAAAACTGACGATGGTGTCGGCTGTGCCTTTGTCGTCGGGACCGCCACCTTTAAATACCGGCTCCTTGACCAATGTTCCAGCTTTACGGCCGAGCTTTTTGCTCTCCATCAGGTCATTCAGTATGCCCGCCGCCACCGCCATTCATCGTATGTACTCTGCACTGACTCACTCAGTGCTCTTCAGAGCCTTGGGGCTCCCTATCCGGTCCATCCCTTGATTCAACGAATACAGCAGTCCCTCCATTCTTTCGCTGATAATGGCGGTTCTGTCAGCTTTCTGTGGGTCCCCGGACATGTAGGAGTGCCTGGGAATGAGGCTGCGGATGCTGCAGCCAAGGCTGCAGTCCTCCAGCCTCGGCCAGCCTCCCATTGTGTCCCGTCATCTGACGTTTGTGGGGATGTATGTAAGAGGCTTGTGTCCTTGTGGTGGGATGCTTGGTCATCCCTCCAAGGAAACAAGCTCCAGGCAGTAAAACCGCTCCCAACTGCTTGGACAACTTCCTCCCGACCATCTCGGCGCGAGGAGGTCCTTCTGACCAGGTTGCGGATTGGGCATTGCCGGTTTAGCCACCGCTACCTGCTCTCTGGTGACCCAGCCCCGCAGTGCCCTTGTGGTCAGGCATTAACGGTGCGCCATGTTTTATTGTCGTGTCCCCGTTTTAGCCAATTTCGTGTTGTCCTGTCCCTGCCATCTACCTTACCGGATGTTTTAGCTGATGACGCTCGAGCAGCTGCTCGTCTTCTGCGTTTTATAACTTTAACTGGCTTGACCAAAGACATTTAACCTTTTTACTTATTTAATCTGCATCTTTGTCAGGTCCTTTTGATGTCCCCCCACCCCCTTGAGTTTTAGCAGGTTCCTTGTGCTCTAACACCAGTGACTGGGCGCTAATGACCTCAGCAGTTGAGCGCCCTTAAACCCTACCAAAAGAAAAAAAAAAACGAACCCGACTGTAGCCCACTGTACGGCCCGACAATCAAGACTGACGGTTTGAGGGGCCATTTCTTCTCATAGCTGGACCCCTTCGGTTGTCATCCGCTGCTCCCTTACAGCACAGCGGCACGTCGATGATACCCCACTGTTTTGTTGCCCTTCATGGCAAACCACCCTGTGCTTACATTTCAGCAAGATAATGGCCGACTGCTCGCAGCGAGAGTTCCTACTGCTTGTCTTCATGCTAGCTAAACACTACCATGTACAGCAAGCTCGCCGAATCTCTCCCCAACTGAGAACGTTTGGAGGAACATCAGGGCAGGGCTCTTCCAACCATCCGGGAATTTTTACGATCTGATGCGTCAATTGAACATAATTTGGCATGATATCCCTCGACAGGACCTCTAACAACTTTATGAATCTGCTTGCATAAGAGACAGAGGGGGACCAGCGCGTTTTGACTTGCTCAATTTGTGAAACTCTCTATCTGTAATAAATCACCCAATTTTTCTGAAATTATAATCATTTGTTTGCCTCTATATGTACAATTACGAGGTGCATTCAAGTTCTAAGGCCCCCGATTTTTTTTCTAATTAACTACTCACCCGAAATCGATGAAACTGGCGTTACTTCTCGACGTAATCGCCCTGCAGACGTACACATTTTTCACAACGCTGACGCCATGATTACATGGCAGCGGCGAAGGCTTCTTTAGGAGTCTGTTTTGACCACTGGAAAATCGCTGAGACAATAGCAGCATGGCTGGTGAATGTGCAGCCAAGGAGAGTGTCTTTCATTGTTGGAAAAAGCCAAAAGTCACTAGGAGCCAGGTCAGGTGAGTAGGGAGCATGAGGAATCACTTCAAAGTTGTTATCACGAAGAAACTGATGCTTAACGTTAGCTCGATGTGCGGGTGCGTTGGCTTGGTGAAACAGCACACGCGCAGCCCTTCCCGGACGTTTTTGTTGCAGTGCAGGAAGGAATTGGTTCTTCAAAACTTTTTCGTAGGATGCACCTGTTACCGCAGTGCCCTTTGGAACGCAATGGGTAAGGATTACGCCCTCGCTGTCCCAGAACATGGACACCATCATTTTTTCAGCACTGGCGGTTACCCGAAATTTTTTGGTGGCGGTGAATCTGTGTGCTTCCATTGAGCTGACTGGCGCTTTGTTTCTGGATTAAAAAATGGCATCCACGTCTCATCCATTGTCACAACCGATGAAAAGAAAGTCCCATTCATGCTGTCGCTGCGCGTCAACATTGCTTGGCAACATGCCACACGGGCAGCCATGTGGTCGTCCGTTAGCATTCGTGACACCCATCTGGATGAGACTTTTCGCATTTTCAGGTCGTCATGCAGGATTGTGTGCACAGAACCCACAGAAATGCCAACTCTGGAGGCCATCTGTTCAACAGTCATTCGGCGATCCCCCAAAACAATTCTCTCCACTTTCTCGGTCATGTCGTCAGACCAGCTTGTGCGAGCCCGAGGTGGTTTCGGTTTGTTGTCACACGATGTTCTGCCTTCATTAAACTGTCGCACCCACGAACGCACTTTCGACAAATCCAAAACTCTGTCACCACATGTCTCCTTCAACTGTCGATGAATTTCAATTGGTTTCACACCACGCAAATTCAGAAAACGAATGATTGCACGCTGTTCAAGTAAGGAAAACGTCGCCATTTTAAGTATTTAAAACAGTTCTCATTCTCGCCACTGGCGGTAAAATTCCATCTGCCGTACGGTGCTGCCATCTCTGGGACGTATTGACAATGAACGCGGCCTCATTTTAAAACAATGCGCATGTTTCTATCTCTTTCCAGTCAGGAGAAAAAAAATCAGAGGCCTTAGAACTTGAATGCACCTCGTATATCAACGGATTTTCGTGATTTTGGGATAATTCTTTCGTGGTGCATCGTCTTTTTTGTCTTAGAGTGTATTTTTACGACTAATGTTCCTACGCCGTGGTATATGACTGTGAGTATTACGCTAAACTGTCTGCGTTGATACATAAGTTAAGTTACGGTGTGGTCATGGGCATGTAAAAACACAATACCTCCTTTCTGCCACTCTGCCACGCCTCTACGTCGAACCAATTTACTGCGCTGATTTCAAGCAATCAATCGGCACACACATACACAGCATTTTACTGTCATGACGTTCTCGATGGCATGACTAACCGGTAACATTTCTACATCATTTACAGCGCTCCAATTCGATCAGTGTGCTCTTGTAAGGGAGTCATTAAAGTGCAGCTACTCGTGACGGTCCAGTGTGAACTGTAATATTTCGTGCGGCAGCGAAACTTGGTAGATAAGCTAATGCGTTAATGCAAAACTGATTTACACTGGAAAAAAATTAGTTCCGATTTTGGCAAAGAGATGCAAATCTGGCCCTGTATAGAATCTTGTCGATGTCACCGGTGCTCATATTGAGTAAACTTTGAAATAGGAAGTTAATAATAATATCAACAGTATGTCTTTCTCACTTGTTTCACTTTTTCTCCCAGGTCGCATCGTAATCCATTAAATATGGAAGCTTATAAACACTATGTGATCAAAAGTGTCCAGACACCCCAAAAACATGCGTTTTTCATATTAGGTGTATTGTGCTCCCAGGTACTCCATATCAGCGACCTCATTAGTCATTAGATATCGAGAGAGAGCAGAATGGGGCGCTCTGCGGAACTCAAGGACTTCGAACGTGGTCAGGTGATCAGGTGTCACTTGTGTCATACGCTATACATGAGATTTCCACACACCTTAACATCCCTAGGTCCACTGTTTCAGATGTGATAGTGAAGTAGAAATGTGAAGGTATACTTACAGCACAGAAGCGTACAGGGCGACATCGTCTGTTGACAGAGACCACCTACAATTGAAAAGGGTCGTAATGTGTAATAGGCGGACATCTGTCCAGACCATCACACAGGAATTCCAAACTGCATCTGGATCCACTGCAACTACTGTGATACTTTGGCGGGAGATGAGAAAACTTGGATTTCATCGTCGAGCGCCTGCTCATAAGCTACACATCATGCCGGTAAATGCCAAACGACGCCTCGTTTCGTGTAAGGAGCGTATACATTGGAAAATTGAACAGTGGAAAAACGTTGTGTGGAGTGAAGAATCACGGTACACAATGTGGCGATCCGATGGCAGAGTGTGGGTATGGCGAATACCCGGTGAACGTCATCTGCCAGCGTTTGTAATGTCAACAATAAAATTCGGAGGCGGTGGTGTAATGGTATGGTCGTGTTCTTTTTATGGAGGGTGCTTGCAACCCATGTTGTTTTGCGTGGCACTATCACAGCACAGGCCTACATCGGTAAGCACCTTCTCGCTTCCCACTGTTGAAGAGCAGTTCGGGGATGGCGATTGCATCTTTCAACACGATCGAGCACCTGTTCATAATGCACGGCCTGTGGCACGTGGTTACACGACAATAACATGCCTGTAATGGACTGGCCTGCACAGAGTCCTGACCTAAATCCTATAGAACACCTTTGGTATGTTTTGGAACGCCGACTTCGTGCCAGTCCTCACCGACCGACATCGATACCTATCCTCAGTCCAGCACTCCGTGAAGTATTGGCTGCCATTCCCCAAGAAACCTTCCAGCTCCTGATTGAACGCATCCCTGTGAGAGTGGAAGCTGTCATCAAGGCTAAGGCAGGGCCAACACCATACTGAATTCCAGTATTACCGATGAAGGGCGCCACGAACTTGTAAGTCATTTTTAGCCAGGTGGTCGGATTATTTTGATCACATAGTGTGTATATCTCCGTTGTATTCAAAGCGCCAGATTTGCACCTGGTGGCCAAAATTGGAATTACAGCCTACACTGGACCTCTGTGACTAGCTGGACTTCAATTATAACCACCCGGTACGTCCACATACCTATTTCACAAGCTATCATACGGTGCATGGCGCAGGGTACTTCGTACGACTACTGATCAGTCCCTTCTCTCTTCCACTCGCAAATGCAGCGAGGAACGAGCGACACTGTTTATGACACTGTAATTTCTTTTATCTTCTCTTCACGGTCATTACGCGATATGTACGTTAGGGGCAGTTGAATCGTTCTGAGGTACCTACAAAAGCCGGTTATCTGAATTATCTCAATAACGAATAGAAACGTCTTCTTACCTGTCAACATTCGCATGTTGATGGAATCTACCAATTACAAATCTTGCAGCACGCTTCAGAACTGCTTTGGTTTCTTCCTTTTAATCTAACCTCGTGGGGGTCCCAAACACTCGAGCAATACTCAATAATGTATACGCGATCTGCTTTATAAATGAGCTACAATTTTTCCAGCTTGTCCCAGTTAACGGTAGTCGACCTTTCACAAACCTACTACCGTCCATACGGGCTCATTCCATCTCATATCGCTTTGTAAGATTACGCACAGAGACGAGATCGGTTTGACCGTGGCAGGCAGCACACCACTAATACTGTATTCGAATATTCTAGGGTTGTCTCTCCTACTCATCTGAGTTAACTTAATTTTTCGACATTTAGAGCAAGCTGTCAATCGTCATACCTAATACAAATTCTGTCTACGTCTTCCTATGTCCTTTTACAGTCAGATAATCACGGCACTTTCTCGTACACAACAGCGTCATTAGCTCATTCGTGCTCTTACACTCCGTCAGATCATCCTACACAGAGAACAAGAACGTCCCTGAAACTTCCTGGCAGATTAAAACTGTGTGCCCGACCGAGACTCGAACTCGGGACCTTTGCCTTTCGCGGGCAAGTCCTCTACCAACTGAGCTACCGAAGCACGACTCACGCCCGGTACTCACAGCTCTACTTCTGCCAGTACCTCGTCTCCTACCTTCCAAACTTTACAGAAGCTCTTCTGCGAACCTTGCAGAACTAGCACTCCTGAAAGAAAGGATATTGCGGAGACACGGCTTAGCCACAGCCTGGGGGATGTTTCCCGAATGAGATTTTCACTCTGCTGCGGAGTGTGCGCTGATATGAAACTTCCTGGCAGATTAAAACTGTGTGCCGGACCGAGACTCGAACTCAGGACCTTTGCCTTTCGCGGGCAAGTGCTCTACCAACTGAGCGCTGGTTCTGCAAGGTTCGCAGGAGAGCTTCTGTAAAGTTTGGAAGGTAGGAGACGAGGTACTGGCAGAAGTAAAGCTGTGAGTACCGGGCGTGAGTCGTGCTTCGGTAGCTCAGTTGGTAGAGCATTTGCCCGCGAAAGGCAAAGGTCCCGAGTTCGAGTCTCGGTCGGGCACACAGTTTTAATCTGCCAGGAAGTTTCATATCAGCGCACACTCCGCTGCAGAGTGAAAATCTCATTCCAAGAACGTCCCTGTTACACAGCGCTGGGGCACATCTGAAGATTCCTTCACCTCTGACGAACACTCGTCGTCCAGAACAACGTTCTATGTACTTTACTTAAGAAGTCTTCTAGGCGCACAGATGCGAGTATCTGGGAACGCATTCTGTATGCTCGGACCTTCGTTAACGGTCTGCAGTGGGGCAGACTTTCCCTTAAGCTAATTTAGAAAATAGTTACGAAAGCCCGTTTCCCGTGACCTTCTGTGTTGGACGAGTGTGCGAATTAATCAAGCCTGTTATGTCTTAGGCGAGCGTATCTCTTGTATCCAGTAAGGAGGACAGCACATGAATGGTACAGTCTTCTATTATTTAGTTCTGTAAATGAATTTTTCACTGCTAGATAAGGTTTCGAAGCCTGTGGGTATTCGCTATGAAGATCACGTAAACAGTTCTACGGAAGAAGCTGTACCGAAATCAAAATTGGTTTTCAAAATGTTTTATTATTAGATCTACAACTTTGCTTCCACCGTTTTGCAATAGACGGCAGTAGCGGCAAGTGGGGTTCGGGTGGCTGGTCATAGGTGTAATACAATAAGCTTAGGCATCTGTAAACATTATGCCATAAAAATATTAGTTGATTTGTATAAGGTTATTTTCGTTTAAGTACGTCAACTTACGTACCCATTTCTCGCTATTTGCTGGAATTTTTAATTTTCTGCTTTAACATGAATAAATCTGCGGCTGTGGCTCTTAAAATACTGGGTAAGACCAATGGTGAGGGAACTCTTAGTGGAAGAACGTGCCGAGAATGTTTTCAACACCTTAAGAACGATGATTTTGATGTCGAAGACCGGCATGGCGGTGGAAGACAGAACGTTTTCGTAGCTACTGAAACAGACGAAGACAGTCACAGGATATCATTATCGAAAGCTATTGATGCGTTCGTGCCCAGCACTGAAACACAAAGGGCCACAATACAGCGATAGACACGTAAAGGTAATTTTGCAGCAGGTCAGTGCTCGACCCCCCCGTCGCAAAACCCGTCAAAATATACACGGAAACGTTGAAATGAGAAGTCCTATCCCTCCCGCCGTATTCTCCATACGTTGCTCTCTCTGACTACCGCCTTTTTCGATCAGTGGAATATAGTCTGGCTGACCAGCACCTCCGATCATACGAACAAGTGCAAAATGGAACTGATTCATGGATCCCCACAAAAGGCGCCCAGTTCTTTCGCCATGGGATTCGTACGCTATCCGATAGATGGGAGAATGTAGTGGCCAGCGATAGGCAGTACGAGGAATCATAATTTTTTTTAAGTTTTCACAATAAAACCCCAAACTTCGATAAAAAATAGCGGAAGCAAAGTTGTAGACCTAGTAATACTTTTAGTCATTCGTTACCACAATGTAAACAAAGATTCCTCGTAACCCACTATTTAAAATGAAAACTAGCTTGTAAACGTAACCAGAGATATTAATTGTTGCTCGAAGAAGCAGTTAACTTTGTTCATACACGTATCTCCTCTTTCAGTAATTGTCTTTCCAGTACTTTTGTTTATGATAAACCATGGTACAAACCAACTTCTCCTTTAAAACCGTTATATTTTTCTCTTATCACAGTACACGAACATAAAAAAAAGAGAGCCGAAGCTGAGCAGTCAAAGAACTGGAAGGCAGACAGTGAAGCAATGCGTTACATATACGTGCAGAGTGGTCCAGAAGAATGTAGACACTCTTTGACACTCAGTATTAATGAAACACCCATATGATATACCGCTACAATTCTTGCATGAGGGAAGATTATTATGTGTGTTCAAAGTGACCCCCATTAGCCGCCAATCAATGTCGATGCCGCTGATCTGTTGAGCGAACTACGGCCTGTTGACCGAACTACGGCTGTCTGCGTTGCCCGTGTGATAGCTGCACAAGACGCGTCGATTGCTACTCGTAGCTCGTTCAGCATAGCTGGCTTTTGTTGATAAACTGCATTTTTCAAGGCCCTCATTAAGTGGAAGTCAAGAGGTGTAAGATCTGGAGACCGTGGTGGGTGCTCAACAGCTCCTCTTCGACCCATCCATTGTCCAGGTAGATTTTCATCCACGTGAGCTGTGACATCTCTGTGGTAAGGAGGCGGATCGCCATTTTTGTAGGTAAAAATCTTTCATTTCCAAACACTTGTCGGATGGCAGGTAAAACGACGTTTGCAGCATATGAAGATACACCTCACCAGTTACGGTACCTTCAAAGAATGGGCCAACGAAACCACGCGATGATAGACCGTACCACACGTCAATGCCGCGCGAGGTGGCTGCGCGGTCAGGGGCGTCTTGTCACGGTTCGCGCGGCTTCCACCGTCGGTGGTTTGTGTGTGTGTGTGTGTGTGTGTGTGTGTGTGTGTGTGTTTCGCCCTTAGCGTGGGTTAGTTCAAGACAGATTAAGTAGAGTGTAAGCCTAGGGACCGATGACCTCAGAAGTTTGGTCCGATAGGAACTTACCACAAGTTTCCAAATATTTTCCGCACGTTACACGGTGGATTAACATGTCTGTCCCGTAAACGTAGGGATTTCAGAACCCCTGTACACGTCATTGTGGTGGTTTACAGTACAGTTTGAAATGCGCCTCGCCGGACCAGATAACCATCCTTGCAAACCGTTCATCCTCGCGAAGAGTGCCTTTAAACCACTCGCAGCACTCCATCTGTCGATCCAGGTGGTCCTCGTTCATAGCGTACAGTGATCTCAGAATGTACACTTTCCACTTTGCAGCCTTCAGAATTCGTCGTACGCTTGATCGGCTCGGCTTACTCCGCTTTCACGTGCACCCAGCTTCATAGGTTTCTGAGGAGATCTAGTAAAATGTTGCAGCAGAGCAGCGCTGGAAGGTGGACTTGTCGAAGTTTTTGGTCGACCAGACTTTTCCTTACGCCATTGATGAACAGTACCATCGGCTTTAAATTTTTACCGAATACGAAAAATAATTGTACGTGTTGGTGGTTGTGTTCCGTACAGGTTACGCCCTTGCCGTTGTACCTCCGTCACGTCTTCCTACTTCCAGCACCACTACGACCCTGCCCTGCTCAAAAGGCAGTCTTACTTCATTCATTGCTGCACTGTCATCTACTGGGAAGGGGGTGCCAAGGTCTGTTGAGAAAACAATGGACTGCCACAGCAAAAAATTGCAACGATATGTCATTTTGTTCCAAAGATATTAAGTATGAGAGAATCCTACTTTTTTCTTGATCCTCTGTATATAATGAAAAACAATACACGACAGATACCTTCATATTGCTTACAATACATTATTGTTAATTCTTTTGATCTTTTAGATCTCAGTATTACTTAAATATACATTTTAAAATTTTTTTTTCCGTATGTGTGCTGATAGCTAAGATTCTTAGCAACGCAACTTCAATCGAAATAAAAAAGTGGTTACATCGGCAATATTGGGAAAATTCGTTGATCCTGTTAATGTATCGTATCGAGAAACGATGTTAGCCGTACGTAGGTATACTGATGCCGACTCTTCGCGTCACTCAGCTGTCTGGGACGTAACCGCCGACCCTGAAGCTTGCTCGTAAATTGCAGTGAATGAGTCGTCTGCAGCTGAGACGAGTTTCGGAATGGGCGACGTTAAGTGGTGACACGCAGAGCGGCATAGCCAGGGAATTGCTGGAGGGGCAATGAAACGAGTCCCATAGGCCCGCACTCGGAGACAGTGATACGGCAGGCGGCGAGTTCATTTGGGACTTCGCTGTGGCGCCCCGGGAGTCTTCCGTCCATTTCACGAGAGCCAGGCTGTCGCTGACAATACCTCTGATTCAGAGGGCGCAGCGTGATTCTCCCTCATTGCAGACTGTTACAGCCAGCAGTAGCTGTCCCACCCGCCTGCCGCAGGAGGGCCGCTGACTAGTGGGGAGGTGAACAAGTATTAAGGGCTCTCCATCCTGCCGTCTGGCAGTATTCCTCGAGGGAACGGCGTCGCGGCCGTACAATCTCGAGGTCATCACTTGTAACTGTATTGCTTCCCATTCCAGCTGAAATAATACACTGTGTGATCAAAAGTATCCGGACACCTGGCTGAAAATGACTTACAAGTTCGTGGCGCCCTCCATCGGCAATGCTGGAATTCAATAAGGTGTTGGCCCACTTGATGACAGCATCCACTCTCGCAGGCATACGTTCAGTAAGGTGCTGGAAGGTTTCTAGGGAATGGCAGCCCTTTCTTCACAGAGTGCTGAACTGAGGACAGGTATCGATATCGGTCGGTGAGGCCTGGCACGAAGTCGGCGTTCCAAACCACCCCAAATGTGCTCCATAGCATTCCGGACATGACTGTGCAGGCCAGTCCATTACACTGATATTACTGTCGTGCAACCACTCCGCCACAGGCCGTGCATTATGAACAGGTGCTCGATCGTGTTGAAAGATGCAATCGCCATCCCCGAATTGCTCTTCAACAGTGGGAAGACAGAGGGTGCTTAAAGTGATAGTGCCACGCAAAACAACAACGGACGCAGGCTCCCTCCATGAAAAACACGACCACACCATAACACCACCGCCTCCGAATTTTACTGATGGCACTAAACACGCTGGCAGATGATTTCAGCAGACATTCGCCATACCCACACCCTGCCATCGGATCGCCATATTGTGTACCGTGATTCGTCACTCCACACAACGTTTTTCCACTGTTCAATTGTGGCCATGCGGTTCTAGGCGCTTCAGTCTGGAACCGCGTGACCACTACGGTCACAGGTTCGAATCCTGCCTCGGGCATGGATGTGTGTGATGTACTTAGGTTAGTTAGGTTTAATTAGTTCTAAGTTCTAGGCGACTGATGACCTCAGAAGTTAAGTCGCATAGTGCTCAGAGCCATTTGAACCATTTGAACCACTGTTCAATCGTCCAAAGTTTACGCTCCTTACACCCCCCCCCCCCCCCCCCCCCTGCGGGTCCGGGGTCAGAATAGGCCCGAGGTATTCCTGCCTGTCGTAAGAGGCGACTAAAAGGAGTTTCAACCGTTTCGGCCTTCCATGTGATGGTCCCCCTTGGGGTTTGACCTCCATTTTTCAAAATTCTACAGACGTACGAGCCTTTTGGGGAAGGACGCCTTACATGGTGTACCACTGGTCCTCAGTGCACTAAGACCTTGGCACTCAGCATTGTACCGGCGTTGTAACCATACCCACTATTCCTCAAATTGGGCCTAAACGCCTAATGGGTTGTACAAGTTACGCCCATAGTGCGTCCCCATCTGCACCTACGACCATGATGGACTATCCGTGGCACCAGAAATCCAGCACAGTAGCCAGCCCGTTGTGGTGGGGTCGGCATGTACCCTCTAGGTTGTAGCCCCCTGACAACACAGGGATCGTACTGCCGATACGTGAGCTGCACCCTCCCCACGTCAGCCAAGGAGTAGATGCCCGTCTCCTTGGGGCATCAGGACTCCCGGCAACGGTCATCCTGCCAGGTGGCCCTTGCTGCGGCTGGGTGGCGCCCGTGGGGAGAGCCCCTGGTCGGAGTGGGTGGTATCGGGGCGGACGTTTCGCAGATAAAACGTCAACACGTATCAGGTCGCTCTGCGGCCGAGTCTTTCAAACGGAAAGGTACTGTCTCTGGTTCTGGTTCTCGTGCCCTTTCCCCCTTGGCCACTCCCTGGGAGGAGGGACAGGCCCGCCGGCTTGGGGCGAAGTACTTCCCCCGCTATTTGGTCTGTTCTCGAACTGATGGGGGGACGTTCGCCACCTCCAAACCCATGTTCTTTGTTCAGCACATTGAGGACATCTTTGGGGAAATCGAGGCACTCAGTAAGATGCGTTCGGGGTCCGTTCTTATAAAGACCACCTCCGCCACACAGTCGGCGGCGCTCCAGGCGTGCGACCGCCTGGGGGACATCCCAGTGTCCATTGTCCCGCATCTGGCACTAAATAGGACGCAGGGGGTTATTTTTCATTGGGACCTCCTGCTGCAATCTGATGAGGAGCTCAGGGCCAACCTGGAGCGCCAAGGCGTGCATTTCGTCTGGCGAGTCCAGCGCGACCCCAAAGACCGTCGCATCGACACCAGGGCCTTTATCCTCGCCTTCGAGGGGGACGTTCTCCCAGAGAAGGTAAAGCTGATGTGCTACCGGTGCGACATGCGACCTTACGTCCCGCCTCCTATGCGCTGTTTTCGGTGATTGCGCTTTGGGCACATGTCGTCACGGTGTGAGGCTGAACCCCTTTGTGGCGATTGTGGATGTCCTCTTCGTGAGGAACATACCTGCACCCCACCACCTCGGTGCGTTAATTGTCCTGGCATCCACTCGCCTAGATCCTCAAACTGCCCCGCATATCAGAAGGAGAAGAAGATACAAGAACTCAAAACTTTGGATCGTCTCTCTTATTCTGAGACCAGGAAGAAGTATGACGCCTGCATCCCGTGCTGTTGACCACTTCTGTTTGCCTCAGTTGTGTCCACTCCTTCCGCGGTATCCTCACCCCTATCCTGTCCCCCCTCCGCCTCCTCCCCCCATCTGGGGTCTCTGCCTCCGCCTCCCAAATCCCTCCCTTCCAAATCCTCCTCCCCCGTGGCCCCAGCCCCCTCTGCCCCAGGGGCCACCCTTCCTTCTCCTCCTCCCCCCCCCCCCTCACCGCCTGAGAAGCGATCCTCTTCTCAGGCATCCATCGGGGAAACGTTCCTGATCCCAGCTTCCGAGGTCCGGCGTTCCAAAACGGACCCCGCGCGTGAGGACCTTCTTCGGGTCCAGCCCATCATCCCTGTGCCTCCTCGGACTTCCAAGAAGGCCTCCAAGAAGAAGTCTCTATCCCCCTCTCCACCCCGGCGCGTTTCGTCTGACGCTCCATCCGTGAGTCGCTGCTCCCGGCCGTCCTCAGTTTCGCCGGGACGCTCTGCTGCCAGGCGCTCAGCTGGCCTCTCGTCGGCAAATGATGCTGCCCCTCCTACGCAACCAGGGACAGCGGCCGCAGCTGGCGACGACTCGATGGAACAGGATCCGCCTCCCGCTGGTTGTAGCGTTGTTCCCTCGAAACCTGGCCCTCCGCGGCCGTCGAGGTGACCAGCTCTTCCCCCGTCTCGTTCCCCCTCGTTTTTGACTAGCGATGGCCTTGTTGCATTGGAACATAAGAGGTATTCGATCTAATCGGGAGGAATTACAACTGCTCCTCTGCCTGCACTGTCCGCTTGTCCTTGGTCTTCAGGAAACCAAGTTGCGCCCGACTGACCGTATTGCCTTTACCCACTATACCTCGGAGCGGTATGACCTCACCCCTGTGGACGGTATCCCAGCTCATGGTGGGGTCAAATTCCTCGTTCGGGACGATGTCTATTACCATCCCATCCCATTGACCACCCAAAACTCCAAGCAATAACTGTCCGTATTACTCTTTCTGCGTTTGCTTTTTCAGTTTGTACCATCTACTCTCCATCGTCATCTGCTGTTAGTCGGGCTGACATGATGCACCTGATCGTTGAGCTTCCCCCGCCGTTTTTATTGTTTGGGGACTTCAACGCCCAGTATCCCCTTTGGGGCTCTCCTGCATGCTGTCAAAGAGGCTCACTCTTGGCGGATGTCTTCAACCATCTCAATCTTGTCTGCTTCAATACTGGCGCCCCGACTTTCCTCTTGGACTCTACTCATACCTACTCCCACTTGGACCTCTCGATCTGTTCTACCACTCTTGCCCGTCGGTTCGAGTGGTATGTCCTTTCTGACACCTATTCGAGCGACCACTTCCCCTGTGTCGTTCGTCTCCTGCACCACACCCCATCCCCACGTCCTTCGAGCTGGAACATACCGAAAGCTGACTGGGGACTTTACTCCTCCCTGGCGACCTTTCCGGACCACGATTTTCTCAGTTGTGACAGTCAGGTCGAATACCTCACGGCTGTTATCATCAATGCTGCCGAACGTTCCATTCCTCGTACTACCTCTTCTTCACGTCGCGTTTCCGTCCCTTGGTGGAACGAGGCTTGTAGAGACGCTATCCGTGCTCGACGACGGGCTTTACGCACCTTTCGCCGCCGTCCTACGTTGGCGAATTGTATTGGATACAAACGACTCCGAGCGCAATGCCGTAGAGTCATCAAAGACAGCAAAAAAGCTTGTTGGGCCTCTTTCACCAGCTCCTTTAACAGTTTTACTCCCTCTTCTGTCGTATGGGGTGGCCTGCGCCGGCTGTCGGGCATTAAGGCCCACTCCTCGGTACCTGGCCTGACCTCAGATAATGAGGTCCTCGTTGATCCTGTGGCTGTCTCCAACGCCTTCGGCCGGTTTTTCACGGAGGCTTCAAGCTCTGCCCATTACCACCCTGCCTTCCTTCCCAGGAAAGAGGCAGAAGAGGCTCGGCGACCTTCCTTCCACTCGCTGAATCTGGAAACTTATAATGCCCCCTTTACTATGCGGGAACTCGAACGTGCGCTTGCACTGTCCCATTCCTCTGCTCCGGGGCCAGATGCCATTCACGTTCAGATGCTGGCACACCTTTCTCTGGCGGGCAAAAGCTTCCTTCTTCGTACCTACAATCGCATCTGGACCGATGGTCAGGTCCCCATGCGTTGGCGTGACGCCGTCATTCTCCCTATACCCAAACCCAGGAAGGATAGACACCTTCCTTCTAGTTACCGCCCCATTTCTCTTACAAGCTGTGTGTGTAAGGTGATGGAGCGCATGGTTCATGCTCAGTTAGTTTGGATTCTTGAATCTCGACGGCTACTTACCAATGACCAATGCGGCTTTCGTCGCCGCCGCTCCGCTGTTGACCACCTTGTGACCTTGTTGACATTCATCATGAACAACTTTTTGCGAAGGCGCCAAACGGTAGCCGTGTTCTTCGACTAGGAGAAGGCTTGTGATACCTGTTGGAGAGGAGGTATCCTACGCACTATGCACGGGTGGGGCCTACGCGGTCGCCTGCCCCTTTTTATTGATTCCTTTTTAATGGATCGAAAGTTTAGGGTACTTGTGGGTTCCGTATTGTCCGACGTCTTCCTCCAGGAGAACGGAGTGCCTCAGGGCTCCGTCTTGAGCGTAGCCCTTTTTGCCATCGCGATCAATCCAATTATGGATTGCATTCCACCTAATGTCTCAGGCTCTCTCTTTGTCGATGACTTCGCGATCTACTGCAGTGCCCAGAGAACATGCCTCCTGGAGCGCTGCCTTCAGCGTTGTCTAGACAGCCTATACTCATGGAGCGTGGCAAATGGCTTCCAGTTCTCTGAAGAGAAGACGGTTTGTATCAGCTTTTGGCGATATAAAGCGTTCCTTCCGCCATCCTTACATCTCGGTCCCGTTGTTCTCCCATTCGTGGAAACAAGTAAGTTTCTAGGGCTCACGTTGGACAGGAAACTGTGTTGGTCTCCACATGTCTCTTATTTAGCAGCCCATTGTACACGTTCCCTTAATGTCCTCAGAGTTCTTAGTGGTTGATCTTGGGGAGCAGATCACACTGTCCTGCTTCGCTTGTATCGGTCCATAGTCCAATCGAAACTGGATTATGGGAGCTTCGTCTGCTCGGCCATCCCTCTTACGCCGTCTCAACTCCAACCACCATCGGGGGTTACGTCTTGCGACTGGAGCCTTCTACACTAGTCCTGTCGAGAGTCTTTATGCTGAAGCTGCTGAATTACCATTGACCTACAGGCGCGACGTACTGCTGTGTTGGTATGCCTGCCGGCTGTTGTCTATGCCAGACCACCCCTCTTACCAGTCCTTCTTCGCAGATTCTCTCGACCGTCAGTACGGGTTGTGTGTGTCTGCCCTGCTGCCCCCCGGAGTCCGCTTCCGTCGCCTGCTTCGACAATTGGATTTTGCCCTCCCTGCCACCTTCAGAGAGGGTGAGAGCCCGACACCACCTTGGCTCCAGGCTCCGGTTCATATTTATCTCGACCTCAGCTCACTCCCGAAGGAGGGACTCTGGCTGCGGTGTATTGCTCACGGTTTGTCGAACTTCATGCTCGACTTGCCGGTCACACCTTTATTTACACCGATGGCTCCAAAACTGACGATGGTGTCGGCTGTGCCTTCGTCGTCGGGGCCGCCACCTTTAAATACCGGCTCCTCGACCAATGTTCCAGCTTTACGGCCGAGCTCCATCAGGCCGTTCAGTATGCCCGCCGCCACCGCCCTTCATCATATGTACTCTGCTCTGATTCAGTCAGTGCTCTTCAGAGCCTTGGAGCTCCCTATCCGGTCCATCCCTTGGTTCAACGGATACAGCAGTCCCTCCATTCTTTCGCTGATAATGGTTCTCCTGTCAGCTTTCTGTGGGTTCCCGGACATGTAGGAGTGCCTGGGAATGAGGCTGCAGATGCTGCGGCCGGGGCTGCAGTCCTCCTGCCTCGGCCAGCCTCCCTTTGTGTCCCGTCATCTGACGTTCGTGGGGATGTTTGTAAGAGGCTTGTGTCGTTGTGGTAGGATGCTTGGTCATCCCTCCAAGGAAACAAGCTCCAGGCAGTAAAACCGCTCCCAACTGCTTGGACGACCTCCTCCCGACCATCTCGGCGAGAGGAGGTCCTTCTGACCAGGTTGCGGATTGGGCATTGCCGGTTTAGCCACCGTTACCTGCTCTCCGGTGACCCAGCCCCGCAATGCCCTTGTGGTCAGGCATTAACGGTGCGCCATGTTTTATTGTCGTGTCCCCGCTTTAGTCAATCTCGTGTTGTCCTGTCCCTGCCATCTACTTTACCGGATATTTTAGCTGATGACGCTCGAGCGGCTGCTCGTGTTCTGCGTTCTGCGTAGTTGAGCGCCCTTAAACCCCACCAAAAAAAAAAAAAAAAAGCTCCTTACACCAAGCGAGGCATCGTTTGGCATTTACCGACGTGATGTGTAGCTTATGAACAGCCGCTCGGCCATTAAATCGAAGTTTTCTCACCTCCCGCCTAACTGTCATAGTATGTCATAGTACTTGCAGTGGATCCTGATGCAGTTTGCAATTCCTGTGTGATGGCCTGGATAGATGTCTGCCTATTACACATTACGACCCTACGACCCTCTTCAATTGTCGACGGACTCTGTCAGTCAACAAGACGAGGTCGGCCAGTACGCTTTTGTGCTGTACGTTTCCGTTTCCATTTCCACTCCACTATCACATCGGAAGCAGTGACGTAGGGATGTTTAGGAGTGTGGAAATCTCGCGTGCAGACGTATGACACAAGTTACACCCAATAATCTGACCACGTTCGAAGTCCGTGAGTTCCGTGGAGCACCCCATTCTGCTCTCTCACGATGTCTAATTACTATTGAAGTCGCTGATATTTAGTACCTGGCAGCAGGTGGCAGCACAATGCACCTAATATGAAAAACTTATTTTTTGGGGGTGTCTGGTTACTTTTGATCACATAGTGTATGTTTTTTATAATTTGAATTCGTTGCTTCCATATGAACTATTTATTGAGTGAACCATTTTAATAAAAAATTAGTAATAGACAGGCAATCAAAAAGAGGAAATAAAATACACTGTGGCATCACTGTAGTCCCGATTTGTAGCGCCTCCAAATGACTTATTTCTGTTCAAAATCATGGTTTGTAAATACTGCATTGGACACCCATTATTATTAATTTTATCATTTTCACCAAACATGAATTGTAACCCTGCGAAAGTCAAAGGGACGATGTAATTGACCTAGTATCAGTGAACTCTCTATTATCTTTGATTGACCATAAAAAGCTACTACCGACTACTGTGCTCTCCCTTCGGTATTTTGAGCCAAGCTTGTATGCGTCTGCTTTGATTCACTAGTGTAATTTCATTTGTTGAATAATAATTAACTCAGATAATAACTTGTTTTATTTCAAGGAGTATGGCGCTGTATTCTAATGATAAGTGTTAACAAGAATCTCTTTGTAGCTCATCAGTATTTGGTAGCATTACATTGACTAGAATATTCGGTCAGACTCCAACAGTCACAGATCGAATCTTCTTATAGTACATATATTGTTCTAAAAGTGAATTTACTTTTTATAAAGCAGACAACAATGATATCTTTTCTAACTTAACGTTCATATAGCCCGGCAGTTTAAATTTCCCCCGCGTACTCACTTATTGACGTTATGCTAACGATGTATTTTACGCCCGGGCAGGCATAGCTCGATAAAATTATGCATAGTTTTCATTCTGACTTTCAATCAAACTAATCATTTGAGGAGTGATTTCAAATTTTAGCAGTTCTGTGTCCCACTGAAGCCCAATTAGGTACTCTGACCTTACGTAAGCAGACTGCTAACTATAACATTTATGCCCTCCAGAATCTTAAACTCGAATTCAAACGTCACTTAAAGAAAAGGTTATTTCCCCCATTCTTCTACTTACGGAAACGTTATAGGTTCTTGATGTGGTAATCACTGGTTATTGTCTGACGCTATAGATCAGTAAGAACTTCATGATATAATGAGGGGAAATAATCACCAGTCATGTTGAAACTATGTCACGAAAGTTAAAGTCCGTACTGAGGTTGTGTCAATGAAGTTAAAGTTTTCCACCTTAAGGGGAATGGCAGAACTTGTAAGTTGGCCACCAGATCTCAGAACTTCACAAATAGAAAAAAAAGGTAAACGAACCCCCGTCAAAATAGTAACTAATTAGTCATGATAATCGACGAAAACACTATCAAATAGTGTAGTCATAATCTTTCGTTTCGGTAGTCATTGGAAGCTGTTCGAGCCCCGCCATGCCAGAGGAAAATCTAAATGGCACGGCTCTGAGGTGGACTCAGTATAGTAATGCTTTTACCGTAATAACTGAATTATAACGGTTATGCTTACCCTGGATCAGGGTCGACATGGACAGAACCTGTACTTCGTCTCTTTCTTGTTCCTCCTAGGACCAGCATTTAGCTTTTCTGTGGCGATTTCAGTACAATGCTCGTAAATCATAAGCCATAAAGATCGATATACTCTCATTTTTAAGACGTACATAAAAGAACTG
Organism: Schistocerca americana; assembly: GCF_021461395.2. Classification (NCBI taxonomy): domain Eukaryota; kingdom Metazoa; phylum Arthropoda; class Insecta; order Orthoptera; family Acrididae; genus Schistocerca; species Schistocerca americana. The sequence continues at coordinate 415,636,668 of NC_060126.1, read as the reverse complement.
CTATCTGCTTTGCAACTCTCTCCTCACAGCGAGACACACAAATTAGGAAAACGTATTTTTTTAGGGGGTCGCCAACCACGGTCGGTTGTGAGACAATAGTTTGGTTCTGAGATTCAAATCATATTAGAGTTTAATAAATCATTTATTTACTCCATTATCTCGACCCACGCCACATTAAAACGAAAGAGAATAATTTTCCAATGAAATTAGTATAAAGTCTCGCAATGTCGGCCAACGGTCTTGCCACAGTGGTAACACCGGTTCCCGTCAGATCACCGAAGTTAAGCGCTGTCGGCCTGGGCTTTCACTTGGATGGGTGACCATCCGGTCTGCCGAGCGCTGTTGGCAAGCAGGGTGCACTGAGCCCTTGTGTGGCAAACAGCAGTTAGCAGTACACCCTGAGGAAGGCGCCTTGCAACAGTCGCCGAAACGTCTGAGTTTTATAGATGACAATGCGGCCTCAAACCCACAAGAATTTTATTGACTGTGACAACGGCCGCGGAACTCCGCGTATACATTTGAGGAGCTACTTGATACAGAAGTAGCGGCTCCGGTCTCGTAACCTAACATACGGCCGGGAGAGCGGTGTGCTGACCACATGCCCCTCCATATTTGCATCCGGTGACGCCTGTGGGCTGAGGATGACACGGCGGCCGGTCGGTACCGTAGGCACTTCAAGGCCTGTTCGGACGGAGATGAGTCGTAATGTTGACTGAGAACTTGCTCCAGACCACGAAGTCACATAAGATACTATTATTTAAATGTTCTAGCACTTGATTTAATGTCATTCGACTTTCAGCTAAAATAGTGAAACACAGAGCTCTCTAGAACTTCAGTTTGATCATGAATGTCCGCCTAACACTGTGTGGAGGTACCTTGCCTACGTAGAAGACTGCTCAGGGAACGCTGCGAGCTTTGCTAATCTGTGCAGCTCGCAAATGCAAAGTAAACGAGTCCAAGCCCCACGAAAAAGTACAATTAATAAGACAACACATGTTACGTAGCAAATCTCACAAACTGTTAGCTACTCAGTAAGTGAATATAGCTAATGCAAAATGCGTAATTTACTGAAACCTCAGCGCATGTGTGCCCCAATGGCGCCAGGACTAGTAGTCTCTTTCCTTCCGTGACAAGAGTGCAAGAGCTCCAACCATCTTCCCCACGACAAGTGCTAAAAATTATCCTCCTCCTATACCTCCTCAGACTTTTTATAAGAACTCTACGTTGAGGTGAGGTCACCCAATCATTGCCACCGTGACCAGCGAATATTTAGTTTTATGTATGTGAATACAGGGGAACCTTTACATTCTTCGCTTACAGAACGCGTCTTAACATGCAAGAGATTGGTTTCGGCTGCTAGCCATGTTCTTGTCATTGGTCGGGCCCTTAACACCTAAGCATGATGACAGCAAGGACTCAGCTGAAGGGATAACTAAATCTGGAGGGAAAGGCAGGGGGCTATTCTTAGAGTTGCGTGCAGGGAGGTGAATTTATCACTCACAGTTACACGCTAGACATTTGCAATAGCTTAGCAGCAGGCTTTACGAAGAGAAAACCTCATTTGCCGCCAACGCGTGAAGCAGGGGCTTGTTGCAACCGCTTGCGCGAACTGCAGTGCCCTTGGGATCCACGTTCCAGGATAAACACCTGGGTTCTCTCGTTTCTCAACAATATAATTTGAATCCTTATTCGTGAGTCTAAAAGCCTTGTACTCTCCTGAAAAATATCCAAGAAATGAGCAGAAAAATAATCAAATATTCTTCAGCGATATGTGATGGTCACGTCTCATAACACTCGTATGATTTCTAAAAATCACGTTATATGTACTGATGCACTTTGCGTCAGGGGAGGATAATGTATTGTAAATGTTGAAATGGTCATAGTTAATGTTTGAATGCCTCTTGGTCGTAGTTAAGGTTCGAGTGCTCCAACACGGCAGCAATAACCCGCTCACTGGTGACTAGTATCTATCGCGTTGTAAAGACAACTCCCTAAGATTCAGACGTACAAAACGTCCACACAGCCAGGATGTCGCAACAAGTAAACGCCAGGTGTTAATTACGAGGGCTACGGTCGCAGGTTCGAATCCTGCCTCGGGCATGGATGTGTGTGATGTCCTTAGGTTAGTTAGGTTTAAGAAGTTCTAAGTTCTAGGGGACTGATGACCACAGATGTTAAGTCCCATAGTGCTCAGAGCCATTTGAACCATTTTTTTAATTACGAGGGTGGTAACAGAGGCGGTGAATTTGAATGATGGGCGTATGACATCAGGGCCGACCTAGGACTAGAGCGATGTCAAAGTGCAGTGTGTGAGATCTTCGCTGCTGCTACACTGTTTAAAATGACCTTCAGAAAAACCGAGTTGCAGAGGCCTCTTCATTTCGAATCAATTTCATTTAAGTATTTATCTAAGTGATAAAACTTATCATTACGGTAATATGCAGCTTAACAAAATTTTGTTATACCTACCCCTGATTACTGTCAATAATAGCTCATGTTTAAGCGAAATTTTTTTGAAGAAATACTGTCTGTCACTATATATTAGACGAAATAATTTCGTTGTAGTGCTTCAGTTAGTTAACTAAATTTATGAAATGTTACTATTTTGATGTAATTCTCAAGAGTAAGCCACATCCACTGTAGTGGCACCAAGAAATTATGTTAATTATTCTTATCAGTGGAGTGAAAATTTGAATAAAAGCTTATTAATGAATCGCTTCTTTGTAGTTATCGTGTCTACTGATATGATTTGCGATTCAGTCGAGCACATAATCAAAATAAAATATAAAAATTGTTCGGAATTCATAAGTTCCTTATTTCTTTCTTTCTTGTGTGCGTCGCTGCCTTACTATTAAGGTTAGTACAGAGTCCGCAATATTAGCCAATGAATCGTGTCGGTATTCAGTATTCCTGTAGCCAGGTTCTGAAATTAATGAGGTCCACTAATCAACAGTATTCCCCAGTATACACGTCTCCGTTTCTCGTGGTAAGTTAAACGACAAATCGTGCAACGCAGGCCATCTGACTTTGTTCAATGTGCAATTGTTATATTTGAGTTGAAAAGTTTCATGGAAACATTTATAGTTAAATAATGACGTGTGCAGAGTATAGCACAAACATCATTGAAAAATAGCACACACATTCAGAGAAATTAGGTATTAAAGTTGCCCATTTGTGGTTAAATTTTGTTACATTTTAGATCAATAAACGACTATACGGTGATGTCGTCATCACGATCTTCAGCCTTTAATCGTGTCATATTGAAACCTTTTTGTTGATCAACGCAGTTTACTAGCTCCGTATTTTCGTCAGGGAATGTTAGCATGTAAAGGCAATTCATCTTTCACGTGACAGTTCTCATTGCGAGATATAATAGCTGAACTAGTTTTGCTGTACCTATATTTTTGTTTCCTCTATCTACAGGATTTTAGAATTCAATATGTTCCTTTATGTTTGAGAAGGATATTTCTTCATTTTCTATGTCTGTATTTCTCTCAGCTCTCAGGTGCTATGGCAAACTTGATAAGGATTGTATTTTATTTAATAATATTTTCTTACCTAGCATCCTTTCATTCCACATATTTTGTGTTGCGACGGTAACTGAGATTGTCAATGAAGATAATCAGACATTTACAAAAGGGTAACACATTAATAGGTTTATTTGCACTATGCACACTTAATAAAAGAGATGGACACGAATTTGCATTGCATGAAGTCATTTTGTGCTGCCGAGATAGATGCAATGAGAATAATTTTTTTGATACTGTCAGATAGTCCTGAATGCTGGAAGTTAGTAGAGCTTAGTAGCGGCGTACCACGTCGATGTATTTTTCTCACTTCAGTATTCCGTACTGATGTTGATAAGTCCGTAGATCACCAAGTCTGGGCGAAGCGCTGTGTGTGGCTGCTTAGAAAGCCCCGCCGGCCAATCAGAGTCGTAGACAGTGAGGTCATGTGAACATCGCGTCCTCTGGGGACAAGTACGCACGGAGCACACCCACTGGACACAGCAGGCGATGGAAGAGTGAGCTCGACCAGCTGCGTACTGCTGGGAGATTCAAATGTGCATGAGTGATTGTGGTGAAAGGAATGGAATGGAAAGGAAAGGAGGAGGGAAAGAGGCAGGAAGGAAAGGCGACTTGCAACCGCCAAAGGAAATTGCAGCAGTGAAACGACGAGAGTTGGAAATTTGTGCCGCACGGGGACTCGAAACAGGACGCTCCGCTTCTCTAGGACGTTTACCTTAACCACCTTGGCCGTCCGGACACACTTTCCATTGCTTCCAAATTCCCAGCTTTCCACTCGGCGCACCGCAACGACGCCCGTCCATTAACCCCCTACTCATAGATTTATGATTCGTGTAGGAGTCTGGACGTTGGTCGTGCCAACCATTACCCCCTCCGCGCAGATTTTTGGTTCTCGTATGAATTCGGAAGTTGGTTGTGCATCCGCACTGCACCTTTCTCAGCGACCAGCTGTCGCGCCAATGAAATTATATGCGAGGGCTGTCCAGAAAGTAAGTTACGATCGGTCGCGAAATGGAAACGACTATGAAAATCCGATAAAGATTTGCAAAGATGTGTTGGGCAATATCTCTAGTATGACTCTAGGTAGAATTATGTCGCTCTTTTCATTCCTGAGCTCTTAGTGAGCGCGTAAAGATGTTATAGAAAATGGCGTCTCCCGCCAAGTACGAGGGCCTGGTGAGAATTTTCCCCTGAAGCTGTGCAACCAGCATTACATAACTATTGTCCGATTTCTTCTTCAAGACACTTCTCAGCCTCATTCTGCAGGGGCAATGAAGATGTTCGTGCATCGTTTCAATTGGAAATGTTTGGTTACCCACAATACAGCCCGTAATTGTCTCCCACTGAGTTTCATCTCTGCTCAAACGAACCGCTGGCTATGAAGACAACATTTTGGCACAGACAACGAGCTTTAGGCCAGCGTAGAGAATTGGCGGAAAGCACTGGCGGCTGCCTTCTATGATGAGGGTATTGGAAAGTTGGTACAACGCTATGAAGAATGTCTGAGTCAGAACGGCGACTACGTAGAGAAGTAGCTGAAAGGTGTAGCTAACTGTTACAAGTGAAACATTTATGATTTTCACTGTGATTTTCATTTCGCGATCAATCGTAACTTACTTTCTGGACAGCCCAAGTGGTGTGTGTCCTGTCTGACATGTTCAGCAAAACCGACACCATTCAGACATATAAAAGATTTAAATGTGTCGTCTTGTGCGTAGCTGCTGGTGCCACGCCAGGTGTGGTCGACAAATATGCTGCTGATACCGCATTCCTGTCCTCTCCTCCCTCCCCCCCCCCCTCCCCCCGCCACCCGTTTCCAATCAAACTGCGCACCGTCGTCACATAGTGGCATAGTGACGGTGCAGACCACGACGAGGGGAAGGGTTGTGCCATGATACTGCTGATGGTTTTGGTTGTGGGACCATTGCAGGCGGTGCCAAGCAACCCACGTCCCGACATTCGTCTTGGGAACCAGTGGGAAAACTTGCCGAGATACAGGAAGTAGGACGTCCAACCAGTTTCGAAGATCGGTTCATCGGCGGAGGACACACAACGCCGTAGAAGTGATCCGGGCTCGATGTCCACGACAGCCTCCTTTGCGACCAGCGACGGGCGCATCGGCTGCGGAGGCGACGGCGGCTGCATAAGCAGGTAGGGATTGGCCTCCATTGGGGAGTCGACAGAAGATAGAAGGTCCGTGGCAGGATCACTATAATCGGGGAAACGAAGTTGATTTTGGTGCCCTTGATGGCCGCCTCATGCACCGCTAGTGATGTAGTGAACACGGCCAGACGCCCGAGTGCTGCATTTCCAGTTGTGAGGTTTGTTGTGGATACGACAGATACGTTTGTGCTCAGTGCGGAATTCCGTTGCGTCGGCAACAAAGAGGAAAGCACGAAAGAGATGCAGCAGCTGCGTGCATCCCGGCTTTGACGAAGTCATTCAATTTGTTTACAAAGTCCTCATAGGACAGAGTTTTTTTTCATAGGGTGAGGTTTGGGGCTCTGAGAGGGGGAGTAACCGAAAAATACCCACACCAACTCACGAAAATAATAACGATTCACTCGATATGTTCTATTGTGCGAAATTTTACTATAACGGCAAACAGTACACTGTCTATTCCTGTCGTTTTGCATCAAACGAGCGGAAGGGAAGAGCCGGTACTGGAACGCTTCTCTGCTTTAGTCGTTGTTGTTTGTTGGCTTTGTGATATGTCAATCAATCTTCCAATCGCCATGAGTAAAAAGATGATTTGTTGGCGCTGAAACGGAATAAGTGGAGCGAGCGATTACTTCCCAGAAGCTGCCACTACATACACAAATTAAAGACATGTAAAATACGTTCCACTCAAATTATGGAAAGTTGAACACATTTCCAACGACTGCCATAATTAAGCACTACACTTGTCGTCAATGGATGGCCAGTGTGTTGGTAGTTGAGGTGGCCAATAAAGACACAACTGCCAAAAGGCAAAGCCAGCCGAAGTGGCCGTGCGGTTAAAGGCGCTGCAGTCTGGAACCGCAAGACCGCTACGGTCGCAGGTTCGAATCCTGCCTCGGGCATGGATGTTTGTGGTGTCCTTAGGTTAGTTAGGTTTAACTAGTTCTAAATTCTAGGGGACTAATGACCTCAGCAGTTGAGTCCCATAGTGCTCAGAGCCATTTGAACCATTTGAACCAAAAGGCAACACATTAATGTGATTATTTACGAAACATACACTTAAAGACTGAGATAGAGATAACTTGGATTTGCGATAGGTCCTTTTGTGGTTCAAATGGCTCTGAGCACTATGGGACTCAACAGCTATGGTCATCAGTCCCCTAGAACTTAGAACTACGTAAACCTAACTAACCTAAGGACATCACACAACACCCAGTCATCACGAGGCAGAGAAAATACCTGACCCTGCCGGGAATCGAACCCGGGAACCCGGGCGCGGGAAGCGAGAACGCTACCGCACGACCACGAACTGCGGACGGTCCTTTTGTGGTGCTGAGCTATATACAATATGAGCAAAGTTCGTTATAGTAATAAATCGTCTTGAATGCTGATACAGTCCGTCAAGTCACTGGTAAAAAATGGTTCAAATGGCTCTGAGCACTATGGGACTCAACATCTGAGGTCATCACTCCCCTAGAACTTAGAACTACTTAAACCTAACCAAGCTAAGGACATCACACACATCCACGCCCGAGACAGGATTCGAACCTGTTACCGTAGCGGTCGCGCGGTTCCAGACTGAAGCGCCTAGAACCGCTCGGCCATCCCGGCCGGCCACTGGTAACTAATAATACTTAAAAGGGAAACTCCCCTTCGCACCCCGTCAGATTTAGTGGTAATATGGCTCAGAGCCCTTCAAAAACTGAGCACGGGTAAAGCATTAAAACAGGAAGAAAGCGTACTGAGCCGTGAAAGAAAGAAGCAAAATAGAAAGAGTGAACGGTCTAAGGACAAGAAGTGCAATACGTAAACCTAACAATACAGAGCAACCGATAACAGCAACGACTTTGTGGTTTCAATCGGCCTTTGGCTGTGGTGAGTCGCGCATGCCTTTTTTGCGCCTCGCCTGTTGCGCAGCTTGTGAGAGAGCGTGCGTTTGTTTACTTCTACGTATCGGCTTGTCTCAGAGTTCGACTTAATTGACGGTTCTGGCGTTTTCTTACCGACACGCCACAATTAAATTAATTTTAAATGATAGTTAATTGAAACCCTCAGCTGCCGACAGGTGCTGTTGATATATCTCGATGGGGACAGCTGAACATGTGTGCCCCGACCGGGACTCGAACCCGAGATCTCCTGCTTACATGGCAGACGCTCTATCCATCTGAGCCACCGAGGACACACATGAATAGCGCGACTTCAGGGACTTATGCCTTGCACGCTTCCCGTGAGATCCACATTCCCAACTGTCCACAATCTGTATTCCGTACGTAATGTATCTAATACACTGCTGGCCACTGTAAATGCAACACCCTGAAGGAAGCATCCGAATCAAGTGAAATTTACACCATGCAGCGATGAGATATGCAACTGATTAGAATTTCAGCGCAGACGGACATCACGCGCGCCTGTGGCGCCACCTCATAGCGCCATTTGAGGCTTGGCGATTTCGACGAGTGTACGTTCGGCACGTGTGTTTACCTTGTGGTTGTTTCACAAGACGATCAGTTATGCCTCGTAGACAACAGCGAACATCGTTTGATCAAGTATCCGAGTTCGACAGAGGAAGGATAGTGGCTTACCGAGATTGTGGATTATCATACAGAGAAATCGCTAGTCGTGTTGGACGAAACCAAACAACTGTAACGCGGATATGTGACCGTTGGATGCAGGAGGGTACGACGGACCGACGTGGTCGATCGCATTCACCTCGGTGCACCACTGCACGTGCTGATAGGCAAATTGTGCGCATGGCAGTGACGGATCGCTCAGTGACATCCCGAATCATAGCACAGCACATTGCGTCTGTAACGCATCATCCAGTGTCTGCGCGTACCATTCGACGCCGTTTACAGCAGAGTGGTCTGTCCGCAAGACGTCCATTGCTGCGTCTACCATTGACGCTGAACCACAGACGTCTCCGTCGCCAATGGTGTGATAACAGACGGATGTGGGCGGCAGAATGGAATGACGTTGTCTTTACTGACGAGGCACGCTTCTGTCTGCAGCACCACGATGGTCGGATTCGAGTGTGGAGACACCGTGGAGAGAGGATGCTGGACAGCTGCATTATGCACCGCCACACTGGTCTTGCACCGGGTATTATGGTATGGGGCGGTATTGGATATTACTCTCGCACGCCTCTAGTACGCATTGCCGGTACTTTAAGTAGCCGGCGCTACATATCCGAGGTGCTGGAGCCAGTTGTCCTTCCTTACCTTCAGGTCTCGGCCACAGCCATATTTCAACAGGATAATGCGCGACCACACGTGGCATGCATTGTCCAAAGGTTCTTCGTCAATAACCAGATTGAAGTGCTTCCCTGGCCGGCTAGCTCTCCGGATCTTTCGCCGATAGAAAACATGGGGTTTATGGTTGCTCAACGAGTGACCCAGATTACATCCCCAGCTGCCACACCAGATGATCTTTGGCAACGTGTGAAAGCTGCTTGGGCTGCTGTACCCCAGGAACACATCCAACGTCTCTTTGACTCAATGCCGAGATGTGTGGCAGCGGTGATCTCCAACAATGGCGGCTACTCTGGCTACTGATTCTGGCAGGAACCACATGTCACAGACGTCTGTAAACGTAATCAATTGATACTTGGTCAACATGTTATCTACAAAATAAATTTTGTTGTGCTACCTCTTGTCTTTCTTGGTGTTGCATTTACGGTGGCCAGCAGTGTAGATATTTGCCCATCCACTCATAACTCGCGCACACTAAGGTGACGATTCCCGTAAGAGTCCGGGCAACCTGTGCGCATTCCCACAGACGAAAGTCAATGGCTGGGTAGCCATTTAACATATATATATATATATATATATATATATATATATATGAAGATAGTAACTGTTCTCGAAAGAACAGATACCATTGATGACCGTGCAGCTTCTCTAGGATAAAAGATAATTCAACTGTCCTCATCGAGGTATACTCAGTCGCAAAAGTATTCGGACAGCACGTAACGGCGCATAATTTTGCAGTTTGCCGCATGAACAAATACAGAAATTTCACTTTGTAATGTATTTGGGACTCTGGGTACGATGTCGCAAACGTGAAACACGCGTCAAATACGAAGAATTGTTGTTGGACATGTGTCTGTTACGTAATATTTCCTGAAAACGGCATGGGAAGGTGCAACAAAAGTATTCGGACAAAGGCGGACAACGTGAGAGAATAGTTCATCCCGAGACGCACAGAGGGTGAAGCGACTGCAGTGTGTCAGACATTTCCGCGAGACGATAGCGATGAATAGTAAACACGTATCGCGAGCCTGTGCAGGTCGACGATGGGACGTAGATGGAAGTGTTCTACGTTCGAGCAAAGGCAGCTTGTCGTTTATCATCACGCGAAGGGGAAAACCTGCAGGGAAATTGCCGCAATAGTGAACATGAAGAAAAGTACAGTTCACGACATTATTAAACGGTTCGAGAAAGAAGACCGACTGGAATTCCGTTGCAGTACAGGACGGCCACGGACATTTTCACAGAGAGATGAACGTGTGATTGTGCGAAAGGTACAACAGAATCCGAAAATATCTGCCACACGAATTGCAAGTGAGGTGGTGGGAGACCTTGGTATAAAAGTTCATCCCGAAACCGTGCGGAGAGTACTACGACGATCGCAGTACCGTGGTCGAGTGGCACGGCGAAAGCCATTCATAAATGCAGTGAACCAGAAGAAACGTATGCAGTTTGCGAGGGAATACGCCGAATACGATCAGGCTTGGTGGAATCGGGTGATATTTTGCGACGAATGGAAATTTACATTATGGCAAAGCGACGGAACGTGTGGCGAAAGAACAATGAAGAGCTGAATCCCAGGAACCTCAAACCAACAGTAAAGTTTGGAAGTGGGAGCATCATGGTGTATGGATGCATGTCCGCCAATGGTGTGGGTGATTTAGTGTTCATTGATGATACTATGAACAAGGAAGCGTATTTGAATATACTGCGTGCACGACATCTAGGTATTGCGAACAACTTTCATTTTTATCAGGATAATGATCCCAGGCATACCGCGCATATTGTACAAATGTGGTTGCTCTTCAATTGCCCGAAAGTATTGCATCCGATTCCCCAATCACCAGACCTTAACCTAATCGAACATTTGTGGGATAAATTGAAACGGACCCTCCGCGCGGACATCTATACGAAGGAGACCTTGAAAGAGAAACTGCGCCAAGAATGGGCAAATATAGGCCCAGATTTCACGAAAAAACTCGTGGAAAGTGTGCCTAGTAGATTGGAGGAGGTATTGAAAATGAAAGTTGGACCCACAAGGTATTGACATTTTCGTCGTACAAGTTACGAACATTTATTGGACAGTGTCCGAATACTTTTGTAGCAGCAGGGTGTGCAGGATGTTTCATTTTTGTTGTTAATTTTTCTGTTATTTATGTTTTGGAAACGAAATAATACAATAATTCTTTTGTAATTAATGTTGTTACGCATATATATTGCTAATAAATATGTTTGGGTTTCATAGTCAGTGCTTCTCAAGTACTCATTGTGAAACTTCCCACAGTCCGAATACTTTTGCGACTGAGTGTATATCTACAACACATGTCGGCAGCTGAGGGTTTAATTAATTATCATTTATTCTAGAGAAGCTGCAGGCTCATCAGTGGTATCTGTTCTTTCGAGAATAGTTACTATCTTCATATGCAAATGACTTTTCCATTAGATCACGAACTACCGAAGGCGTATGAAGTTAAACGTTTTATACGGGACGAAATGCGTCTGCCGCCACAAGTTCTCTGAATACATTTTTCTGTCCTTAGTACTGCTGTGTACAAAAGGCTGGCGAATGACGAGCTGTGCGTCGACGTTGTGCGGCCAAGCTAACGATATCAAGTTTCGATACTCTGACGGACACATAGGAACAGTAGTGGCTGATCACGCTGGTTTTGGCCTCCGAACGTTGCGGGTTTTCGAACTCGCGTTGGAAGTACCGTCGGACGCTGTGGTCGCTTTTAAACTTCACGGCAACTTCGTCAGTCACGTGTCTGAAACGTGGAAGGCGTTCGAAACGTATCGTGTCCTCAGTGGTGTCCGTCAGATAAAAATTGAACTATGGGAACACGTGCCTTCCTGCTAGGTTATTTCCGGTTGCAAGCCTCTCGTCATGTACGAAGGCCAGCGCGCACCTGTTCAGGTTGTGGCCAGGAAGACCATGTCCGTTCTGAATGCCTCAGACGCAGACTGGTTCAGACGCCGATCGGAAACGTCGCCATTCCTACGGCGCCCACTGTGTTACCTCTGTCTTTCGCATTTGCGGCGGTGCCGCCTGCTACGGCCTCTCGACGATGCGATGGACGTTTCGCCTGTCTCTCTTACACCCCTGCCATAGGCAGTACAACTGAACGACAACCGTCAGCAGGCACAAGCTGTCTGTTCCGACCCCATGGTTCTTGATCATGGAAATGTACCTACCTCTGCCTTTCTGCCATGTGGCCACATGTCGGACGATAGCCTCCCGCCATCCGACATGGACCAGCATGTCAGGAAGGAACGGTCGCCGAGGGAACGGAAGAGACAACAACGTACCCCTTCTGATGAATGCGTCCATCGGATGTGTGCTATAGATGGTGCGCTGTCCTGTGACGCCCTGACACCTGACGACGCGATCCCGCCTGACGACGCGATCCCTGCCTCCATCTCAAGTCAGCGTCCACCTCCGGACAACGACTGTCCCCAGCCCGCGTCTGATGCGGTTGCCCCCCTTCTGTGTCTGATTCTACCTGTGACGCTCCCCTGACATCGTTTCACAGAATCGGCCCAGTTACAAGTCTGTCTCCTGGGTGGACAACGTCGATGCTGAGGATGGACATTGTGGAGGTGACTCCTTGGTCAGCTCCCTCCCCATGACAGTGGTGTGCCCTTCCGTGGGGGCCTAACAGGGAGTTATCTGTGCTCCCCCCGTGTTTGAATCGCCTGTCCTCCTGGCGACAGATTTTCAGACTTATCGCATGGCATGGGCAATGTCAGCACAACTCGCTTACGTCACAAACTGGCTTTACTCCATGACATGCTGTATGCCAACGGACGTTGTCATTGCTCTCCTTCAGGAGGTGCATGTTGCAACTTTCTGTTCTCTCCATGGTTTTACAGCACATGTCTCCCATGCTTCCCCTACTGGTAGTGGGGTGGCGATCCTCTTATGTGACGGTATCCTCGCTGATGAAGTTGCCTATCTCCCTGATGCCAGAGGTATGGCTGTAACGTTTTATGGCGTCAGGATCGTCAATGTCTATGCGCCATCTGGTTCCGGTCACCTCCGTGAACGTTCCACCACCTTCTCAGAGACAGTCACGCCTCTCTTCCTGGGTCGGCAGGATGCACTGATAATGGGTGGCGATTTCAACTGCACCCCGGCACCCAAACACCAACTACCACATCACTGCCACTAGCGATAATTTTCCAGCACCTCAGTGACCTACTAGAATCTTGGGAGCATCTTCATGGTGGTCGTATCGAGTACGTATTTCGATAGCCATTCTCCCAGCCGTCTCGATCGTGTTTACGTCTTCCGCAATATTGTCAGTGGGGTTCAGGCTGCTGAAGTCTGGCCCACTACCTTCTGTGACCATGACGCATATATCTACGCCATTAGTCTCTACCGCCAAAGGGTGTGGCGCGGCTGTGGACCATGGAAACTGAACACGATCCACCCTACTTCATCCGACTGCCGGCAGCTCATCGAAACCACGTGGGCAGCTTGTCGTCGACGCCGTGAAGCCTATCAGTCTGTCTTATAATGATGGGTGCTCTGTGCAAAGCCTGCTTTCCGCAAGGCCTTGGTTGGTTACGGAAGGGATGTCGCGGAGTGGCGGCGACGGACTCGGGAATTTTATTTCACCATTCTCCGTGAATTTACTATGATGCTGTATTCGGAAGAGCGCCAGGCGATGGCGAATCGTGCCAAGGCACAGCTCACGTCCATCTCTCGCCGCCACCTTGAAGGAATTATGGTCAGGGAGCGCACACACGACTGGTTAGTGAAAGAGCGACCATCTACCTACCATGTCATAGGGAACGTTGCCACCGTCTGAGGAATTTGATTAATGTTCTTAAGACTGATGATGGGCAGCGTTTTGATACCCAACGGTATATCGTGTCTGTTTTCCACGCACTTCGTGTTACGCTGTACTCTGGACAACGTCACCACCCTGAAAACATTGTGGCGGTCTCCAGACTCTCCTATGGCTCGGCTCCCGTCGATGCGACGATAGATATGATTGCTAACGTAACGGAGGACGAAGTCCACGACGATACCTAGGCGGGTTCTACGAACAGGTCACCTGGCCCTGACGGTCTCCCGCTGGAGTTTTATTGGACATTTCGTCCCCTTCTTGCTCCATTGTGGACGGTAATTTGTCAGGAACTTATGCCACCTTTCGTGCCGATTCCAGATGGTTTCATCGATGGTTTCCTCATTCCCATCCACAAGCATCGGGGTACCTTACCTATATGCTATTACCGCCCCTTGACATTACTCAACAGCGATACAAAGATCTTTACCCGGCTCTTGGCTGCACGGCTTAAATAGACAGCTCGGTACGTGGTTTCCCCTGATCAAACTTCTTTGGGATGTACCAGTAACATCCGCACTGTCCTCTGCCGCTATCAGGGCATAGTCGCTCTTCCTCACACCCGTCGTATACCTGGACTTGTTGGAGCTCTTGACTTCAGCCAGGCGTTCGATCGCGTCGATCACGACATCCTGGAAGGGGTGCTCCACAAAATGGGCCACCCTGCTACTGCAGTCGATGACGTAATGCGTCTCCTTCTTGGAGCTACGCCTCATGTACTCTACAATGATCGTCTTACTCCTCCCATCTCGATCCATCGATCACGTCAAGGCTGCCCGCTCTCTGCATTGTTGTATGCATTCTCCTGGAACCGTTGCTATGCGGCCTCCGTCAACGCTTCTCTGGCATGTCTCTCGATGACCATGTATTCAGCTGCACTGCATATGCAGACGATCTCGTCATCGTTCTTCGTAGCGGTGCTGAGGTCAGGTAGACACTGGCATGGGTTACCACCTACGGCGAAGCTTCTGGTAGCTGCCTTAACGTCCTCAAATCGATTGCCATGGCTATAGGTGAGGGGCTTCCTGCGGACAGTGCTGCACCTTCGCTTGTAGCAGACACTCTCCGATGCTTAGCACTCGATTTCGCAAGTGATCTGCGGCGGACAACTAACCTGAACTGCCGACGTCTACGTTACAACTACGAGCTGGGCTCTTAGATCACCGTTTACGAGCACTCGATCTTCTGCAAGGCATACAATACGTACATCTATATTTGGCGTCCGTATCCCCCGTATCCCACACTTCCTATTCCGCCATCCATGGCCAGCCGCATGCTAGTGGCATTGGGGTCGTTTGTTTACCACTGCCTGCTATTCAAGATAAGGTACGAAACCCTCACCCTCCCGCGGTGCAGGGGCGGTTTAGGTCTGTATCATGTGCCTGACAGAGCGGTAGTCCTTTTCATTGGCTCTCACATGACGTTGTGACGCCGTAGTCCCACGTGCCTTACCAGCCTATTGCTCTAGGCCGTTGCACCATACTCTATCGCAGCACCTTTCCAACTTTCGGAAGTCCCGCCGCCCTTCTTTTACTTCCGCCACTTTTTTCTTGAACTGAGCTACGTCCGTACTGCGATACTGCTGGCACAATTGACATCCACAAAGACGATCTATGGTTTCCTTCAGCAGCACAGTTCACCGACTGTGGTTGAGGGGAAGCTTCCCCACGTCGGCTGGCGTGGCCTTTGGCGATCGGCGTGCGCTTCTTATCTTGACACCTTACTGTCAATAGGAAGCAAGTAAGCCAGTCACGCCTTCCGCCTTCACAGGATTCACATCGCAGACACCCGTTGTGTGTCGACTGTGATGTTATAGACACAGAGGAGCACCGTCTGGTATGCAGATCGGCGAGATGTGTCTGGTTCTTGGCGCCACAGATGTCGTCCCTAATTCCCCGTACGAATCGTCATCAGATACCTACTCAACTACTCCTCTTTCCGGACGCGGGATACTACCCGCTAGCACAGGCAAACTCTGCGAGGTGGATTTGTGGACACGCAGCACACTACTTATTTGCTGATGGCGGGAAGTGTATCCTTTACTTTTGGCAGTTCCTTAATGAACGCCACTGTGCAATTGCCCGCAATCCAAAATACAGACAATTTTTTCCAATTCCCTCTGCAGTGCCTTCCTTAACCCACACCAGAGCTGCGGTATTCCTGTCATGAAGAGTTGATCCCCGCTTCTTGCACTCTTAGAACCGATATATTCACTGGTAATCGGAGTGTTCTTCTTAGTCTAACGTCTTGCTGCGCCCTCCTCTTCGCGTGACGCCGATTTCCTGATATTCTCGGTGACATTAATGACAAAAACAAAACATAAAAATAAAAAGAACGAAAAGAAAAATACATAAATAGACGATGTTCATTGCTCCTCTACTCCACGTTCCCTATGCTTTCCTTGGTTCATGGAGGGTGGAAACGGGCGGGACTTCGTGGCCAGGCCTCGGGTTGAGACCCCTGCCCACTTTGCCCCCCCCCCCCCCCACCTCCCTCTGGGGAAAAAAAATTGTGATTGTGTTCAACTGTCATACGGGTGAACCTTGTTCAAACCTCCCTCGTGCTATTTTTGTTTTTTCCCTGTGTTGAGATTTGTGTGTGTGTCGTGGCGTAAAGTCCGTTTGCAACAACGAGGTGTAAGGAAGGGACATCTAATGACAGTTGATTTTGCGCAACTACTCTGTTAGGAGCCGAAAGGAAGTGGCTTTCGAATGGGAACCGCAAACGTTTGATGACTAGGCGACAAGTCAACCGAATCCTCCAACGGAAAACACGTCTGGTGTGTCGTATACGGCATTTGTGATAGTACGCGTGTCATATGATAGGAACCTCTTACCGACGCGTCTAATTTGTATGCCTGATAAGTGAGTTAGATATGCCTCCTTGCGCTATTTAGGTGTTCGTATGAATGTGATCACTCTCAAGGAAATGATGAAAACATAATAGTTTGTCACATCAGCTGTAACAAATGATCGCAACAGTTTCACAATCTCTGTACCCTGTCAAAACATACGTTTTTAACGTTTTTGAGTTTGCGTTCCGTTTTGAGAGTTTTGATTCTTGAACTCCTTTGTTGTACCAACGTTCACACCCTCTTATTTGTTGCATTCATTTCTGTGGGACGTCTATGTGGCATCTCGCCTCCTATCGCCATTCATCTTCTTTACTTGAGACGGTAACGTGTTCTTACTACATCACTCATATTCTATAACCATCGTATAGTATGACAAGTGCCAAGACTACAGAAAGAGAGCAAGCATTTCAGTGAGCGGATGGACAGTTAGTTCATAATATTGCGAACAAAGAAAAAGATAAAGGGCGCGAGGGAGATTTGAACATGGCTCGTCCGCATGGCAGTCCAACACCGTGACCATTTTTTTTCCCGATACTGTTCGTTGCGTTTGGAATGTGCGGACGTCTCCTGGCAGCCGCTCAGAGGCTTAGGCCAATCACCCTCTGACCGAACACGCTGAGCTACTGCGCCGGCACAATGCACTGTTTCTATTTTGCCTTTTTTTTTACAGTTCTGTACACATTCTTCCAGTTTTCAGGACATCTATGTTCAGGTTTTGACGGACTGAGCCATCGTACCACTAAATCTGAGGGGGTGTGATGGAGAGTTTCCCATGTTAGTAGCGTCGTGCTACGTAGATGTACACACATCAGCCCGGTTCCCAAAACTCCTGAAGATAGACGTTGACTGTAGATACTGTATCACAGACACAGTCCCTTTGACTGTTCAGAGATGTCACTAAACCCGCCCAAAGATGTGAACAGCCATGCATGAGCAGCGCCTATTAGACGGAGGGGGTCCGACAGCAGATCAGTTCCAGTCATCCCACCAGGAAAGAAGTACACAGCTCGTGTCATCTGCAATTGAACCATGTCTAGACGGTCAATACCGCGGTTCGATCGCGTCCGCATTGTTATTTTGTGGCAGGAAGGACTCTCAACAAGGGTCCAGGCGCCCTGGAGTGAACCAAAGCGATGTTGTTCCAACATGGAGGAGATACAAAGAGGTGACATGCCTCACTCAGGCCGACCAAGGGCTACTACTGCTGTGGTTTACCGCTACCTACGGATTATGGCTTGAAGGAACCCTGGCAGCAACTCCACCATGTTGAATAATGCTTTTCGTGCAGCCACAGGAAATCGTGTTAAGACTCAAACTGTGCGTAATAGGCTGCATGATGCGAAATTTCACTCCCGACGTCCCTCTTCGCAACCACGACACCATGCAGCGCGGTACAGGTGGGCCCAACAATATGCCGAATGGACCGCTCAGGATTGTCGCCACGTTCTCTTCACCGATGGGTGTCGAATATGCCTTCAACCAGACAATCGTCGAAGACGTGTTTGGAGGCAACCCGGTCAGGTTGAATGCCGTAGACACATCGTCCAGCGAGAGCAACAAGGTGGAGGTTCATTGCCATTTTGGGATGGCATTATGTGGAGACGACGTACGCCGCTGGTGGTCATGGAAGGCGCACGGTTGTGCAATATGTGAATGACATCCTCCACTCGATAGTGCAACCCAGTCGGCAGCATATTGCCGAGACATTCGACTTCATGGACAACAATTGGCGCCCCCATAGTGGACATCTTGTGAATGATTTCCTTCAGGATAACGACATCGCTCGACTAAAGTGGCCAGTATGTTCTCCAGACATGATCCCTATCAAACATGCTTGGGATGGATCTAAAAGGGCTGTTTATGGACGACGTGACCCACCAACCACTCTGAGGGATCTACTCCGTATCGCCTTTGAGGAGTGGGACAATCTGGACCAACAGTGCCTTGATGAACTTGTGGATAGTATGCCACGACGAATACAGGCATGCATCAACGCAAGAGAACGTGCTACTGGGTATTAGAGGTACCGGTGTGTACAGTAATCTGGACCATCACCTCTGAAGATCTCGCTGTATGGTTGTTACAACATGCACTGTGTGGTTTTCATGGGCAACAAAAAGGGCGGAAATGATGTATATGTTGACCTCTATTCCAATTTTCTGTACAGGTTCCGGAACTCTTGGAACCGAGGTGATGCAAAACTTTTTTTGATGTGTGTACTTTCCTCACTCCCAGTCGTTGGTACTAATGTCGATATGTCTATAGATACTCTGAATCTGGGCGAAGCTCTGAGTGCTGCTGTTTAAAAACATGCGCGGGCCAATGAGAGTCGCAGGCAGTGAGGTGCTGTGAATTTAGCGTCCTCTGGTGGCGTGTATGAGTGGCGTCTTCCCCCCTCCCCTCCTCCCCTCCCCCCTCCCCCCTCCCACAACGGAGACAGCGAGCGACGGACGAGGCCCACGAAAAAGACAGTCCATGGCACGTACGTCACAGCACGTGACACTGTAGGTCCTACAAATGCCAGCAGCAGTCTCCGATGGGGAGCGGGTAGTTATTTCAGATAAGTTTATAATTCTTGACTGCGTGTTTAAATGCATGCAAGTTCTCGACAGCACACGACAAAGTTAAGACTTTTACGGCGTACCTTTTCAATTAAATATTGATTTCCTGTGGGTTCTGGAGGGAAGCAAGCGTTCACGAATTGTGGCGGACAAGCTGACTAATGTGACGTCACAAGTTCTTTGCAGGACACGTACTTCTCGTTGGCCCCGACGACCGAAGGGTGAGCTCACCCGGCGTCGTGCTGGTGGGAGACTCAAATGCACCACTGTCGTCCGTGTAGCTATGAGCGGCGCACCCGGTGTGGTTGACGAAGATACAGTCAATACGGCATTTCGTATTTTTCCGTCGACTCATTTTTCTTTTAAAATGAGTTCCTAATTTCTATGGTAAACATGAAAACTAGTTTTGTAGTGAGCTGAGATTTTTAAATTTGTCCTTAGCATTATTATATAGTGAGCCACACTGTATTGCCTCCTATTCTCTGAGGCCAGTCATGGGGATTTGCATTTTTTCACAATCACAGCGTGCTTGAACTGATTGAAGATTTTGCCTTACCGAAAATACTACGTTACTTTATGTAATGACGAAACGTAATGGAACTGATTCACGTATTTTGTTACCAAAATTAATCAGAGCAGGAATTTTATGCACAGTCGTTCTACAGCATTCAGACTTAGCTCATGTCACTACTATGATGCTGCTAAAATTACAGCATGAACTTCAATATGTCCCTTTCCTTCACTGTTAGATTTGTATAAATAGTCCATTGATGCACAGATGTTGCTTTCGATTGATGAATACTAGAGAATGTACGAGGAGTTGACCTGCTCTCTAATACCGTCGCATGTGATCTCTGTAACAGCCAGCTGAACCCCCCCCCCCCCCCCCCCCCCTCCCATCACCGATCGGCCAGTTGGTTCCTCTCTGTCCTATTTGCTGCACTTTTATTATGTATGCCGTTTTATAGGAGCAGAAATTCCTCTACTTGTAAGTACGCCCCAATACGGCTATAACTACATCAAATTTCATTTGAATAACATGGTCAATATGTAACATCACCGACGTTTCGGTCACTATTGCAAAGATGTTTCTGTTTACTGCTGAATGGGAAAACTTTGCTTCTTATATACCTGCAGACGTGGCTGTATTCTAATTCTAATAGACTCTTAAGCATGAAGGGGAGTCCTTTTATTATTTATTTTCATCTTTTGGAAATCCGCCGTTTTGCTTGGTATTTGCATTACTGCTTGTGATTGGTGGAAATCGGTGAGTGGAAAAACCAGACTGCAGTTTTGACGTGGCGTTGTTTCCCTGCTTTCTAGCGCTGGCTGAGACGCACCAGTACTCTATTTACCTGCTGCCGCTGCCGCTGCGGTCCCCTTCGTTCCTATGTGTATTACTTTACGTGAGCTGTCGTCCCCTAACGCCGTTATTGCTGGCAGCCAAGATGTCGGAAGTCTGTACCCGACTTCTCTGTTCACGTTGGCGGGTCGCTTGGCTGTTTCTGTTGCCTCTCTAGTCTTCCTCCTGAAAGTAAGAGGCTGTTTCACCAGCACGCGAGCTTCACCAAAATCTAGCTGTTTTTATTTACTTGACGATGGTTGCGAAAGCCTACGTTTATATGCATTTGAAGAAATTTCGCAATCATACCTTGAAGACCATCCGATGTGACCCAGGTAGTTAGCATCATGTTGCCAACAAGAAGGGTAGTGTAAATAGTGTTAGTTTTACTTAGGCGCTTTTAACCTTTCATTATCTGAATATGTCTTGTTCTAGTATGGGCAAGCCGCGCCATAACACCATAGTGAACGCTGTATAAAAATTGACATGTACTTGTGACGTCATGTAATATTACGAAATGTATATGTAAATTAAAAAGTTAATTGTATTTATTGCTTATTTATGTGTTGAAGTGATATTCTCTTAAACTGGACTTTTTGTATTAGAGTTTAATTAAATAACGATAATGGTTATAATTTTATAAATAATAATTAAGACGATAAAATTATTTGAAGGCGTTTACTATGCAGGGTGTTTCACGACTCCTATTACTGGCTTTTAAGCGTTGTAGAAGGGACTTAGTAGCTAAAGGTATGATATGGAACACCATGTGAGGAAATATAGCGTTGGGATTTTTAAAAAGTTGACTCTCAAATTCCTCGCCTCACAGTACATACATTAACTGAGAAGAATTTGCCGTTATCAGTCCCTGTTGAAATTATGACATGGCATACGATTTTGACCTCCCTATAACAACGGCTACTTGAAACTTGTAAGTCCGCAACCAGGAGAGTTGACTGTGGTGCTCCACGGTCATTCCGCACTCTCCACTCTTAAGTGGAGAAGAGAACCCTGCAGTGCGTATTCGAAACATTTCCCATGCCCGGGGCTCGTGTAGAGCAAATAGGTCAGAGCTCAGTCACCATAATGGCAGTGAAACGGAGGACAACACAGGAAACACTGATACACTAAACCTCGTTCTCCAAAACTGTTCAATAGAGGAAGATGGCACTATTGTGCCTCCTTTACCTCCTTCAACGCCATGCCCCTAGGTTCTACGGGCCAGCGTGTTTTGTTGACGAAAAAGCGCTGCGCGTTGTTTTCGCACTTTTGACTGTCGCTGTACGATGTTTACAGTGTTATTTATTAGTTGCACGGACAGATGGCGTGAATGTGCGTCTTGTTTTCGCGTTATTTTATTCGCAATGATTCGTTGTTTTCACCTGCAAATAGAGCACATTATTGGTATTCTGTGTTTGCGAAATGGCGCGCCATTATTTATTTGATGAAGAAATTGCCGATTTTCTGAATTTTTGAGACATTGTGTTAACATGCCACAGCAATGCCTCTGCGACGTGCATGGCGTCGTCGCTGGCGGCGCAGCGTTCCTGTGTATCGCAGTTTGAAGGCGATTGATATTGATTTGGCTGGGCAGTTTAATAAACAGCAATTGATTGGAGGTCCAAATGTATTTCATGGACTCCATCTGAACTTCACCTGTGATGTACAAGCAGTGTTTGGAGGTAGTACCTGGTTGACACTTGCTGTTGTATGGGGCAATCAAGCAGATTATGGTGGCCTTGAAGCATTTCCAGATGCTAAAATCTTGGCTTGGAAGGCATGGAGTATAGCTGAGACAACAGGACTCTTGGCTAAACAGCCTTATGGTACTCTTGTTCCAAGTATGCGATTTGTTTTGAGTACGTGAAGGAAAAAGAAGTTAAATGCCGATGAGTACCTGTTTTTGTGGGCTAAAGTCGGTAATGGCAATTGTAAAATACAGATCAACGGTGATTGTATGATTTATTATAGACAATAAAGTGTGTTCAGTCCTTCCTTATCTCTTTTCCTTATCTCCTTCCCTGTCTCATTAAAAAAAATGTATTCACTTTTTGTTTTGGTGGCCGTGCCGCTCTTGGTTGCGCGCTAGGCGGGTGACCTTGAAGCGGACTTGGCCACTGGCGAGGCTGCCGGGCAACACGGCACATTGACACGGCACATTGACATCATCTAGATAGTGAGGATGATTGGGACGACCCAGGTGTCTTTGAAGGCGACTGCAGTACAATGTACGAGGGTGGTATGAAAAGTTCACGGAATCACCAAGAGAGGTCTGCGCTAGCGCAACGAGTTGTTCACGTGATATTCATTGGACTGTTACCTATAAACAAGTGCCAGGTCAGTGCTCTTAGAAGAGAGCTGTGGCGGTGACGTGGCTCTGTTGTTGTTCCCGCGCAGTGATTTGCGAAGATGGAAAAAAATCTAGATTCGAGCAGTAATTAAGTACTTCGTAAAGAAAGGTATGAAAGCAAACGATAGTCACGTCGATTTCCAGAATACACTGAGGGACTGTGCTCCTTCGTATTCAACTGTTGCCAAGGGGACAAGTGAATTTAAATTTGGTCGTGAGAGCTTAGATAATGATCCGCGCACTAGTCGGCCAAGGTGTATCACTATTCCAGAAATCATTGCAAAAGTGCACAAAATGGTCATAGACAATCGCGTGAAAGTGCGTGAAATTGCTCACGCTTGCTAGATGTCATCTGAGAGGGTATATCACATTTTAACTGCAGATTTAGAAATGAAAAACTAATGTGCAAGATGGGTGCCGCGACTCTTGACGCTGAATCAAAAACGCACGAGAATGGACATCTCGGAACAAAGTTTGGCCCGTTTTAGGAGAAACAAACAAGATATTTTACGCCGTTTTGTGACGACGAATGAAACTTGAGTGCACTACTGTACCCCACAGACAAAACAACAGTCAAAGTAGTGGAAACGTGCTGATTCTCCGCCACCAAAGAAAGCAAAGACAAATCCTTCGGCCGGAAAGGTCATGGCATCAGTGTTCTGGGATGCTAAGGGGGATGCTGTTTGTAGAATATCTTCCCACTGGACAAACAATTACTGACGAATACTAAGCTAACCTCCTGGACAAATCGCAACAAAAGATATTCGAAATAAGGCCGGGTTCAGCAAGCAAGAAAGTCGTCTTCCATCAAGACAACGCGAGCCCGCACACATATGTCGTCACCATAGCAAAATTACGTGAATTAAGGTATGAATTGTTGCCACATCCTCCTTATTCGCCTGACATGGCTCCTTCAGACTTCCATCTCTTCTCAAAACTGAAAATTTTTCTTGATGGATGAAGATTCACTTAAAGGAACAATTTATAGCCGGAGTTAACAACCATTTTGCAGGCCTGGAGGAAACGCATGTTCGAGGTCGGATCAAGGCACTGGAACATCGTTGCACCAAGTGCATTAATATACAAGGAGACTACATTGAAAACTAAAAATAGTTTCAGTGATGTAAGTACTTTTTTTCTATTCCGTTCCGAGAACTTTTCAAACCACCCTCGTATTCAGGCACAGGACTGTAAAATGGTGGTGGAGACTGTTTTCTTTTCATTTTCTTTTACTAGGAGTATCGAATGCGTTTTGAGTATCCAGTTAATTTCAGACCAAGAAAATGCCAATAACTGATTTCATTACCAATCTTGCCAAAAGCTGCAACTAACCAGAAGGGACCCGTAGGCTGATTGACACAGAGGCATATCCTGCAACATATACCACCCACAAGCAAAAAATATGTCTCCCCACGTATGTCATGTTTGTTCTTCAAAATCAGCGAGAGAAAGTGGGAAAGCGTCTCACAAGGAGACACGTTATGAGTATGAACAGTCTGTGGAGCGTTGTGTATGCAACTCTGTTTTAAAGTATTTCATACAAAATGCAGTATAAATCGATGTAAAAAGTGCTATAGTACTTACATACGATATTCAGCATTGTTAAGTACGTATTTATGAACTCATTTCTCTACCTGTATGAATGTATGACATTTTTTAATTTTGCGAAAACAGTGTTATGCATAATAATACGAGGGTTGTAACTCTTAGTAATGGCAACTATTTATTTACAGCTCGGACAAAATAGATACGTGTTTCAAAGTTTTATTGACCTTCAAAGTAGTCACCAGCATTGTGTATAACCCGTTGCCAGCGATGTGGAAGTCGTAGGATACTCTTAGCAGTGCCAGTTGTGTTGACAGTTCGAGCGGCGCGGTCTCTTGCCCGACGAATTTGTAGCAGTTCTGAAGCGAATGCCGTGAAGTGTTTCCCTCAGTTTAGAAATCGAGTTGATCTCACAAGGGCTTAAATCAGGGAAGTGCAGCCCCATCAGTCAAACAAATCAGTAACAGCTTGCACTGTAGGTGCTTGAGCATTGTCCTGCAAAATGATGGTCAGGTCCTGCAGAAAGTGTCATCACTTACGTCTCTAAACTGGTCGTAGGTTGTGTTCCAAAAATGAGCAGCATAGAGACAGATGTCCGCTTAAGTATATCTCGTGAAAAGACCATGAAGAATAAAGTAGATTGAGACGAGCCCACATGCAGGACTACTGGCAATCGTTCTTGTCGCAATGTATTTGCGACTGGACATGTTGCCACCATCTTTCACACTGATGGTTCTAAGACAATTGATAAGGTAGGATACGCTTTCACGTCTCCACCTGGTTTAGAACAAAATTTATTTGTAAATAATAGATTTCAGCTATCAGTCGTCCTTTGGAATTTTTATTGGCAGATCTAGATTTCAGCTAGCAACTAGCCATTCTCAATGCACTATCCTTTTTTGGTCAATGCATGTAATGCCTGTTGGTCTGGCTTTGTACACAGTTCATTGAATACACCGTTTATTGCCGGGATCATGCAGACGGTTCACAGCGGAGCTTCTAGCCATTCACACAGCCCTCCTTTTTGTTTCTCAGACCTCCCTCCATAGTGTTTTAATTTTGTTCAGACTCAATGAGCAGCCTGCAGTCTATCGTCCGATGCTGCTCTCGTCACCCTTTGGTCTCGGCTATCTATGACCTCCTCTCGGCCCTTGGCCGTGCCACCCGTTCCGTTGTCTTTATCTGGGTCCCAAGTCATGTGGGCATCCTAGGGAACGAACTGGCTGACCGTTCGGCTAGAGAATCAGATACTTTCCTCCCATTTCCTTTCATGATTCCAGCTCTGGATATACGGATCTACGTCAGATCTTTCTTTGCTCAAACGTGGAATGACTTCTGGTTCGCTACTCCTCACAGTAAAAACGCCACACAATCAAGGAGGCTACTGCAGTTTGGCGCTCTTCCTTCCGCTCCTCTCGGACGGAGTCCATTATTTTACGCCGTTTACGCAATGGGCTTACCAGGCTCACCCACTGTGGCCTCCTCCCCGCAACGTGGTTGTGGAGCCAGACTGACGGTATCCCACATATTGGTGGAATGTGCCCTTCTTTCGGTCCTTCGTGCTAAGTATCGTCTTCCAGATTCCTTAAATTTAATATTAGCAGACGAATCGCGGATGGTTGAGCTGTTCCTCAGTTTCCTCCGTGAAAGTGATTTTTATTTTCAGCGGGCCGGGGTGGCCGAGCGGGTCTAGGCGCTTCAGTCTGGAACCGCGCGACCACTACGTTCGCAGGTTCTAATCCTGCCTCGGGCGTGGATGTGTGTGATGTCCTTAAGTTAGTTAGGTTTAAGTAGTTCTAAGTTCTAGGGGACTGATGACCTCAGAAGTTAAGTCCCATAGTGCTCAGAGCCATTTGAACCATTTATTTCCAGGTATAAGGTTCTACTTTTGTTTTGGATGAAGGGCGGGTTGGTTGTGGTTGGGACCTCTTTTCCAATCGTCTCGGTCTGCGACCCCATGACCACTCCTTTCTTCCAGTTTTTAGATTTGGCCTCACCTTTTATGCCTTTTACTGTGTGTGTTTAATGCTTATTATTTTATAATTTGATTCCCCTGATTGGATCCGTCCACTGTTAGCGGACCCTCTTTGTTCTGTGACTAACTTCGGAATCGCGAGACTGATGACCTCGTCGTTTGGTCCCATAACCCCTCTTAATTAATCAATCAGTCAGTTATTTGTGGCTGGAATAGGTGAGTGGGGATGTGGCAGCGGTAGACGAAGCACCCTGTAACACACACCGCAAGGTAACCGGCGGGGTGTAGGCGTAGATGTAGATGTCGGGTATCCGGATGTCCAGAACCGACAACTGTCGCGATGTGCTCTGACCTTCTTTCGCAGAAGCAAATTGTAACTCGGTACGTTCATCTGGTTTGTGCGTATGAAAAAAACTTTTCCCTGCTGATTGACCTTACCTTCAAAATCGTTATTAACTACATTTCAAGCGGATCCCGTTCCGTAATTTCCGTCATCATTTCCGTCACCGCAAAACGATTTGCTCCTGGCGGGCGGCGAGTTCATTGGCTGTTAATTAAATTCCAATTGTTGATACGGTAAATAATCGGCGTTGGAGTGCGAAATTTTGACTGGCTGATGTGTGAAGTAATGTAGTTCGTGAAGCGTTAAATATGGCACTGGGAGAGTTGGAATGATCTGACAGTAATATCCAGAGTTCCAATTTACGAATATCTGTACGATCGTCTGCTGCATCTGATAAACGAAAAATTTCTGTGGTGTCAAAAATTGGCAATCACAGTGTTTCTATGTATGGATGAAATAAGATTCGCTGTATCTCATTAATGCCTCATGCACACTACGTTAAATTCTGTGGCAATTATTCTTATTACAAAGTTTTGCACATATTACCAGTGATTTTGTTTATTAAAAGTAGTCCTCATTTACGATGTTTACCTGGCAGTTGGCTAACTCATGATACCACTATTTCATGGAATTGTGACTGTACGCACCAATTCTCTAAGTACATCACATAACTTGGACGACGAAATCAATAACAATACAATATATAAAATCTTGTCGGTGTTCAGATCTTGCCATATCCGAACTAATATTCCTTTTCTTCACTAGAAAATGATTGCCTGCCGGGCGCGAAATCGGCTTCCTTTATAGCGACACTAGCTGAGAAAACGGAGTTGCCCAGGTACGTATTTATCCCAGTCTTCTGTTAGTCCATCCCCTGTTACATCTCATCTCTATTCATGTCCTCCTCTCTGCCCATATTTCCGTCTTTCCTTTTTCTGTCCATCTACCTTTACCTCCTATCTCTGTCCAACTCATCTTCCCCCCTCCCTCTATTCATATCCTCCTCCCTCAAATGGCTCTGAGCACTGTGCGACTTAACTGCTGAGGTCATCAGTCGCCTAGAACTTAGAACTACTTAAACCTAACTAACCTAAGGACATCACACACATCCATGCCCGAGGGAGGATTCGAACCTGCGACCGTAGCGGTCGCGCGGCTCCAGACTGCAGCGCCTAGAACCTCCCCTGCGGGTCCGGGGTAAGAATAGGCCCGAGGTATTCCTGCCTGTCGTAAGAGGCGACTAAAAGGAGTTTCAACCGTTTCGGCCTTCCATGTGATGGTCCCCCTTGGGGTTTGACCTCCATTTTTCAAAATTCTACAGAAGTACGAGCCTTTTGGGGAAGGACGCCTTACGTGATGTACCACTGGTCCTCAGTGCACTAAGACCTTGGCACTCAGCATTGTACCGGCGTTGTTGCATACCCACTATTCCTCAAATTGGGCCTAAACGCCTGATGGGTGGTACAAGTTACGCCCATAGTGCGTCCCCATCTGCACCTACAATCATGATGGACTTTCCATGGCACCAGAAATCCAGCACGGTAGCCAGCCCGTTGTGGTGGGGTCGTCATGTACCCTCTAGGTTGTAGCCCCCTGACAACACAGGGATCGTACTGCCGATACCTGAGCTGCACCCTCCCCACGTCGGCCAAGGAGTAGATGCCCATCACCTTGGGGCATCAGGACTCCCGGCAACGGTCATCCTGCCAGGTGGCCCTTGCTAAGTCTGGGTGGCGCCCGTGGGGAGAGCTCCTGGTCGGAGTGGGTGGTATCGGGGCGGACGTTTCGCAGATGAAACGTCAACACGTATCAGGTCGCTCTGCGGCCGAGTCTTTCAAAAGGAAAGGTACTGTTTCTAGTTCTGGTTCTCCTGCCCTTTCCCCCTTGGCCACTCCCTGGGAGGAGGGACAGGCCCGCCGGCTTGGGGCGAAGTACTTCCCCCGCTATTTGGTCTGTTCTCGAACCGATGGGGGGACGTTCGCCACCTCCAAGCCCATATTCTTTGTCCAGCACATTGAGGACATCTTCAGGGGAATCGAGGCTCTCAGTAAGATGCATTCGGGGTCCGTTCTTATAAAGACCACCTCCGCCACACAGTCGGCGGCGCTCCAGGCGTGCGACCACCTAGGGGACATCCCAGTGTCCATTGTCCCACATCTGGCACTAAATAGGACGCAGGGGGTTATTTTTCATCGTGACCTCCTGCTGCAATCTGATGAGGAGCTCAGGGCCAACCTGGAGCGCCGAGGCGTGCATTTCGTCCGGCGACTCCAGCACGGCCCCAAAGACCGTCGCATCGACACCGGGGCCTTTATCCTCGCCTTCGAGGGGGACGTTCTCCCAGAGAAGGTAAAGGTGATGTGCTACCGGTGTGACGTGCGACCTTACGTCCCGCCTCCTATGTGCTGTTTTCGGTGTTTGCGCTTTGGGCACATGTCGTCACGGTGTGAGGCTGAGCCCCTTTGTGGCGATTGTGGACATCCTCTTCGTGAGGAACATACATGCACCCCACCACCTCGGTGCGTTAATTGTCCTGGCATCCACTTGCCTAGATCCTCAGACTGCCCCATATATCAGAAGGAGAAGAAGATACAAGAACTCAAAACTTTGGATCAGCTCTCTTATTCTGAGGCCAGGAAGAAGTATGAGCGCCTCCATCCCGTGCCGTTGGCCACTTCGTTTGCCTCAGTTGTGTCCACTCCTTCCGCGGTATCCTCACCCCTATCCTGTCCCCCCTCCGCCTCCTCCCCCCATCTGGGGTCTCTGCTTCAGCCTCTCAAATCCCTCCCTTCCAAATCCTCCTCCCCCGTGGCCCCCGCCCCCTCTGCCCCAGGGGCCACCCTTCCTCCTCCTCCTCCCCCCCCCCCACCGCCTGAGAAGTGATCCTCTTCTCAGGCATCCATCGGGGAAACGTTCCGGATCCCAGCTTCCGAGGTCTGGCGTTCCAAAACAGACCCCGCGTGTGAGGACCTTCTTCGGATCCAGCCCACCATCCCTGTGCCTCCTCGGACTTCCAAGAAGGCCTCCAAGAAGAAGTCTCTATCCCCCTCTCCACCCCGGCGCGTTTCGTCTGACGCTCCATCCATGAGTCACTGCTCCCGGCCGTCCTCAGTTTCTCCGGGACGCTCTGCTGCCAGGCGCTCAGCTGGCCTCTCGTCGGCAAATGATGCTGCCCCTCCTACACAACCAGGGACAGTGGCCACAGCTGACGACGACTCGATGAAACAGGATCCGCCTCCCGCCGGTTGTAGCGTTGTTCCCTCGAAACCTGGCCCTCCGCGGCCGTCAAGGTGACCAGCTCTTCCCCCATCTCGTTCCCCCTCTTTTTTGACTAGCGATGGCATTGTTTCATTGGAACATAAGAGGTATTCGATCTAATCGGGAGGAATTACAACTGCTCCTCCGCCTGCACTGTCCGCTCGTCCTTGTTCTCCAGGAAACCAAGTTGCGCCCGATTGACCGTATTGTCTTTACCCACTATACCTCGGAGCGGTATGACCTCACCCCTGTGGACGGTATCCCAGCTCATGGTGGGGTCATGTTGCTCGTTTGGGACGATGTCTATTACCATCCCATCCCATTGACCACCCCACTCCAAGCAATAGCTGTTCATATTACTCTTTCAGCTTTTACTTTTTCAGTTTGTACCATCTACTCTCCATCGTCATCTGCTGTTAGTCGGGCTGACATGATGCACCTGATCGTTCAGCTTCCCCCGCCGTTTTTATTGTTTGGCGACTTCAATGCCCATCATCCCCTTTGGGGCTCTCCTGCATCCTGTCAAAGAGGCTCACTCTTGGCAGATGTCTTCACCCATCTCAATCTTGTCTGTCTCAATACTGGCGCCCCGACTTTCCTCTTAGACTCTACTCATACCTACTCCCACTTGGACCTCTTGATCTGTTCTACCACTCTTGCCCGTCGGTTTGAGTGGTATGTCCTTTCTGACACCTATTCGAGCGACCACTTCCCCTGTGTCGTTCGTCTCCTGCACCACACCCCATCCCCACGTCCTTCGAGCTGGAACATACCGAAAGCTGACTGGGGACTTTACTCCTCCCTGGCGACCTTTCCAGACCACGATTTTCTCAGTTGTGACAGTCAGGTCGAATACCTCACGGCTTTTATCATCAATGCTGCCGAACGTTCCATTCCTCGTACTACCTCTTCTTCACGTCGCATTTCCGTCCCCTGGTGGAACGAGGCTTGTAGAGACGCTATCCATCCTACGTTGGCGAATTGTATTGGATACAAACGACTCCGAGCGCAATGCCGTAGAGTCATCAAAGACAGCAAAAAAGCTTGTTGGGCCTCTTTCACAAGCTCCTTTAACAGTTTTACTCCCTCTTCTGTCGTATGGGGTGGCCTGCGCCGGCTGTCGGGCATTAAGGCCCACTCCTCGGTACCTGGCCTCACCTCAGGTAATGAGGTCCTCGTTGATCCTGTGGCTGTCTCCAACGCCTTCGGCCAGTTTTTCGCGGAGGTTTCAAGCTCCGCCCATTACCACCCTGCCTTCCTTCCCAGGAAAGAGGCAGAAGAGGCTCGGCGACCTTCCTTCCACTCGCTGAATCGGGAAACTTATAATGCCCCCTTTACTATGCGGGAACTCGAACATGCGCTTGCACTGTCCCGGTCCTCTGCTCCGGGGCCAGATGCCATTCACGTTCAGATGCTGGCACACCATTCTCCGGCGGGCAAAGGCTTCCTTCTTCGTACATACAATCGCGTCTGGACCGAAGGTCAAGTCCCCATGCATTGGCGTGACGCCGTCGTTGTTCCTATACCCAAACCTGGGAAGGATAGACACCTTCCTTCTAGTTACCGCCCCGTTTCTCTTACAAGCTGTGTCTGTAAGGTGATGGAGCGCATGGTTCATGCTTGGTTAGTTTGGGTTCTTGAATCTTGATGGCTGCTTGCCAATGTCCAATGCGGATTTCGTCGCCGCCGCTCCGCTGTTGACCACCTTGTGACCTTGTCGACATTCATCATGAACAACTTTTTGCGAAGGCGCCAAACGGTAGCCGTGTTCTTTGATTTGGAGAAGGCTTATGATACCTGTTGGAGAGGAGGTATCCTCCGCACTATGCACAGGTGGGGCCTACGCGGTCGCCTGCCCCTTTTTATTGATTCCTTTTTAATGGATTGAAAGTTTAGGGTACATGTGGGTTCTGTATTGTCCGACGTCTTCCTCCAGGAGAACGGAGTGCCACAGGGCTCCGTCTTTAGCGTAGCCCGTTTTGCCATCGTGATCAATCCAATTATGGATTGTATTCCACCTAATGTCTCAGGCTCTCTCTTTGTCGATGACTTCGCGATCTACTGCAGTGCCCAGAGAACATGCCTCCTGGAGCGCTGCCTTCAGCGTTGTCTAGACAGCCTATACTCATGGAGCGTGGCAAATGGCTTCTGGTTCACTGAAGAGAAGACGGTTTGTATCAACTTTTGGCGATATAAAGCGTTCCTTCCGCCATCCTTACATCTCGGTTCCATTGTTCTCCCATTCGTGGAAACAACTAAGTTTCTAGGGCTCACGTTGGACAGGAAACTGTGTTGGTCTCCGCATGTCTCTTCTTTGGCGGCCCGTTGTACACGTTCCCTTAATGTCCTCAGAGTTCTTAGTGGTTCATCTTGGGGAGCGGATCGCACTGTCCTGCTTCGCTTGTATCGGTCCATAGTTCGATCGAAGCTGGATTATGGGAGCTTCGTCTACTCGTCTGCTTGGCGATCCCTCTTATGCCGTCTCAACTCCATCCACCATCGGGGGTTACGTCTTGCGACCGGAGCCTTCTACACTAGTCCTGTCGAGAGTCTTTATGCTGAAACTGCTGAATTACCATTGACCTACCGTCGCGACGTACTGCTGTGTCGGTATGCCTGCCGGCTGTTGTCTATGCCCGACCACCCCTCTCACCAGTCCTTCTTCACCGATTCTCTCGACCGTCAGTACAGGTTGTATGTGTCTGCCCTGCTGCCCCCCGGAGTCCGCTTCCGTCGCCTGCTTCGACAATTGGATTTTGCCCTCCCTACCACCTTCAGAGAGGGTGAGAGCCCAACTCCACCTTGGCTCCAGGCTCCGGTTCATATTTATCTCGACCTCAGCTCACTCCCGAAGGAGGGTACTCCGGCTGCAGTGTATTGCTCACGGTTTGTCCAACTTCGTGCTCGACTTGCCGGTCACACCTTTATTTACCCCGATGGCTCCAAAACTGACGATGGTGTCGGCTGTGCCTTTGTCGTCGGGGCCGCCACCTTTAAATACCGGCTCTTCGACCAATGTTCGAGCTTTACGGCCGAGCTTTTTGCTCTCCATCGGGCCGTTCAGTATGCCCGCCGCCATCGCCATTCATCGTATGTACTCTGCTCTGACTCACTCAGTGCTCTTCAGAGCATTGGAGCTCCCTATCCGGTCCATCCCTTGATTCAACGGATACAGCAGTCCCTCCATTCTTTCGCTGATAATGGTTCTCCTGTCAGCTTTCTGTGGGTTCCCGGACATGTAGGAGTGCCTGGGAATGAGGCTGCAGATGCTGCAGCCAAGGCTGCAGTCCTCCTGCCTCGGCCAGCCTCCCATTGTGTCCCGTCATCTGACGTTTGTGGGGATGTTTGTAAGAGGCTTGTGTCGTTGTGGTGGGATGCTTGGTCATCCCTCCAGGGAAACAAGCTCCGGCCAGTAAAACCGCTCCCAACTGCTTGGACAACCTCCTCCCGACCATCTCGGTGAGAGGTGGTCCTTCTGACTAGGTTGCGGATTGGGCATTGCCGGTTTAGCCACCGTTACCTGCTCTCCGGTGACCCAGCCCCGCAGTGCCCTTGTGGTCAGGCATTAACGGTGCGCCATGTTTTATTGTCGTGTCCCCGCTTTAGTCAATCTCGTGTTGTCCTGTCCCTGCCATCTGCTTTACCGGATATTTTAGCTGATGACGCTCGAGCAGCTGCTCGTGTTCTGCGTTTTATAACTTTGACTGGCTTGTCCAAAGACAGCTAACCTTTTTACTTATTTTATCTGCATCTTTGTCAGGTCTTTCTGGTGTCCCCCCCCCTCCCCTTGAGTTTTACTAGATTCCATGTGCTCTAAGAACGGTGACTGGGCGCTAATGACCTCAGTAGTTGAGCGCTCTTAAACCCCACCAAAAAAAAAAAGCGCCTATAACTGCTCGGCCACTCCAGCCGGCGAAGGGATTCTTTCTTCCCCTGGTATTATTTCCCTGTTCCGCTGTTAAACCACGTTGTGTTTTGTTGCTGAAATCCTTCGCTCACACGAACCGTCGGTGTTCGTATATATAATAAGCACCGGCGGTTCGTGTGAGCGAAGGACATGTGTGACGTACCTATAAAAAAAACTTTTCCTAATTTGATAAATTTAGATAACAGTTACTCACTATTGCTATCACTGGAATATAAGTGTGCAAAAACGATGTAGATACGCGTAATATTAATGGCTTGCTCTTAGCGCATCGTGGCAACAACGTTACATTGAATTCATGTGACAGTTGCGATTTAATGCTGGTTGATACAGTTTGCTCATGAGTGGCACAAGTGGCAGTGCTACGGCAAAGTAACGCATCCAGATGATTTAATTACACGTAATATCATATTCATTTTTGACTCAATTACTATTTTATGATATAATGATAACCGGTTTCGGTGTATTTTTTTAATGACCGTCTTCAGATGCTACGATAGAGAAAAGACAAGCTTATATTAAGACCTGTTACAGGTGCTATTACTTCTACTGGGTCTGCTTATGAACTTAGTAAAGTCCTTCTAACATGCATATGCTCATATCTATGGGCGGCATTTGATGAACAAGTGTCCATGTGTTGGTCCGCAACTCGTGGTCGTGCGGTAGCGTTCTCGCTTTCTACGCCCGGGTTCCCGGGTTCGATTCCCGGCGGGGTCAGGGATTTTCTCTTCCTCGTGATGACTGGGTGTTGTGTGATGTCCTTAGGTTAGTTAGGTTTAAGTAGTTCTAAGTTCTAGGGGACTGATGACCATAGATGTTAAGTCCCGTAGTGCTCAGAGCCATTTGAACCATTTTTTTGTTCATGTGTTGTCAAGTAAACATAAAATCGGATATCTGGGACCTAAGTGTACTTTTCCATCGTTACTGTGTGCGCTAGATGCGCAAGTTTTCTATAAGGTAATCTTCAGTCGTAAAACCATAAATTATGAAAAATATTACAGTAATATTTCAATCAGTATCAGTAGAATAAAGGTCGTTAAAACTGTAAAATATATTTGAAAGAGAGTGGAGCTTTTACAATAAAAAAGACAGAATAGCATCCGTTATGGCACATTTTTCGGTGTCTGATAGCTCTGCGCTTCAGGCTGCTAGATGTTTACACCACTGCAGTTCCTTGTTGCATCTCGCTGGCACCCTTCTTCCGGCTGCAAGGTGTTTACGTTAGCTGTTAGAAGTTAGGAAGTTCATACCCAGCCCGGACGGCACTGTGCAGCATTAGTTACCAGGAAGGCTCCATCATCTGCTGGAGAATGTCTGCAGGAATTTACGACGATTTACTTAGATGAGACAGTCGCTGATCATGTGCAATAGCATAAACATCTAGCGACCTGAATCACAGCGCCATTAGACACCCAAAAAATTTAACATAAGGATTGCTACTACGTCTCTTTAATTGTAAAGACCTCACTCTGTTTTAAATAGGTTTTCCTGTTTTAACGACCTGTAACCAACTACGACCTGTATACTGCCTGAAGTCATGTTTTATGGTTTTTATGGTTGAAGATTGTCTTAAAGAGGACTCGCGCGTCTAGCGCAAAGAATCGGGAAGGAGAAGTAAACTTGTTTTTATGTACACAAGTCACTGATTTCCGATTTTATCTTTAGTTGAGAATGCGTCAACAATTGTTCACGAAATGCCGCCCACAGTTACGAATATTATGCATGTTAATAGCACTTTGCGAACCTCGCAAGTAGACCTACTGGAAATAATAACTGTGCTTCAGGTCTTAACATAAGCTTCTGTTATCTCTATTGTAGCATATGAAGATGGCTGTTGTAGGCCGAAACTGGTTATGTTTGCATAATAAAAAAGTTAATGTGTCAGAAATAAAAGAAATACCTTATAATAAATCAATCATAGCTCCGATAATGGAATGTCGTTTTTTTCAAAATGTACTTCAAAATGTAGTCTATTTTGCATTGTCGTAAACGTGCCGATATGTCTCTGTACGAGCCCTAATCTCTCTTATTTTATCTTTGTGGTCTTTCCGCGAAATGTAAGTTGGTGGCACTGAAATAGTACTGCATTCAGCCTCAAATGCTGGTTCTCTAAATTTCCTCAGTAGCGATTCACAAAAAGAACGCCTCCTTTCCTCTAGAGCCTCGCACCCGAGTTCCTGAAGCATTTCCGTAACACTCGCGTGATGATCAAACCTACCAGTAACAAATCTAGCACCCCGCCTCTAAATTGCTTCTATGTCCTCCCTCAATCCGACCTGATACGGATCCCAAACGCTCGAGTAGTACTCAAGAATAGGTCGTATTTTGCTTTATAAGCGGTCTCCTTTACATATGAACCACATCTTCCCAAAATTCTACCAACGAACCGAAGACGACTATCCGCCTTCCCCACAACTGCCATTACATGCTTGTCCCACTTCATATCTCTCTGCAATGTTACGCTCAAATATTTAATCGACGTGACTGTGTCAAGCGCAACACTACTAATGGAGTATTCAAACATTACGGGACTCTTTTTCCTATTCATCTGCATTAATTTACATTTATCTGTATTTAGAGTTAGCTGCCATTCTTTACACCAATCACAATTCCTGTCCAGGTCATCTTGTATCCTCCTACAGTCACTCAACGACGACACCTTCCCGTACGCCACAGCATCATCAGCAAACAGCCGCACATTGCTATCCACCCTATCCCAAAGATCATTTATGTAGATAGAAAACAACAGACGTACCACACTTCCTTGGGGCACTCCAGATGATACCCTCACCTCCGATGAACACTCACCATCGAGGACAACGTACTGGGTTCTATTACTTAAGATGTCTTCGAGCGACTCACATATCTGGGAACCAATCCCATATGCTCGTACCTTAGTTAGGAGTCTGCAGTGGGGCACCGAGTCAAACGCTTTCCGGAGGTCAAGGAATATGGCATCCGTCTGATACCCTTCATCCATGGTTCGCAAGATATCATGCGAAAAAAGGGCGAGTTGCGTTTCGCAGGAGCGATGCTTTCTAAAGCTGTGCAGATGCATGGACAGCAACTTCTCTGTCTCGAGGAAATGCATTATATTCGAACTGAGAATATGTTCGAGAATCCTGCAACAAACCGATGCTAAGGATATTGGTCTGTAATTATGGTATTCAGGGAGAAAGGTCGTTTCAGTATCTTGGTCTGTATAAACTCATTAAGTATTCTAAAAGTTCTTGAAGTTGATAAAAAACTACAGAATCCATAAATAAAGATAGTAATTGGAAGCGCTGGTGGGACTATGCAGAAAGATTTTAGTGTGAGGATTCATGAGGGATCGACATTTTGCCGAGGTCTGTGTGAATTGTTGCAGGCGACAATAGAAAAATGGTAGTAATAAAATGTGGGACATCTTCAAATAATTCAGGCAAGGAAAGGAAGCCTGAAGGTCATTTCCTCAAGCTCAACGATGTTTTTCTCAGAACACATTTAAGCTTAAGAGTCCGAATGGTGACGGTATTATTCATCATATCTTTTGCATGTATTGTTTTTCTACATAGTTACCGAGCGAGGTGGCGCAGTGGTTAGACACTGGACTCGCATTCGGGAGGACGACGGTTCAATCCCGCGTCCGGCCATCCTGATTTAGGTTTTCCGTGATTTCCCTAAATCGCTCCAGGCAAATGCCGGGATGGTTCCTTTCAAAGGGCACGGCCGACTTCCTTCTCCGTCCTTCCCTACTCCGATGAGACCGATGACCTCGCTGTCTGGTCTCCTTCCCCGAAACAACCAACCAACCATCTACATAGTTTCTGTCACGTGCTCTGCGGCCTTACACCAGCACTGTGTAAGGGCATATACTGCCCTGTTAAAAAAAAACTACTTTTGTTCTGTTCTCGTGCCCCTGTTTTTACTGCAGGAATTACTGTCGTCATCTTCAGAATATGTCCCACTCACAGAATCCTTAAGTGACCCAAACAGACGGTAGTGCGAAGGCGCCCTGTCTGAGCTATAGGGTGGATGAGGCAGTGATGTTCAACACAATTTGGTGATATGTTCCTGACTTATGTGACTTAGGTGTAGGCGTGCAATGTCGTTTGTTGGAGCAAGATTCCTCTTGGATTCTTGTCAGACCGGACACGTCGGAAACGGTCCTTGGATTGGCGAAAAGTTCCCAATACTGCGACCATCGCTGTGTCCCGTCATGAGCATTTTGTAGAAAATTCCAGTAGGCGATATGCGATTTATCGTCTTCGCCATAAAGATATTTCATCGTCCATCCATTGATCCAGATGAACTCCCGTGACTTAATCGTCGGAAACTGCGGGACAAGTGAGGCGATGGCCGCCATCCTTTACATTCTGACATGCAGAGCAGAGTGGTGTGTCCTGCAGTCCAATATGATGGAGCCGTTCGTTGGTGTTGAACTTCCCGCAAGCCACGTAGAACCACGCGGCCCATACCGACGGTGGGAGGAATCTGCGGTTTATATTTCTCCAAATCTTAGGCCAGCGCAACTTGGGGCATTTGAGTTCAACG
This sequence comes from Schistocerca americana, assembly GCF_021461395.2. Lineage (NCBI taxonomy): Eukaryota > Metazoa > Arthropoda > Insecta > Orthoptera > Acrididae > Schistocerca > Schistocerca americana. The sequence goes on along the minus strand of NC_060126.1, from coordinate 415,598,200 downwards.
ACGTTACGATCTACACTTTGCACCACCAGCCCATAGAAATCTTTCGCGCAAGGCGGTTGCGTGCGCGCGAGACCTTCTTGGACGTAACTATGTGACACGATAAAAGAGGCCACGTACTTGTCACCCTCCGCCACCTCGGAAATGAGGGATTCGGGAGCAAGAAGGTCCAGTAAGTGTTACGTAGAAGAGTCACTCCTGGCGCGCCACGGCTTGTACATCGTAGCCTCTGCGCGGTTGCGAATGCTCTGAGTCCGAGCCCCCGTCTCGGAGGGAGAGTGGGATTTTCGTACTTCAGTATTGTGTGGCTCAATCGTCAGAAAGTGTTGCAGTGTTGCCTGAAGACAAATGTTCAAGTGTGTGTGAAATCTTATGGGACTTAACTGCTAAGGTCATATCAGTCCCTAAGCTTACACACTACGTAACCTAAATTATCCTAAGGACAAACACACTCACCCATGCCCGAGGGAGGACTCGAACCTCCGCCGGGACCAGCCGCACAGTCCATGACTGCAGCCCCTTAGACCGCTCGACTAAGCCTGAAGACACCAGCCGATCGTAACACCAGGGCCAGCAACTTCTGATGCTACGAGTTTTTCTAGATATTTTGTAATCAAAGCTAGGAAATAAATAATTTTGTTCAGTGGAAGTAGAATCTCATACTAATCTTGAATAAAGGCGAACAAGCTTCATTAGTGGAATTATACGCACTTTCGTTATCAAGAATAATCTTTCAGAATCATCATAATCATCAGTTATCTGCTATATTAGCAGGTCCTTTGCCTCTCCATTTTCTGCTATCCATTACTTCCTTCTTAAGGCTGCTGTATGTTGTACCGTCCATCATGTCATCCAGTATCTGGAATCTCTTCCTTCCTCGCTTCCTTTTCCCTTCTACATAACCTTCTAAAACTGATTTTATCAGTCCGTCATTCTTTCTTAATATATGCCCAATTCAATTTCTTTTTCTTCTCTTTATTACATCTAGTAACTGTCTTTTCTCTCCCACTCTTCTCAGTACCTCTTCATCTTCTACTCTGTCCATCCAACGTATTCTTTCCATCTTCCGCCATGTCCAGATCTCAAAAGCCTCCAGCCTTTCTCTGTCTTTTTTCCTCATAGTCCACGTTTCAGCGCCATATAGAACAACACTCCATACAAGACATTTTATGAGTCTCTTTCTGAGTTCTCTGTCCAGACCGCTGCAGAAGATTCTCTTTTTTTTTTATAAAACGCCTCTTTTGCCATTGCTATCCTTGTTTTAATTTCTGTGGTGCACTTCCAGTCGGTGTCTATCCTGCTTCCAAGATACTTAAAATTTTGCACCTGTTCTAGTATTTCTCCATTCAGCATAATTTTTATTTCCTTATTTCCTCCTAGTGCCAATACTTTTGTTTTATTTGTGTTAATTTTCATTCCATATTTTTTTCCGTTAGTTGCAATGGTGTCCACCAAATCCTGTAATTCTTTTTCCCCTGTGGCTAGAAGGACCATCTCATCAGCAAATCTCAAACACCCTACTCTTCTTCCTCCAATTTCTACTCCTTTGTCATCTAATGAGCATTGGTCAATCATATTTTCCAAGTAGAGGTTGAAAAGAGTAGGTGATAGACAGCATCCTTGTCTTACTCCTTTTCCTAGTCTGATCCAGTCTCTACTTTCTCCTCTCACTTTAACTGAAACTTTTTGATTAAGATATAATGAGTTTACAAGTCTTCTGGTTTTCCAGTCCACTCTCTATCCCCTCATTATAGTCGCCAGCTTGTCCCAAACCACACTGTCAAATGCCTTTTCTAGATCGACGAAGCACATACATAGGTCTCTTCCTTTTTCAATAAACCTTTCTCCCAAGATTCATAGGAACCCTATTGCATCTCTGGTGCCCGTATTCCGTCTAAAGCCAAATTGCTCCTCGCCAAGATTCTCCTCCATTACTTTTTCAAGTCTTTTATTAATTATTCTTAACATCACTTTGGCTGCATGTGAAATGAGGCTGATTGTCCTGTGCTCGCTGCATTTCTTGGTTCCTTGTTTTTTCGATAATGGAATCATTACTGTTGTCAGAATATAAAGTTTTAATTATTATGTAAGATGATTTATTAGCGGACAAGTCCTGTTTTGTGTATTTTATTATTTGCGTGACGTATTCTGGTTGGTCTCCGTGCCGTTCCAAGACGGTTGAAGACGTTTTTGGAGTCTTGATGGGCAAAGTAGTCAAAGGCGGCAGAGTCTTCTCCGCCAACCACGCTATGAAGGAATGAGAGAAGTTTGTATCAGTAGTGTATATTTGTATGTATTGAAAAAAAAAAAACGCTTGTTATTCGTTAGAAGGTCTCCTGTAATAATGTAGCCGGCCGAAGTGGCCGCGCGGTTCTGTCGCTGCAGTCTGGAACAGCGAGACCGCTACGGTCGCAGGTTCGAATCCTGCCTCGGGCATGGATGTGTGTGATGTCCTTAGGTTAGTTAGGTTTAACTAGTTCTAAGTTCTAGGGGACTAATGACCTCAGCAGTTGAGTCCCATAGTGCTCAGAGCCATTTGAACCATTTGTAATAATGTACTTCCCATCTAATATCTGTTGTATACAGATGCGCAATGACATCCTTAAAATATCGGAGTTGTCAATCTCGGTTTTTAATAAAAAATAAGTTATTCTACAGATAAGAACACTTCACAAGTCTGGGGTTCGGAAAGTGCTTCGAGCTGAAGATTACGTCGAAGTAACTTAAAATATAAACGAACCCTCGCAACCTGTGCAATATGGATCATCCGAGAAGCCCACATAGATGTTCAGATCTACATCTACGTGGTTACTCTGCAATTCACACTTAAGTGCCTGGCAGAGGGTTCATCGAACCATTTTCATACTACTTATCTACCATTCCACTCTTGAATGGCGCGTGGGAAAAACGAACACCTAAATCTTTTCGTTCGAGCCCTGATTTTTCTTATTTTATTATTTTCTTATTTTATTATTACCTACGTAGGTAGATGTTAACAAAATATTTTCGCGGAAGAGAAAGTTGGTGATTGAAATTTCGTAAATAGATTTCGCCATAGATCTCGCCGCAAGGAAAACCGCCTTTGTTTCGGCGACTGCCACCCCAACTCGCGTATCATATCAGCGACACTCTCACCCCTATTGGTCGATAACACGAAACGAGCTGCCCTTCTTTGCACTTTTTCGATGTCCTTCGTCAATCCTACCTGGTAAGGATCCCACACCGCGCAGCAGTATTCCAGCCTAGGACGGTCAAGTGTAATGTAGGCTGTCTCTTTAGTGAGTTTGTCGCATCTTCTAACAAGGGAACCTCCCCATCGCACCCCCCTCAGATTTAGTTATAAGTTGGCACTGTGGATAGGCATTGAAAAACTGAACACAGATCAATCGAGAAAACAGGAAGAAGTTGTGTGGAACTATGAAAAAAATAAGCAAACTGTACAAACTGAGTAGTCCATGTGCAAGATAGGCAACATCAAGGATAGTGTGAGCTCAGGAGCGCCGTGGTCCCGTGGTTAGCGTGAGCAGCCGCGGAACGAGAGGTCCTTGGTTCAAGTCTTCCCTCGAGTGAAAAGTTCAATTTATTTAATTTAATTTATGATTTTCATATCCACAAGAAAACCTAAATCGGGCAAGGTAGAAGAATCCTTTTAACCATTAGCCAAGTGTACTAGTTAGGTGGTTCGACAACATATTCCTGTCATGTGACGCACATGCCGTCACCAGTGTCGTATAGAATATATCAGACGTGTTTTCCTGCGGAGGAATCGGTTGACCTATGACCTTGCGATCAAATGTTTTCGGTTGCCATTGGAGAGGCACGTCCTTTCGTCTACTAATCGCACGGTTTTGCGGTGCGGTCGCAAAACACAGACAGTAAACTTATTACAGTGAACAGAGACGTTAATGAACGAACGGACAGATCATAACTTTGAGAAAATAAAAAAAGTAGATTTTTCACCCGAGGGAATATTTGAACCAAGGACCTCTCGTTCTGCAGTTACTCACGCCAACCACGGGACCACGGCGTTCCTGAGCTCACACTATCCTTATTGTTGCCTGTCTTGCGCATGGACTACTCAGTTTGTATATTTTGCTTATTTTTTTCATAGTTCCACACAACTTCTTCCTGTTTTCTCGATTGATCTGTGTTGAGTTTTTCAAGGACTATCCACTGTGCCAACTTATAACTAAATCTGAGAGGTGTGCGATGGGGAGGTTCCCATGTAAGTGTTCTGCCAACAAAGATATGTGAGACGCTGCGGTTGGTCGAGCTGGCGTAGCGCATGTTGACGAGCGTCTTAATAGTGAGTCGGAAGGATACGGCGTTAGCTGACTGCCGCTGTTTGGTACGTGGATGGGGTGATGTCGCTGCTGGGACAGTAAAATTGTTGAACGCGTGGAAGCGGTGCCGTTTCTTCCTGCGTGAGGCCTCGCCCTATCGGCATATTTACACCACTACCCGCCACCGCGTCTTGTCCCGATAGCAGTGCGAGGACTCGTGCGACATCCTTCCTTGAACGGGTCGACAGCAGGCGGTCATGCGCATATGCACGACATCTGAAAGTGTAACACTTTATAAGAACGTAGGCTTCCGCGGCCGGTGTCATAGTGATTAAAATCCTTCTGGGTATTATGCCGCGTCGTTGCTAAAAAAACTAACAACAATAATAAACTAAAACCAAAGTTTCGGCAGAATTGCAACGGCCTTCCTCAGGGCACGACTGGTTTTGCATGGGGATAGGTGCTTCTATTTGTTACAGACTATCGCTGTCTGACGTCACTGTTGTAAAACTTTTAATTGGCCCTCTAATATGATTGGCTAGTCATGACGTAATGGAAGATGGAAGGAAAGAGGCTATTCGTGGATGTCCATGTCGTCAACGATTGGTAGCTGTCCGCCAACCAGCGTTCGGCTTCTGGTCGGCAAGTTTTCCTCCTGGTGTGTGCGGAAGTGGACTGACAGTCGCTCTGCAGCTGTTTGTGCAGATACGTCCGTGTCACGTGTAGCTTCTGCTCCGCGACCGCTCGCGGCCCCTTGGATTGTGATGGCCGGCAGCCAGGACGCCGGGAGTTTGTGGCCATCTTCTCTGTTGATGTTGTCAGGCTGCTCAATAATTTCGATCGCCTCCCGTATTTTGCGTTCTCGCACCCACGATTCTTTCGCCAGTACTCGGGCTTCCTGGAACCTGATAGGTTGTCCACAGTCACGGTGGCGTTCCGCTATCGCCGATTTATTATGTTGTTGTAATCGTACAAGCTGACAGGTCTCCCTCATTCTCCTATGTAGACAGCTCCGCACTCACAGCGTAGTTCGTAAACACGTGCAGTGTTAAGATTGTTGACTACATCCTTGGTGGAACCTATCATTTCGTGGATCCTATGACTGCTTCGAAAAATCAGTTTGAAACCTCGTCAGCGGAGGACGTTGCCTAGCCGTTCACTGACGCCCTTTACATATGGCAGCACAACAAAAAGGGTCAAATGGCTCTGAGCACTATGGGACTTAACATCTGAGGTCATCAGTCGCCTAGGATTTAGAACTAATTAAATCTAACTAACCTAAGGACATCACACACATCCATGCCCGAGGCAGGATTCGAACCTGCGACCGTAGCGGTCGCTCGGTTCCAGACTGTAGTGCCTAGAACCGCACGGCCACTCCGGCCGTCACCCCTTTTAGTTTTAGCTACCTTTCTTATGATGTTGACATCATGTGGAAGTATGCAGAGCTGCCGAAGGTAAACTGGGACACAAAGTGTACCGGAAACCAACGCACGCTAATCCGTATCTGCACGCGGAGAGCCTCCACCACCCAGCTCAACAGTATTCTGTTCTGCATACATTAACAGCCCGAGCCTACCGGATAAGCGATGAAATTACATCAAAGGAGAATTAATGGAGCTACAACACACGTTTAGTGCCAACGGCTATGATGACAACATCATAAGAAAGGTAGCTAAAACTACAGGGAGCAGAACACGAGAAGAAGGCAAAGAAGAGAAGCTTCCACTGGTACACTTTCCATATGTAAAAGGCGCTAGTGAACGGCTAGGCAACGTCCTCCGCCGACGAGGTTTCAAACCGATTTTTCGAAGCAGTCCCAGGATCCACGAAACGATAGGTTCCACCAATGATGTAGTCAACAATCTTAACACTGCCGGTGTTTACGAACTACGGTGTGAGTGCGGAGCTGCCTACGTAGGAGAAACAGGGAGACCTCTCAGCTTACGAGTACCAGAACACGAACGCTATGTACGATAACAACAACATAATAAATCGGCGATAGCGGAACACCACCGTGACTGTGGACAACCTATCAGGTTCCAGGAAGCCCGAGTACTGGCGAAAGAATCGTGGGTGCGAGAACGCAAAATACGGGGGGCGATCGAAATTATTGAGCAGTCTGACAACATCAGCAGAGAAGATGGCTACAAACTCCCGGCGTCCTGGCTGCCGGCCATCCCAGTCCAACGGGCCGCGAGCGGTCGCGGGGCAGAAGCTACACGGGACACGGACGTATCTGCACAAACGGCTGTAGAGCGACTGTCAGTCTACTTCCGCACACACCAGGAGGAAAACTTGCCGACCAGAAGCCGAACGCTGATTGGCGGACAGCTACCAATCGTTGACGACATGGACATCCACGAATAGCCTCTTTCCTTCCATCTTCCCTTACGCTATGACTAGCCAATCATATTAGAGGACCAATTAAAAGTTTTACAACAGTGACGTCAGACATCGATAGTCTGTAATAAATAGGGGCACGTATCCCCATGCAAAACCAGTCGTCCCCTGAGGAAGGCCGTTGCAATTCTGCCGAAACGTCGGTTTTAGTTTATTATTGTTGTTAGTTTTTTAGCAATGACGCGGCATAATACCCAGAAGAATATTAATCACTGTAACACTGTAGTTCGACCCCTGAAAGTGTGTTCGTCAATCACCTAGTGAGCGGTTACAGAGCGACCGCAAACAGCAACATTGAAAGCGGGCAGCCCTGTCGGATCGAGCGATGAATCTGGATTGATACCCCAGCCTGCTCATTGACCTGAACCGTGTTCCTCTGTAATTCCGCCTAACGACCCCTATGAAGCGGACAGTAGATTCCATGTTTGCCATAGCCGCGTAGAGGCGCTCGTGGTACATACTGTCAAAGGCACTATTAAAACCAACAGCCAAAATTGGCGCTTTCAGCTGACAGACATTGGCCACGGCTGTCACATCACGACAGTCTCTGGTCACCGTTTGGACGTTCGTTGCATCAGACGGCGTCGTTGGTTTTTGGAGAAAGACTCTGCTAAGGAAGAAGTTGCGGCGGCGCGGTTCTTTCCGTCCTTTTACGACGAACCTGCACCTACCTGTGAACATTGTCTCAGCAGATCATCAGTAGGAAAGCCGAGTGAAACCTACTGTACTACGACGTGAACCAGGCTGCAATTTAAGTCACTAATGTACGTTTCGGGAGAAAGTTTTCACACAAATGAAAGGTTGGAAATTTTGTCCTCAATATATTCTGAAACTTAGGTGAACAAGTATCACTGCCAAGCCCGTGCTAGTCTTAACACAGTCACTCATAATCCCTTTCACTCACGTTAGCAAGTTTATGGTGTTGCATTTCCCGAAAACGTAATAGCTACAAAAATACTGATTGTTTTTGATTGATAATGCTCGCCAAATATTAAGTCTGTCGGTACCAAATGCAGTCAGTTTTTAGCCACCGACCTGCTCAATACGCCACGCGGAATATATATCTTTTTTCGTCACAAAATTCACTTAAAATTTCCGAAGTTTCTACACGCCCAACGGAATGATTATGCCGTCACTTTACCACACTTTTTGATGTATGAAACACTGCTGATCCGGCAACTTATCGTTTCCATCGGAACTACTACTACACGCGTCCGATCTGTTTCGTGGCTAGGCTCCGACTTCTCTCCAGAATACTCTAAGTCTTCTCTACCAGCAGAGAAAGGCGCGCGAAGAATATTGCTTTACCATTGGTCAGTTTACTCAACAGCCAATAGCAAAACAACATTCTCCCGCGTCAATCCGCGCTTTTCATCAATAACCAATCGCAAAATAGTAAATCTAACGACTGCACTTTTTACCGACGTAATTATCTAATATGCTAAAGTTTTGCTTATGCATAAAGTTATTTACTATTGTTATTTATACCTGAATTAACTCTCTCTTTACCATAAACTTACTTTACAAATCTACTCTACGAAAATCCCCTTCGTCCATATCCATACTTCTTCGAAATATTCCCACACTAAATCCTACTACACAACTCGTTAAACAATTAGCTTCATATTAACCTTAAACCACACTCACGCATCATTCATACTGATAAAACACATTTATAACATTTTACATACATAAAAAGACATAACACTTTATGAAAATACTAAAACAGTTTACGAAAAACATATTCCTTTAGTGCATTCTAGTAGGCACAATCGAAACTAAAATCACAGTCCTCCTATCCAATATTGTCCTCTATCGGCTGATACATAAACTACGTGCGCGTCCAGTCTCGCGTCACCATCTGTCATTATCCAGCTCTGAGACACATCTTCCACTTAGCCGCCTCCAAGGCAGGATCGGTATACGGCGCTACGCCTCAAAGTGACAACGCAAAGCCAGAAGCCGGGAAAAACTCTTATATTCGGCGTTAAGTAGAGTGATACGGCGGTGGTGTGCGACAGTAAATCCCGACTGTTGCTTATGTACTGGCACCATTATGGCCTCCATAAATGTTGGTGGAACCGGCGTATTGAATGTAACAGCTCGTTCTATGTTGTCGTCCGCCTCCGTACCATTTAGATTCGTAACGTTCGGTAGAATTCAGCAAGATGTCCATCAATACCTGGCGATCTATCCATGGCACCCTTGATGATTCCTTCATGGACGTCAGCGCAGCTTAAATCCTCCATTATAACGGCAAGAGTTTCTCAATCTGTTCATAGAGCCTGCCTGTCTCAATGTGCGGATCTTGTAGACAAATTTACTGTCAAAAGTTATTGTGTACACTTTTGGCTCCGTGGCTTTGAGATTTGATCTAATACTTGTATTTTATATATTGTTAGATTCTGTTACAGTGTGTCAGCGAAAGAAGTCGTTGAAATTGTCAGTTTCTCCAAAAGTAAGATTTTAATATCGCAATTAAAAAAATGTTTTCGCAAATTTGTGCGAGCTAATTTTTCTTAAGGGCTCTTCCGATTTTCTCTAATTAATTCATATTTGCTTTTTGGAGGGCCACTTATTTTCTGAAGTAATACCGAAGGCATAAGAAATTGTGGATGTAAATGCTTTTCATGTTAGTGCACTGATAAAGGCAATAATTTCGTGAATATCGTGCTATTTATTGGTTTTAACCCCGTTGAAGGTACATTGTGCCATAATTAGTAGATTATTTGTCTTGTTTCTTGTTAGTTTTATGGAATAATATTTTGTAGTTTTAAAAATTTTCCTTATTGTCATATCTGAGTCAGTTAACAATTTTAGTGGAGCCTTCCAATTTTCTTATCAGTTGCCCATGTTATTTTCTGGAACTTATTGTTTATGCAATAAAGACATGTTCGTATTTTTGTCAAACGGTGAATGCTACTGAAGAGAGAACCCGTGACGTCCAGTCTTTCCATTTGGGACCTTTTCTGGAAATCCTAAGGGCGGCAAGAGCCGTATCAAAAATGGTCTGATGATGTTCAGCAGCTCCGAAAAGAATGTTTCATCCAGTGGTAGATAATTACGAAATTACTGGATGTCAGTTCCTTAAGAACAGGGCACAGGTGAATTTATTTCTTCTTGATAGCCGCTTATTGGCCCCCAGCCATCTCTCAGCTTTTCTTGCCTTGTTAGCACTAAAACAGCCAAGGCAACTCCCAGGCTGTTTCTGTGTAAGATCAATCGGTATCGCGTCGAAGATAACCTCAATGAACATAATACACTGACGAGTCAAAGAAACTGGTACAGCTGCCTAATACCGTGTAGGGCCCCCGTGAGCCCGCAGAAGTGCCGCAACACGACCTGGCATGGACTCGACTAATGTCTGAACTAGTTCTGGAGGGAACTGGCACCATAGATCCTGCAGCGCTGTCCATAAATTCGCAAGAGTACGTGGGGCTAGAGATCTCTTCTGAACAGCATGTTGCAAGATACACAGATACTCTCAATTATATCCATGTCTCGGGAGTTTAGTGGCCAGTGGAAGTGTTTAAACTCAGAGGAGTGTTCCTCCAGCTACTCTGTAGCAATTCTGGATGAGTGGGGTGCTGCATTGTCCTCCTGGAATTGCCCAAGTCCGTCGGAATAAATGAATGTAGGTGATGAGACAGGATGCTTACGTATGTGTTCACCTGTTCGTATCTAGACGTATCAGGGGTCCCATATTAGTCCAACTGGAGACGCCCTACACCATTACAGAGCCTCCACCAGCTTGAACAGTCCCCTGCTGTAATGCAGGGTCCATGGACTCATAAGATTGTCTCCATACGAATACACGTCCATCCCCTCGATACAATTTGAAACGCGACTTGTCCGACCAGGCAACATGTTTCCAGTCGTCAACAGTCCAATGTCGGTGCTGAGGAGCCCAGACGAAGCGTAAAGCTTTGTGTCGTGCAATCATCAAGGGTACACGAGAGGGTCTTCGGCTCCGAAAGCCCATATCGATGATGTTTCGGTGAACGGTTCGCACGCTGACACTTGTTGATGGCCCAGAATTGAAATATGTAGCAATTTGCGGAAGGGTGGCACTTCTGTGACGTTGAACGATTCTCTACAGTAGTCGTTGGTCTAATTCTTTCAGGATCCTATTCCGGCCGCAGCGATGTCGAAGATTTGATGTTTTAATGGATTCCTGATAGTCACGGTATACACTTGAAATGGAAAAGGAACGGGAAAATCCCCACTTCAATCACGACCTCGGAGGTGCCGTGTTCCATCGCTCGTGCGCCGACTGTAACACCACATTCAAACTCACTTAAATCTTGATAAACTGCCATTGTAACAGCAGTAACCGATCTAACAAGTCTGCCTGACACTTGTTTACATACACTCCTGGAAATTGAAATAAGAACACCGTGAATTTCGTGAATTCATTGTCCCAGGAAGGGGAAACTTTATTGACACATTCCTGGGGTCAGATACATCACATGATCACACTGACAGAACCACAGGCACATAGACACAGGCAACAGAGCATGCACAATGTCGGCACTAGTACAGTGTATATCCACCTTTCGCAGCAATGCAGGCTGCTATTCTCCCATGGAGACGATCGTAGAGATGCTGGATGTAGTCCTGTGGAACGGCTTGCCATGCCATTTCCACCTGGCGCCTCAGTTGGACCAGCGTTCGTGCTGGACGTGCAGACCGCGTGAGACGACGCTTCATCCAGTCCCAAACATGCTCAATGGGGGACAGATCCGGAGATCTTGCTGGCCAGGGTAGTTGACTTACACCTTCTAGAGCACGTTGGGTGGCACGGGATACATGCGGACGTGCATTGTCCTGTTGGAACAGCAAGTTCCCTTGCCGGTCTAGGAATGGTAGAACGATGGGTTCGATGACGGTTTGGATGTACCGTGCACTATTCAGTGTCCCCTCGACGATCACCAGTGGTGTACGGCCAGTGTAGGAGATCGCTCCCCACACCATGATGCCGGGTGTTGGCCCTGTGTGCCTCGGTCGTATGCAGTCCTGATTGTGGCGCTCACCTGCACGGCGCCAAACACGCATACGACCATCATTGGCAGCAAGGCAGAAGCGACTCTCCTCGCTGAAGACGACACGTCTCCATTCGTCCCTCCATTCACGCCTGTCGCGACACCACTGGAGGCAGGCTGCACGATGTTGGGGCGTGAGCGGAAGACGGCCTAACGGTGTGCGGGACCGTAGCCCAGCTTCATGGAGACGGTTGCGAATGGTCCTCGCCGATACCCCAGGAGCAACAGTGTCCCTAATTTGCTGGGAAGTGGCGGTGCGGTCCCCTGCGGCACTGCGTAGGATCCTACGGTCTTGGCGTGCATCCGTGCGTCGCTGCGGTCCGGTCCCAGGTCGACGGGCACGTACACCTTCCGCCGACCACTGGCGACAACATCGATGTACTGTGGAGATCTCACGCCCCACGTGTTGAGCAATTCGGCGGTACGTCCACCCGGCCTCCCGCATGCCCACTATACGCCCTCGCTCAAAGTCCGTCAACTGCACATACGGTTCACGTCCACGCTGTCGCGGCATGCTACCAGTGTTAAAGACTGCGATGGAGCTCCGTATGCCACGGCAAACTGGCTGACACTGACGGCGGCGGTGCACAAATGCTGCGCAGCTAGCGCCATTCGACGGCCAACACCGCGGTTCCTGGTGTGTCCGCTGTGCCGTGCGTGTGATCATTGCTTGTACAGCCCTCTCGCAGTGTCCGGAGCAAGTATGGTGGGTCTGACACACCGGTGTCAATGTGTTCTTTTTTTCATTTCCAGGAGTGTATGTATTTGAATACGCATGGCTATATCAGTTTCTGTGGCGCTTCACTGTATAAACAATTGGCAGCCAGCAATAAGAACAGCGGCGGCCAGGGTGGCCGAGAGGTTCTAGGCGCTACAGTCTGGAACCGCGCGACCGCTCCGGTCGCAGGTTCGAATCCTGCCTCGGGCATGGATGTGTGTGATGTCCTTAGGTTAGTTAGGTTTAATTAGTTCTAAGTTATAGGGGACTGATGACCTTAGAAGTTTTGTCCCGTAGTGCTCAGAGCCATTTGAACCAATAAGAGCAGCGGAGCAATCGCTGAGTAACGTTGGTCGAGAAGTGTGTAGTTTGCACATGAAATTAGTCGGTCGGTAGGTTGGTGCGTGTCTAGGAGCCTATACTGACAATGAAGTAAACAGATGATGATAGTGCTGCCAGTTTGCTGAACGGAAATGCCGGGCGTTTCAAAAGTTTCCTTCTTTATGGATCGTCCTGTATATTAATGGCAGTAAAAAATTCAAGCCACTATTTACTGAATGACCTCCGTACGTATTCTCTTATAGTTTAATAGGTTTCTGCGGCAGTCAGCCACACGCGACGAACTGGATCCATTCTGGCGACTGTGATGAAAGGGGGAGGGGAGGGGGCAGCAGGATGATGGCAGAGGGACCGGGGGTAGGTGGCGGAGCGTGGAATCGCCGCCTCAGCAGGGCAGGCCACGTTCCCGCGGTGCGCCATGAAATATGCAACCCGCCCTCCCCTTGGCGGTCCCTGGCTCCAGGGGCCGGGGCGGACAGAACGCTGGTGGCTGGTGGCTGCTCTCCACGCACGGAGGAACATCGCCATTCTGCCTCGGCGGAAATAAATTGACGACGGTCGGTCACAGTCTCGCTGAGCAATTCGCGAAAAATCAGGGCCGTTTCTTTTACCGCCGTCTAGCGATTTGTCGTCCGTGTAGTACTCTAACATATATTGACTTACATAGATCGAGCTAAAATCTCTGAAAAATCCATCGTTAGGAAAAATGCATCTTCTTTAGTGGTCTACATATTCGTATATGTAGTACCAACACCGTCAGGTTTCATGATCACAGCTAGCTTTTATCTACGATCTGTATGCGGGTTGTTGAGGTATTTCCATGCTCAGCAATATCCTCAGATCTGTCCCGGATAGAAAATGTATGGGACTAGCTTGTGTGTCAACTCAGTCCCCGTGACAGTATCAGCGGTTTCTACGACGAGTTACAACAGTAGTGGAACAGTTTATCTCACGGGAGCATACATACAATTGCTGTATGAGCCACTTCCCAACCAGAACAGTGCCTACATTCAGGCTAGCCGGCGGTGATACGTCATACTAATAAGTGAGTTAATACTGACAAGTTCATTGTAAATTTGATTCAGTATTATAATCAGTGAACAACATCGCTTTCTCAGCAATCTCAGAGCTCAAAAACAAAAAAGCACCTGGACCAGATGGTATCCACTCGGAAACACTGAAAAAACTAGCACCGCAGATCACCCCGTTCCTAACAACGTTACTGAACGATGCCTTACGGCTGGGCAGGGTACCTACAGTATGGAAAACCTCCAAAGCAGTTATTATTAAGAAATCAGCGGACAGGGATCCTTCAGATCCAAAGACTTACAGGCCAATATGCCTAATAAACACCCTAGCAAAGATTCAGGAGAAGCTACTGTGTAAGCGCCTGCAAACACACAGAGCTCTCAGGGGTATGAGCCAACACCAGTTCGGCTTCAGAGCGGGCAGATCAATAGATGATGCCATCAACCAGGCCCTGCACATAGTTAACACCACAAAACAGAAATACGCCATGGCAATAATGATTGACATTGCCGGAGCATTTGATAATCTTTGGTGGCCAGCACTGTTTCAGAGGCTAAGACATCTGGAGGTACCGCAATCACTGTACAACAGTTTTCTGGACTACTGTAAAGACCGAGTAGTCGAATGGCAGATGGACAGCCGGAAAGTAATTAAAAGAATTACCAAAGGCTGTCCTCAAGGGTCGATCTGCGGCCCCATCTTCTGGGACATAACAATCGAACCCCTCCTACAACTTCTGGATGGGGATGACAGGTCAGACGGAATTGTCGCCTACGCAGATGACCTATTAGTTGTAGTCACTGCAAACAACAGAGCCCAGTTAGAAGAGAAAGCCAGTGGATTACTACAAACAATTACTCAGTGGTGTCACAACAACAAACTCAGGATAGCCGAAAACAAAACAACATACACTTTACTGAAAGGATCACTTCAAAGAAATCCTTCGGTTAAAATTGGGGACACAAACATCAAACGAGCACGCATTACGCGCTATCTTGGGGTACACATAGATGAAAAATTGAATTTCCACGAACACATAAGGCTAACAACAGACAAAGCAGAAAAAATACTCCACAAACTGGTGAGGCTAAATTCAAAACAGTACAGACTACCTCTACCAGTCATACGTACATACCACTGTGCGCTCTTCGAATCAGTACTGAGCTTTGCAGCTAGCACGTGGGCACATAGACTGAACGTGGTCACCAACAAAGCATCCGTCAGACGAGGGCAGAGAAGTGTCCTACTTAGGCTATCTGGAGATGCACTGTGTGTGGTGCTCGGAATATGCCCCATAGATATCACGATCAAATACAGAGCTGCAAAGTACTGGTTAAAGGTGGGGAGACTAGATAAGGTACACACAATAACCGGTGTGCCCATAGAGACGATACGTCACCTTAAAAGTTGGCGTTTGGATACATGGCAAGGTGAGTGGGATGTAAGTGATAAGGGACGTAGACTGCACAACTTCCTCCCTGACATAGGGGAGCGGTTGAGAATGACACACATCGATCCCAGCCGCGGTATGGTACATTTCTTAACCGGGCACGGACCTTATCCCACGCACTTAAACCGCGTGAGTCTGAGGCAGACACCTACATGCACATGCGGGGAAGAAGGTTCCCCAGAACACACTGTCTTTTTCTGCGGGCAATACGCGAATAATAGACATACACTACACGTAGACTACACAGATACAGACACAGAAATATACACAGCAATAAGAGACGAAGAACAATGGGCACAATTAAACGCACTGACAAACAGCATTTCAAAAACAACACATGAAGAGTATATGCGGACACGACGTCACAGACATGCCTATGTGCAGCGTAACAGAAATCTCCAGAGGATGGACAGCGATACCCACAGTGACAGCGAAAATAGTGACAATGAGGAGGAACAGGAGGAGGAAGCTGAGATGTGACAGTAAATAAGCAAATTGCTGGCAATCTAGCCAAGAAAACACCAAATGCTGTACATGGATGCACACCTAATGTAGTTAATACATAGGATTAGTAACAAATAGGATAAGAAACATTTCTCTACTAATAACCATTTGTGTGTGTGTGTGTGTGTGTGTGTGTGTGTGTGACTGGCGGTCAACGGCTCGATGAAACCATTCCGAGGTATTCACCGTCAGTCACACTCGGTGATGGTACTAACAAATCTCTCATCTATCCCATCTTCTTTTTATATTCTTCTTAAAAACAACAAAATTTTATTTATATTTCAACCTCAAATTATTGTTATTTTGAATCATTCTTTGTAAATTTTGTAGATAAAACAAAAGGAAAAAAAACTGTAAAAAGATGAAAAACGAAAATTGTAAGATGTACGACCTGTTTTAAACATCAGGTAACAGGTCTATAATTTGGCAATAAATAAATAAATAAATAAATAAATAAATAAATAAATCGCTTTCTCTAGCAACCCGTGATGTTTCATTTCGTTTCCATCTTCCTTCTCGATGCTTCGGGTTTTTTTTTTTTTCTCCGTACAGTTTCTGAGTGCCCCACGTAAATGAATAGACTTGACTGTGTGTGGACTGCTGGAGTGCGAGTGCACACACAGGTTTTATAGCTTAAGCTCTTCATCTGTTTCAGATAATGATAACTGTATGAGAACCAAGTACAGTGGTAAGACGCAAAGAAATTACTCCCGCAGATGCCTCGATTGAAATCCTGGTTATTGCCTGCCGAAGCATTCACATCAAATTCACAGACTTTGGAGTAGTACCAGGACGGAGTGGAGCTACACTACTGGCCATTAAAATTGCTACACCGAGAAGAAATGCGGATGATAAACGGGTATTCATTGAACATATATATTATACTAGAACTGACATGTGATTACATTTTCACGCAATTTGGGTGCATAGATCCTGAGAAATCAGTACCCAGAACAACCACCTCTGTCCGTATTAACGGCCTTGATACGCGTGGGCATTGAGTCAAACAGAGCTCGGATGGCGTGTACAGGTACAGCTGCCCATGCAGCTTCAACACGATACCACAGTTCATCAAGAGTAGTGACTGGGGTATTGTGACGAGCCAGTTGCTCGGCCACCATTGACCAGACGTTTCCATTTCGTGAGAGATCTGGTGAATGTACTGGCCTGGGCAGCAGTCCAACATTTTCTGTATCCAGAAATGACCGTACAGGACCTGCAACATGAGGTCGTGCATTATCCTGCTGAAATTTAGGGTTTCGCAGGGATCGAATGAAGGATAGAACCACGGGTCGTAACACATCTGAAATGTAACGTCCACTGTTCAAAGTGCCGTCAGTGCGAATAAGAGCTGACGGAGACGTGTAACCAGTGGCATCCCATACCATCACGCCGGGTGATACGCCAGTATGGCGATGACGAATACTCGCTTCCAATGTGCGTTCACCGCGATGTCGCCAAACACGGATGCGACCGTCATGATGCTGTAAACAGAACCTGGATACATCCGAAAAAATGACATTTTGCCATTCGTGCACCCAGGTTCGTCGTTGAGTACACCATCGCAGCCGCTCCTGTCAGTGATGCAGCGTGAAGGGTAACCGCAGCCATGGTCTCCGAGCTGATAGTCCATGCTGCTGCAAACGTCGTCGAACTGTTCGTGCAGATGGTTGTTGTCTTGCAAAAGTCCCCATCTGTTGACTCAGGGATCGAGACGTGGCTGCACGATCCGTTACAGCCTTGCGGATAAGATGCCTGTCATCTCGACTGCTATTGATACGAGGCCGTTGGGATCCAGCACGACGTTCCGTATTACCCTCCTGAATCCACCGATTCGCGATACGATAAACGAAAATGGCGATAGGCTACAATGCGACCTTTATCAAAGTCGAAACGTGATGATACGCATTTCTCCTCCTTACACGAGGCATCACAACAACGTTTGACCAGGCAACGCCGGTAAAGTGCTGTTTGTGTATGAGAAATCGGTTGGAAAATTTCCTCATGTCAGCACGTTGTAGGTGTCGCCACCGGCGCCAACCTTGTGTGAATTCTCTGCAAAGCTAATCATTTGCATATCACAGCATCTTCTTCCTGTCGGTTAAATTTCGCAACTGTAGCACGTCATCTTCGTGGTATAGCAATTTCAATGGCCAGTAGTGTATATTAGCTTACATGCATCAAGCTAAGATCTCTGAAAAATCCATCGTTGGGAGGAATGTATCCCCTTTAGTGGTCAACATATTCATATATTTAGTACTAACACCGTCAGGTTTCATGATCATAACTTGCTTTTATCTACGATCTGTATGCGGGTTGAAGTATTTCCATGCTCAGCAATATCCTCAGATCTGTCTCGGATAGAAAATGTATGGGACTAGCTTCTTTGTCAACTCTGTCCCCATGACAGTATCAGTGGTTTCTGCGACGAGTTACAACAGTAGTGGAGCAGCTTATCTGAGAAGAGCATACAACTGTTTTATGAGACACTTCCCAATCAGAACAGTGCCTACCCAGGGTAGCCCCGGGTGATACAAGTGAATTAATACTGCCAAATTCATTGTTAATTTGATTCAGTATTATAATCAGCAAACAACATTGCATTCTTTAGCAACCCTTGATGTTTTATTTCGTTTCCACCTTTCTTCTCGATGCTTCGGTTTTTTTTTTTTTCATACAGTTTGAGTGCCCCACGTAAATGAATAGACGTGACTGTGTGTGGAGTGCTGGAGTGCACACACAGGTTTTATAGCTTAAGCGACTCTTCATCTGTTTCAGATAATAATAACTGTATGAGAACCACCTCCACTCCCTCCCCAAGTACAACTGTAAATTCCTCCCGCAGATGCCACGATTGAAATCCTAGTTATCGCCTGCCGAAGCGTTCGCAACAAATTCCCAGAGTTCGGAGCAGTACCCGGAATAGTGGAGCTAATAACAGACTGGGCACAGAAAGCTAACTGGACAGATACTGGCATTTGATATTTGTGTGGTGATAAATCTCAGTGTATGTCCTAATATTAGCCTAATGGTAAATGTCGCAACAGATAAGAAACTCTAATCCACTTAGACAGAAATTGAAGCCGCGTGCGAGATGGTTTGGGTAATCTCCAGACTAAGGGTAGGAGTTTACCTGAAATTCCATCTTTCTGATGAAGATCATACGCACCCCCGGATGTAACCGAAATCTTCAGAAAAAACCTCAGTTGCCTAGTACGTATTTTCTGCTATCTTACGGTCATTACTGAAGGAGACTTTAATCATCCAAGAATCTATTTCGATTATTAGAGTTTTGTAAATAGTGGGCGTGGCAAGAAATCCTGCGAAATAACACTAAATTCTTTCATCCCAAACTACATTGTTCGGTCACATTAATGCGACCGCCTGTCAAAATCTGCGTAACCACATATTGCAATGTGTGTCTGCTGCAAGACATGCAGGAAGAGAGTCAATTAGGTTCTGGAAGGGACCCACACGGATGTGGTTCCATGTCGACCACAGGGCCGTGACCAGCTGTGCTAGGTTTCTCAGCTGAGAATCTATGGCGCGAACAGCCAGATCGAGGTGCTCTCACGGATTCTCGACTGGGTTTAAATGTGGAGAGTTTGATGGCCTGAGGATGACGGAAAACTCATGCTGGTGCACCAGGAATCATGTAGTACACTGTGATCTGTATGATACATTGCATTGTTCTGTTGTTAGATACCACTGTGCCGAGGAAAAACAAACCGCATGCAGGGGTGGACATGAGCCCCAATCATAGATACATACTTGTGTTGAGCGTTGGACCTGTGCAGGATGGGCGGATGGGACGGCGGTGGGCGTTTTGGAAAAAGCAGGACAAAGTTTCTTTTGTAAGGCCATTTATTGGCAAAAGCTACGCTGTAGGGAATACATTGTCGAGCCAAGGGAGGTGAGAGTGAGCCAGAAGGGAAAGTGTGGCAAAGGTTGATGTCTGCGAAAACTAAGTCCACAGTGCCGCAAAATGGCTCTGAGCACTATGGGACTCAACTGCTGTGGTCATCAGTCCCCTAGAACTTAGAACTACTTAAACCTAACTAACCTAAGGACATCACACACACCCATGCCCGAGGCAGGATTCGAACCTGCGACCGCAGCAGCAGCGCGGCTCCGGACTGGAGCGCCTAGAACAGCACGGTCACCGCGGCCGGCCACAGTGCCGCAGCACTGGGAGAAGTGGAATTTGTTCGCTGCTACAGGGCGCGTATCAGACTCGCAGGAGAGCAAGAAAACAAGAGAGCGGGCCCGGCAATGGGCGGCCGGGTATATTCGACGCACCACGCAGCTTCCTCTGCCGTGATTGGTCGGGATCGAGAAAACTGTGCGGGCGGCATGGAACTTTCCATAGCGTCACCTTGTCGGCAACACCTGGGGCAGCATTACCTCGTCAGCACACGATGGAACTGCGTGATCGAGGTAGCTTTCCTTGGTGCTGACTTCCTGTAGCTAGACCGTGGGACAAAAGAATTTATAGGCAGCCAACACTGCTGGCCGAAGCTTGACCGTAACAAGAAAATTGAAGTTACCATTTGAAAGCTCATATAATAAAGTAAAATCCCCTACTGTCTGGCTCATCCTTACATACCTTCTAGAATGACGGGATCATCCAGGGAATGACACAAAAACATTCATAAGACTATAACTCTCCTACAATACATGCAGGGTGTTTGCTTTCAGACGTTTCACGCCGTATGCGCCAACGGCCATCCCATATGTCCGATGGAGCGTAAAATTTAATTCATGTCAAAAGGCCACCTGTCACCTCTCAGTGTGAGTCCAATTGCGGTATTATCAGGCATGTTCCAGCCTTCTTTGCCGATGAATAGCAATCGTCATTGATGTATGAACCGGGTGGATTCTGTGGAGGCCAATAACCAGTAATGTTCACTGAACGGTCACTGAGCAGTCACTGTTGGTAGCCCCTTGGTTCATCTGGAGGGTCAGTCGCTCAACAGTTGCACGTCTATTCACCTGTACGCATCTCCGCAGCCATCGTTCATCCCTGTCATGTATGGCCACCATTGCTTCAGCGCCGATTTTGGATAGTCTCATTTTGCCATTTATGTTGTATGTTAAACACGGCGGTACAAGAGTAGATTACAAACTTAGCCGTTTCGGAAATGCTTGCACACGAGAATTGTGCCCGCCATGACAGTGAGAAGGGTTCAGAGTAATATGATACTCAGATCTGTAGGGGCCTATAGAACATCTCCAGGGGGAGCCCTATTAGTCATTGTGGGGCTCTGCCCCCTGGACATCAAAATTAGAGAGCAGGCTGCGTGGTTCTGGGTTAAGAAAGGGAACGTCACGACGACAGAAGAGATATTGGGCACTGGGGCTAGGGATAAGGGCGAGATTCGGCAAAGGGGCGAACAATTGTGGCAAGAACTATGGGAGGCGGATGAAACAGGGCATAAAACATTTTAATTTCTTCCAAACATTAGGAAACGACTGAAAACGAGATACTTTGAACCCACTAGAGGACTGATCCATTTTCTCACCGGACATGGGCCATACCCGACATACTTATGTCGGTTCGGGAAAAGGGCCACACCCGTGTGTGAATGTGGTGAACCAGAGGGTACCCCCGATCACGTGATCTACGAGTGCCCCCTTTTCAATGATGTTGCTTCCACATTACGTGACCAATTACCTGACTGTGACACATACCAACTAATAAGACAAGAAGACATTTTTCAAACTCTCAATAAGCAGATGAGGTATCACGAAAAGTGTTAAAGGAATATCTGAGGGACATAAATTAATGTAAAAAGTTGAGACATACTAAATACTGAATACGCGCCCTACTCCTACACCGCCTGCGCGTGGATAGGCCGACTTTTCTCTTAGTCTGGAATCCGCCACGTACAGGACTAGGGGGAGTGGGGAACAATATCACCAATACTAGACAAAGCACCGGATTTGACTTAGGTTAGAACTAGTTAGTAGGACTTGCATCTGCTGATGGCGATCTGCAGGATGCAGGTGTTGCGTGAAAGGATAACGATAGGGGTGCAGTCCATGCTCGTGCAGCACTTTAACGATCATGGGTTGCAAGACACGCAGCTGCCTCGCTACGCTACATATACCTCGCTGAGGTTCTTGGTGTTTGACCGCCAGAATAGCTTCCACAGTAGCTGCAGCACGGCGAATCTATGGACGATCTCTCTCACGTGATGGTGAAAGGAGAGACCCTCACTCAAGACGACGAAACACGTTTTTGTCAGGATGGCGTCGACGAGGATATCTAGTAGCATATTCACGATTGGTAACTCAAGCTCGGTTATCAGATGCACCAAGGACCAGAAACATATTCACATGTTAATCATTTGTGTATGCCACTTTTCTGCCACAATGGTTTACAGATTTACAATGAGAAAATTCGATACGTGTACGCATGTACATTGGAGTGTGTCACGGGCGCGTTACTCCGCTCGCATCTAGTCCCTATCTGATGGACAGCGCATACAGTATAAACACACCGTCAGTCCTGTGTGCTGTTCCACCTAAAGCGCATTACGCCTCTGACAGACATTGTTCTGCAAAACTCATCCGGACAACTGCTAATTGTGAAATGTTCGGTTTCGAATTACACTGTTTCCCTAACGGTAATAGACGTATTGTTTCAATAATCCGATCGATAGAATAATAATAATAATAATAATAATAATAATAATAATAATAATAATAATAATGCATTGAGATACATACTAAACAGCATGCGGTTACCAGACTCATTGTTGAAAGGCATAATTAGTGGGGCACGGTGATAACACATGCAAATAGTAACCCAGTTTGGCCATCATTCGCAAAGCACGTTGCTAGTCCTACTGGTAACGTAAGGCGCTAAAGAAATGTAATGGACCTAAACTAGGCAAGAATAATAGTTAGTGCTAATCTATGGTGCTATTGGGAAGAGGTTAAAAAAGAAACAGGTTTTGCATCTTGTAGATGAAGTGGTGTGAATAAATTCACGCCCACTACGTGGAAAGGGCTTCCTTCAAAGCTGACCAATTTTATTTCTAAGATTGTAGTATGTAAGTGCAAATGTTTTCTAGAGGACTCGCTGCAATCGCTATTGACGATTAAGGTGCCAGATACCGTACCACCTGGACTACAGTTACTAAATGAAAAACATAAGCCTCAGCCCAGAATCGAGCCATCGACCGCAAGCACGCTAACCCAAACCTCTAGCCACTGTTCCAACTGTGCAGGACGATCAATAAGTGCTGACAGAGGTGGTTACCATACATGTGGTTACACTGTTGCCATATTGCCACTCTTTAACGTCTTTTGTGAACTCTACCCCTCTTCCTAAACCTCTCCAGTTCCTCTCCCTTCAACCCTTCTGCCAGAATAAGGAGCCACTGGCGCCGAAAGCTTGCATGTGTGTTCTTGTGCTACCGCTAGGTGAGTGGATTTTTATCTATCCAATTTCATTATATTGTCAAAAATTGATTATTTTCGTTGTTATATTTCTTTTCGTACGAGCTACATGCCCTGCTGCAGCAGGGAAAAGAAGGGAACCTTCGGAAAAATGCTCCTATAGGAGCACAAAAAATGCGAATCTATTCGCGTTTATTTAAAAGACTGTGACTAGAAAGTGGGGTATCAGCTGTCGCATTCTACTCCTCAGCACCTTTAAAAACTTTTCCAAGTATTTTGGCATGCAAACATGCAAACATTTTTGTAGTTTCGTATGCTGAGAGGGAGAAGACGGTGACAGTGATAAAGAGACGGAAAAGTAATAAATATGGGAATATAGTAGATAAAAGAGTTAAGGAGACAGTGGCAGTGGAACGTAGTTGACAGAGACAGAACAGCGGTAGGAGAAGAGTGAAGGAGTCAGTGCCAGGGGAAAGGGGGGGGGGGGGGGGGAGAGGAAGTGTGGAAGTGCGTGAGAGCCAGTGACAGTGGGAAACAGGGTATATGATAATGACAACGAGAAAGAGAGAGATAGCGAGACACAGTAACAAGAGAAAACAGCAGTATGAAGGAAGAAGTGAGATATTAGCAACAAGGGAGAGCAAGAGGGAGATAGTGAGAGTGAGAGGAGACTGTAGTAGTAGGACAGAGATCGAAGGGAACTGTGGCTGTGACATAGGAGACACGATGATATTATGACAATGAGTTGGGCTGAATGAGTCAGGAAGTGGACGTGGGGGTGGATGAGAATGAGCGACTTACAGCGATGAACTAGTGGGCCTGAATGAGCTACAGTTAGGGAAACTTGTGGCGGTTTGAAGTGAGTTGCATCTTAAAAAAAGCGCGAATATGTTTGATTGCCAAAATTTTTGAGGTTATTCTTAAAGATGCTGAGGAAGGTAGAATGAATAAGCTGGTATCCCATTTTTCAGTAGCGTCTTTTTGAATAAACAAGAACGTATTCGCATTTCTTGTGGTGCGATGGAGCGTTTCCCGCTGGGGCTAATTTCTTGCAAGCTTTTTTGCTCGTTTAGGTATTAATGTAAGTTAATAGGTTTTTTTGTTACAATGCTATAGCTCACATCATTGGTTATGAACACTGATTAAATGCACTGTCACATATTAATATTCGTAATATTGTAATCTCTTAAGACTTTCCCTGCGATCCCTTGTCGTCTCGTTGGGATCGAGTGTTCTCACGGTGGTCAGCTTCTTCCCAATATGATATTTCGACGCTGTAACTCGACATCTCCATCAGGTGTTCTCTGAGACTGGGCACACGGAAGGTGTACCGCTACATCTCATCGTAAGCAACACTGGTGTGGCCACTTACTCGACAGCTACTTACCTTTAGAAGATGTTTGTACCATACGTGGGAAAGCGCGTCAACCACATTCACAACGCGGCGGACTTGTCTCAAAAACTTACATATCAAGGACACAGACATTATGGTCAGTTCTGACGTGGAGTCCTTCGTTCATCGTTGCACCACTTGAAGACACATTCGATTTGATCAGTGAGAGGTTTGACGGAGCTGTGTTGGATCTTTTCAATCATATTTTGTCAGCTACTGATTCCTATATAGAGGCCAATTCTGTGATCACAGTGAAGGAGTGCTGATGTGTAGCCCTGTGTCTCTGGCAGCTGCCAGTCTGCTTACTGAGAAATCCGAGGATGAGGGCCTTACAGCTGCCACCAACCAGCCTACGTGTTTCTTCTGATATGTGGATGACTCGTTCATCATACGGCTCCACGGCTGGGAATGACTGGAAGATTTCTTGGACTGTCTGAACCCACGACATCCCGCATAAAGTTTGCCACGAAGCTAGAGAAAGGTGGCCAACTTCCGTTTCTGGATGTCTTGTTGAAGAGGAAGACAGATGGCAAGTTCGGCCTCAGTATGAATAGAAAGCCAACGCACACAGACGTATAGCTACGGGCCGACAGCTACCGAAACCCAGCACAGAAGACTGGGGTGCTTGCAAGGGCAACTCCCCATCGCAGATTTAGTGGTAAGATGGCCAGTGGACAGCCCGTCAGATACTGAGCACAGATCAAGCATGAAAAGTCAGACGGCGTATTGATTTGTGACAAAAAAAAGCAAAATAGAAACATTTAATGGTCCAAGAACAAGTGCAATAAAAAGCATGCTGCGACAGCAATGATGCTGTGGGTAACTGTCCATGGTGTTGGACTGCCATGCGGGCGAGCCATATTCAAACTTCCCTCGTGCCATTTTTTATTTTTTCAGGACATTATAAACCGTCAATCCGGTCACTAAAGTGTTTGTTCTCTTTCTGTAGTTCTGGCCGTTGTCATTTTATACACTAGTCATTCAGTGGGAGTTATGTGGTAAGAATACATTACCATCGTAAGTAAATGTGATGAATAGCGAGAGCAGGCGCGATACCACATAGCCATGCCACATAAACGAAAACAAAAGGATGTGAACTAAGTTACAACAGACGAATTCAAGAGTCAGAACTTCCAAAACGGAAAGCAACTTCAAAAACGTTAAAAACATACGTTTTGACAACATACAGAGAAACTGTATGATTGTGAAACTGTTGTGTTCATTTGTTGCAGCTTATGCGTCAAACTGTTATGTTTCCATCGTTTCCTTGAGAGTGATCATATTCACATTCATACGAACACCTAAATCGGGCAAATCGGCATATCTTACTCACTTTCCAGGCGTAAAAATTACACTATGTGATCAAAAGTATCCGGACACCTGGCTGAAAATGACTAACAAGTTCGTGGCACCCTCCGTCGGTAATGCTGGAATTCAGTATGGTGTTGGCCCACCTTTATCCTTGATGACAGCTTCCACTCTCGCAGGGATACGTTCAATCACGTTCTGGAAGGTTTCTTGGTGAATGGCAGCCCATTCTTCACTGAGTGCTGCACTGAGGAGTGGTATCGATGTCGGGCAGTGAGGCCTGGCACGAAGTCGGCTTTCGAAACATCCCAAAGGTGTTGTATAGGATTCGGGTCAGGACTCTGTGCAGGCCAGTCCATTACAGCGATGCTATTGTCGTGTAATCACTCCGCCACAGGCCTTACTTTATGAACACGTGCTCGATCGTATTGAAAAATGCAATCGCTATCCCTGAATTGCTCCTTAACAGTGGGAAGCAAGAAGGTGCTTAAAACATCAATGTAGGCATGTGCTGTCATAGTGCCAAGCAAAAAAACGAGGGGTGCAAGCCCCCTTCATGAAAGACACGACCACATCATAACAGCCTCCGAATTTTTTTGGCGCTACACACGCTGGCAGATGACGCTCACCGGGTATTGGATATACTCACACCCTGCCATCGGTTTGCCTCATTGTATACCGTGATTCGTCACTCCACACAACATTCATCCGCTGTTCAATGGTCCAAAGTTTACGCTCCTTACACCAAGTTAGGCGTCGTTTGGCATTTACTGGCTTGATGTGTGGCTTATGAACAGCCGCTCGAACCTGAAATCAAAGTTTTCTCACCTCCCGCCTGTCATAGTACTTGCAGTGGATCATGATGCAGTTTGTTATTCCTGTGTGATGGTCTGGATAGATGTTTGCCTATTACACATACGATCCTCAACTCTTGGCGGTGTCTGTCAGTCAACAGACGAGGTCGGGCTATACACTTTTGTGCTGTACGTGTCACTTTACATTTCTCCTTCAGAATCACTTCGGAAACAGTGAACTAGTGATGT
Source organism: Schistocerca americana (assembly GCF_021461395.2). Lineage (NCBI taxonomy): Eukaryota > Metazoa > Arthropoda > Insecta > Orthoptera > Acrididae > Schistocerca > Schistocerca americana. Next base: position 415,571,284 of record NC_060126.1, on the reverse strand, counting down.
TTAGGAGTGTGGAAATCTCGCGTACAGACGTATGACACAAGTGACAACCAATCACGTGACCACGTTCAAAGTCGGTGAGCTCCACGGAGCGCCTCGTTCTGCTCTCTCACGATGTCTAATGACTATTGAGGTCGCTGAAATGGAGTACCTTGCGGTAGGTGGCAGCAAAATGCTCCTAATATGAAAAACGTATGTTTTCGGGGCTGTCTGGATACTTGTGATAACATTGTGTAGGTGCGTCGGTGATAGATTGCTATCATATGACACACATGCTGATACTAACGCCGTGCACGACACGCCAGACGTGTTTTCCGGTGGAGGATTCGGTTGTCTTGTCGCCTTGTCATCAAACGTTTGCATCTGAGATTCGACTCCACTTCCTTTCGACTGCTAATAGAGTAGCCGTGCAGACTCAAATGTCACTATAGGCCGCTACCTTACATCTCGCTGTTGCAAACGGACGTTACTCAACGACACAGACATAATTTTGAATACAGCTAACAGCGGAAAAACATGGCGCGAAGGAGATTTGAACACGGCTCGCCCGCTTCACACTGTGACCACTTATCCACGACGCCATTACTGTTTCAGGCTGTTCTGTGTTGCACTTCTTGTCCTTCGACGGCTCACTTTTTTATTTTGCTTTTTTCATAGTTCAGTACATCTTCTTACTATTTTAATGCTTGATCTGTGTTCAGTTTTTGACGGGCTGTCCACTGGGCCACCTTACCACTAAATCTGGCTAGTGTACAATGGGGAGTTTCCCTTGTTAGCACACTGTACACCGAGATAAGATACTTTCCGACTATGATAGCTTTACAACGGAGTTAAAACATCTTCAACGATTGATCACGCAGTCTTCAATGGTTGTTCACTAACAGCAGACATTTGACCACCAGACAACCTGATATGATCAGCAGAATCCTGAAGAAACACGCAATCTAAAGTGTTTTCTATCCGCCCAACAAAATCAGGCCTCATCTTGGAATATACAAGAATGGTCTGGGTTAAGAAAAACTGGTATTTACCACATACCTTGTGAATGTGTGTAAGACGTCGTGGTCTCCTGACCTTCATTGCTTACATATTCCGCCCTCACAATCATATTCCGTACATCAAGACGCTTCATTCGAACCCAAACTCGATAAGATAAAGTCAGTGTTGTATGAATTCATGTAAACGATATGCAAATAACTAATAAATCGCAAGTGCACACCGTGGTTGAAATACTCGAGGCTGGCGTACACATACACATTCAAGACACGACGGTCACAAATGCTTTTAGTTCGGGAGAGGCAAACACCGCACGCCAGGACGCCGGTCCCTTCATAGGTTTTCACAGGGAGTTATCTACGTCGGCTGGCGGCCGCCCATGTAGCGGATAGCGTTTGCCCGAGTGAAAGGAAGAATGACCCTGTGTTCAGCTTAAAAGCAAATTCTGCTATATTGTGTGGGAGCGCCCAACCTACGCATTCTTTACAAATATGGCACGCAGTTTCAGAGATTTTCACAGGGACACAGCAAACGCCAAACGCCGATGCTACAGATTTCCTGATTGGTCGCCTTAAACGAAACGTCATTCTCCCGTTTTAGAAGAGCAATGCTGATTGGCAAACGATATTTCTGACGCCTTGAGCTGAAGGAGTAATGGAAGAGACCGAAAGATATACCCCTTCACGTGGAGGGGTCGTTCCGCTGTCGCTCTTGGAGCGAGAACACGTAACGAGAGCGTGCTCACTCGTACATGTACTCAAAGAGCGAAGATCAAGTCTCCCCTCAGTACTTCACTGGGAGAGCACCTCTGTCGAGAGCGAATCGGAGTGCGACTCTATATTGAGTCCTTGTGTTGGCTGCCACACTTATTGTGCGGTGTGACCGGACAGGGTTATAGTTAAACACCTGCGAGCGAATTTTTGAGTGTCATCACGGTGGACTGGTTATCTGACCGGTGTACCATGCCAATAGTTAGACTATGGTCGAATAAGAGTCCTTAACTTCATCAAGGTCAATCAAGATAGAACGAAAGTTATCTTATTTGTCAGCAGCGAGCGGCGCAGACAGCAGTCATCGCAGCTTACGGTATTGTGCGCTACAGCTCTTGCGAGCCCCATATTTCCTCCACAACTGTACACTTCACTGCATTTCACACGCGACAGCCTCGACCGTACCTAGCAACATTCTAAAGGATAATTATTCAAGTTGAGTAGGCGCGCCTCTCAGCTATTCTGCCAAGTCAACAACCATCTTAAACTTTGTATAGAAATTTCATTAGCAAATCCTATCCATGAGAGGTAACTTCACATTCCAAAAAGAACCAGGATATAACTTGTTCAATTTATAACTAAAAGTACCATTGTGATTTCTCAGAATTTTTGCAAAATAAATAATAACTTTCGTTAGTTTCATGTTTTTCTTACACGAACTAGCACTACTCCAGTACCCAAGATTCCCACTAGTTACGTAAGAAATTTTGTGAATTTTTGTGTCATTTCCTTACAGCGGACGACTCCAGAAGATATTTATTGCTGAAAGTTTTTCAGGCATTTCTCTTTAGAACGTTATGAGCGTCTGTCTGACTTCTGTAGTAGTGTGGGGTTGGAAATTGCATCTTGCAGGAGCCACGGGGTAAAGGGTACATCTCAGATTAATCCATTGCGCAGAACGACAGAATAGCACCCACACACATGCTCACATGTTGTATATCATACATCGGTCAGACCGCCAGAACAGTGAACATAACATATGTAGTTACTGCCTGTGAGGCGTGTATTTCCCGTTTGCACTCACTTGCTGATTCCAAGTTGCTATTACTGCTGTGTGCAAATTTTGTATCTCCCATAGTGCCGCACTCATCTTCTATTACTTCTTGATGATATGGATTTGAATACTTGAGTAGAAGGGAGCGTACCAGTGTTCAGAGTTTAACTGAAAGCCATGGAAATAGTCATTTAGGAAATGTGACCTTGAGATGAGAAATGAAACGGCCAGTATACATTGATGCCATTGACAGTTGCAACATTCAGAAGGCGGCATGTAACTGATGTCAAACTGGCAGGAAGTACACAACATGATTCTATATGCGAATGATTATCATTTAACTTCAATCGTCAAAAGTAGGTAGGGGGAATTCCATCCGAATTCTGTACAGAAGGGAAGATAATGTTAGCAGATTTCTCATTCAGAAATCTCATATAAATGTTTGCTGTTTGTGAGAAGATCGTTTTCGTATCGTGTAGGAATGTATTTGACAGCAGCAGCATTGTGGCCTGTACACACTGAGATTTGTGAGTGCATCATACTGCTATTTGTGTTGGTTGGAATCTCAGTACAATATGCGAATATGGAATCTGCAGGTTAGTAGGACCATACTCAACGTCATGAAGGTTCTAAGTGGCTAGTACACGAGAGGACAAGCATACGGGATCATTCAGCTGCCCCTGCCTAGGGGGTTTATTCAACCGGCAACGCGTTCAAGAATGACATTTGAGATTTTCATATTCTTTCCCTTACTATGTGCGAACTATTTGTCCTACAGAAAAAATGAACAAGACCTTTTGTAAAAAATTTAATGTAGTTATATCTGGTACTGGAATACGTTTTCGCTAGAGGCTGTAGCTCTCGAATTATCAAGAAAAACGTACAAAGTGACCTTCAAACTCATTTTTCTTGAATAACTCCAGAAATGTATCTCTAAGCTGCTCGTTAGTTGTGTTCCAAAAATGAACAGCATAAAGACAGAAGTGATGACACTTTCTGCAGGACCTGACCATAATTTTGCAGGACATTGTTCAAGCAAGTACAGAGCAAGCTGTTACTGATTTGTTTGACCGATGGGGCTGCTAACTGCTGTACCACCTACTGCACTCCCCTGATTTAAGCCCTCGTGAGTTCAACTCGATTTCTAAACTGAAGGAAACACTTCACGGCATTCGCTTTCAGAACTGCTACAAATTCGACCGGCAGTAGACCGCGCCGTTCGAACTGTCAACACAACTGGCACTGCTAAGAGTATCCTACGACTTCCACATCGCTGGCAACGAGTTATACCAACACCGACTCAAAAGAAGGCCTTGGCGCTTGTTCGTGACGTCAGCTAGGCACGGCGAACGACAGGTCTGTTGCTGGCATACTCATGATGGTGGTGTCTCCCTCCCTGACACAGGAAAATGTGAAACTATTGGCGGTAGTGACCAACACACATTGTTCTGAGAGATTTCTGCAATCAATTAATTGTGCAATTCATTACACTTCTTAACAAATAGTGTACTCTTGAACTTAAATTTCCACCTGTTTTAAGGATTGACATATAAAAACAACTTCGTGGTCCAGCAGCAACAGAATTCGTGCTTCTTTGCCTTATTTGTAAATCTGAGGAAGTTACGTTTGTACTGGGTTGCTTTTACAAGAAACTGTGAACATATTGGTGCTCTTCTTTAGGTATCTTGGTTGACTATCGGGTGAGGAGCACTGAATGTTAATGATTGCGTTTGTACACGTTGGGGGAGGGGGTGGGGGACAGAAGAAGAGGCAAAAGAGAGATACAGTTGCAAGAGGGGAATATTTATCTTTTCTAATATGCATGTTTAAAAAAGTTTAAGCGCAGCAGGCAGCAGTATTTTCGTTGTATGAAGCTATTTTGCTTCTTGTTTAGAATTCCTTTCGTTGAAAACGACTGTAATCTAATGACTGACAACAGTTGGACATTTACACATGTAAATTAGTTCACATTTCCAGTGACGATGTCAAACGAAAATAAATAAATAAAAGAAACGATTTCATTGTAAGGGGGTTGGGGTAAGTTTCGATAGCAAAATGAGTCAAGTAAATATAGTTACTTGAATGTAAAATTTCCGAAGCTTGCAATGGGGCAAAGCGTCTTCTCATATTGATCTACGTTTGTTTCGACAGGATTCAGTAATACAGAACTATGATCTTCATTTGTAGCTTTACGATAGTAAGAAAATCATCTAAATAAAACTGCATAATCCAAAACAATACCAAACATTTTGTCCAAAAATAAGAGATTTATAGTGATAAGCACGCCCAGGCGTTCCTGCCTGCAACAGACCTGGCGTTCGCCGTGCCTAGCTGACGTGACGTCACCAAGAAGCGCCGAGGCCTTCCTTTGAGTCGGTGTTGCTTATGCGCAATGCTGATGACTACTTTGAAGGTCAGTAAAACTTCGAAACACGTATCTGTTTTGAACGAGCTGGAAATAGGTGCCACTATTAAAGTTCCAACCCTCGTATATACCTCCGTATGAGGCGTAATTTCTCGTATCTTATCTTCGCGGCGCTTACGCGAAACGTATGCTGGCGCAGTGGAATCATTCTACAGTCAGGTTCACACGTCGTTTCTCTAAATTTTCTCAGTAGTGTTGCGAGCGTCAGCTTCCCTCCAGGGATTCTCATTTGAGTTCTCGAAGCGTCTCTGTAACATTTGTATGGTGTTCGAAACTATCAGTAGCGAATGTGGAAGGCTGCCTCTGAATTGGTTCGATGTCTTTCTTTAATCAGGCCTGGTATAGATCCCAAACACTCTAGCAGTGCTCAAGAACATGTCACACAAGCCTCCGGTATGCGGTCTCCTTTAAAGATAAACCCCACTTTCCCAAAATTCTCGCAGTAAACCGTAGTCGACCGTTCGCCTTTCTGCTACAGTCCTCACATGCTCATTCAATTGCATATCGCTTTGCAGCGTTACACCCAGATATTTAAACGACTTGACTGCGTCAAGCATGACACTAGTAATACTGTACCCTAACATTACTTATTTGTTTCTCCTACTCATCCGCACGAACTTACATTTCGCTACATAAGCTGGCTGCCTTTCATTATGCCAACTAGAAAATTTGAATTTGGGTTGTTTGCGGGATGAGACCAGACAGCGAGGTCATCGGTCTCATCGGATTAGGGAAGGACGGGGAAGGAAGTCGGCCGTGTCCTTTCAAAGGAACCATCCCGGCATATGCGTGGAGCGATTTAGGGAAATCACGGAAAAACTAAATCAGGATGGCCGGACGCGGGATTGAACCGTCGCCCGCCCGAGTGCGAGTCCAGTGTGCTAGCCACTGCGCCACCTTGCTCGGTAGAAATTTTGTCTAACAAGGGGACGCCGCCAATTGTGAAATTCAGATTCGATTCATACTGCGCATAATAAAAGCTCATGGCCAGAGGTGTAATGTGGCAAAGCACCAAGATGCACTTCTCAGCCGTTGTCGAGAAAATCGACAGTTAAAAGAAACCGTTCCGGTGAAATACTCTCGACGATTAGTAATTTTCTACAGCGTCGTGGCGCAGCGGTAAGCGCTCGGGTTCGTAATCCGAAGGTCGCCGGATCGAATCTCGCGCCATGCGTTTTTTTAATTATTAGTTTTTTGTAATTCAAATTATATATATATATATATATATATATATATATATATATATATATAGTATTAATGAATTGCTTATGCATGTTGGTGAAGGCGGATCGCTATCCAATTGTACCGCCTCCATTTTTCCGTTTTTTTTTGACAGGGTGTACGAAAGCTCTCCCGTCCGCACTGATTTTCGACAATGTTGTAAGTTGCGCTAGGGACCGCATCTACCTTCTTTCGAAGTTAGCAGGCAACTACGCTGTTATGCGGCGGCTCGTTTCGGCCCATTCAACATCTGTCATTCAAGTGTAACGAGCGAGGAACGGAGTTTATATTTCATACCTGCCACAGCAAATTTGTGTTCGTGGGGTCTCTATTCTAATTCGAACGTTTGACTTACGCTATACGTATTCGTTTCGGAATATCGTTTCTACGTCTTCCGTTAACTATGCGTGGTTAACATTATGAAGACAATTAATAACATTTGTGAAATACAACTTTGTTTGCGGAAAACATAATGATGTTCGAAGTCGCCAGTTTTACCACGACAAACGACTTTCAACAACTTATTATATGCATAATTGTTGCAACTGATTGCCGGGAATTATATATATATATATATACATACATATATATATATATATATATATATATATATATATATATATATATATATATTATTATGTGCGATTGGACCCATACGGATCACGCAAAGCTTTTCCGATTCAATTTTTTTATTCTCCAAACTTCTCTCATTCTTTCCCCATGAATTCTCTTTCTTTCCTCTGTCCATTTTGTCCCCTGTCTCTTGCAAACTTCATATATATATATATATATATATATATATATATATATATATATATATATATATATATATATATATTGAATTATAAAAAACAAATACTAAAAAAAAGGTTGCATAGCGCGAGATTCGATCCGGCGACCTTCGGATTACGAACCAGAGCGCATATCGCTGCGCTACGACGCTCTAGAGAATTATTAATGGTTTGAGAGTATTTCACTGCAACGGTTTCTTTTAACTGTCGATTTTCTCGACAACGGCTGAGAAGTGCATCTTGGTGCTTTGCCATGTTACACCTCTGGCCATGAGCTTTTATTATGCGCAGTATGAATCGAATCTGAATTTCGCAATTGGCGGCCTCCCCTTGTAAGTCATGTTGTACACTCCTACAGTCACCCAGCTTAGACACCTTCCCGTACACCAGATCATGATCAGCAAACAACTGCAGATTGCTATCCAGTCTGTAAGCCAGATCATTTACGTATTTTGTGCATACTAGCAGTCCTATAATACTTCCTTAGACACTCCTGACTCTACCCTTGTCTCTGACGAACACTCGCCGTCGAGCACAATTGCTTAAAAGGTCTTCCAGCGTTTGTCATATTTTCCATATGCTCGCACAGTTGTCAATAGTACGGGGGGTACCCTATCATCTTGAAGTATGGAATCTGCCTGTTGCCCCTCGTCCATAGGTTGCAGTATATCATGTAAAAAAAATGGCAGGCCGAGTTTTGCTCGAGAGATGTTTTCGAAAACCGTGCTTATTCGTGGATAAAAGCCCCTCGGTCTCAAAAAAATTGATTGTATTCGAAATGAGAATATGTTTAAGGATTCTGCAGGAAATCGATGTTAGGGTTATTGGTCTGTAATTTTGCGTATCCGTTACTTTACCCAACTTATATGCGGCCTTCAATTGCCCTCTTTTTCCAGTCTGTAGTGGACAACTGCACCACAGAGTTAAAGAAAAACAGTCCAGATACATTTTAGCCAAATCTCGTATTCTTCGTGCTGTACTATATACCAGCTGTAAGTACCAATCTGTTATTTGCTGTGTTTCCAGTTTTAATGGCCAGCAGTGCAATATTCCACTTGACAATAGCCAGGAGGTGACAGCTGTCAAGTGCAGAAGGTGTGTAAATCGATTCTGGACGTCAGTTCCATGTGGCTCTTCGGCGCCTCGGGTTAATGGTCGGCCAGGTGCATTGTGGGAGCGCAGTGACGGCCGCCTTCGCCCGCACAGTGCAAAACGGGCGCCCCTCACGCAGGCTGTGGCTTACATCGACCCGGCGCGGTGACAAGCCAGTGGGATGGGGAGGGGCAGGCAAGGTGGAGGGGGAGGGGTCGGCCACCTATCGCGTGCCCGGCGGACCCCTTTCCCTCCCCTCCCGCGCGGTGCAACCACTCGTACCGCACGGTCACTGCGCCACATCGACCCAAATGTTTACGTAACTAGGCAGCTTACGCTACCGTTTCGGCTACGGTTGTTACATACGGGTCAGCTACGCCATCACGACCGCTAGAAACAGACTGCTCGCGTTATTGAGTAACTGATTTTGTTAGCATATCACTGCGCGAATGTTTGTCGACTTTGAACTGTCTCCTTAACCCGGGACAAATTCCATTAAAATAGTTCACGTCAATGCGAGTTAACGAGCAGTTTATTACAGCTCTGTTCTTGGGCTTTCTGAGGTAACTGTCTAAGTCTGCTAGTTAATTTCGTACAGCTGAATAGTTATATTTTACTCTCTCACCTGTCGTTGCCCAGACAGTACATATTGATCATACGAAACGATATAATTATCTGCTTAATACAACGTTGGTCCACCTATGCAATGCAATACAGCAGTGATTCCTCATGGCATGGATTCGACGTGCCCTTAATATGTTTCTGAAGTATGTGCCACAAGATTGCTACGCATGACGCAATTTCCGTAGATTACGGACTAGTATCTAATGGACGTGGAGCTGGCGTCCAATAGAGTTCAGAATGTATTCCATTACTTCTACAAGAGGCACATTTGGTGGCCAACACGAATATGAGTTCACTATTACGCTCTTCGAAACACTACAGAATGAGTCTGGCCTTGTGACACAGACACTTATCCTTTTGGAAGATGTCATCCCCTTAGGGCACGACATTAACCATGGAGAGATTCAAATGGTTGGGAATAATGTTCACGCAGTCCACAACTGTCTCTATCTTTTCGATTTCTATCACAGATCACAAAAAAGCCGAGGTGAATTTCCTCCATGTCGTAATACTGTCCCCAGCGGCCTGCGTCCCTGGGATACAGCATGTTCTGAGTAGCCGTTCGGCTCTATGACGGCGAATTCGGGCGCAATCATCGAGTAGGTATAACTGTCAGTAGACCAGGTGACACGTTTCCATTGATCCACATACACTCTCGATGGTTGTAAGTGATGCAGATAGTGGCAACGTTTCAAACGGTCCTCTTGCCTACCTCAGGCTGGCGGGCCACCTGTCCGGTGCTGATAATGACATCATTCTCAAAGATCATTGAACTCGATCTTCAAGTTGTTGCATCTTCCCTGGAAGGCGTATCCGGCCATCTGTGCATGTGAACTTCTTTGTTCCTTATCCTCGTAAGAATTGTCCTCTGTATTTTGTCCCTGTTTAACAAGATCACCTTGATCAGATGATTTTGGCAGACATTCTTTGCTTGTATGGGTTGTTGTTGTTGTTGTGGTCTTCAGTCCTGAGACTGGTTTGATGCAGCTCTCCATGCTACTCTATCCTGTGCAAGCTTCTACATCTCCCAGTACCTACTGCAACCGACATCCTTCTGAATCTGCTTAGTGTATTGATCTCTTGGTCTCCCTCTACGATTTTTACCCTCCACGCTGCCCTCCAGTGCTAAATTTGTGATCCCTTGATGCCTCAGAGCATGTCCTACCAACCGATCCCTTCTTCTAGTCAACTTGTGCCACAAACTTCTCTTCTCCCCAGTCCTATTCAATACCTCCTCATTAGGTACGTGATCTACCCACCTTATCTTCAGCATTCTTCTGTAGCACCACATTTCGAAAGCTTCTATTCTCTTCTTGTCCAAACTGGTTATCGTCCATGTTTCACTTCCATACATGGCTACACTCCATACAAATACTTTCAGAAACGACTTCCTGACACTTAAATCTATACTCGATGTTAACAAATTTCTCTTCTTCAGAAACGATTTCCTTGCCATTGCCAGTCTACATTTTATATCCTCTCTACTTCGACCATCTTCAGTTATTTTACTCCCTAAATAGCAAAACTCCTTTACTACTTTAAGTGTCTCATTTCCTAATCTAATCCCCTCAGCATCACCCGATTTAATTTGACTACATTCAATTATCCTCGTTTTGCTTTTGTTGATGTTGATCTTATATCCTCCTTCCAAGTCACTGTCCATTCCGTTCAACTGCTCTTCCAAGTCCTTTGCTGTCTCTGACAGAATTACAATCTCATCGGCAAACCTCAAAGTTTTTACTTCTTCTCCATGAATTTTAATACCTACTCCGTACTTTCCTTTTGTTTCCTTTACTGCTTGCTCAATATACAGATTGAATAACATCGGGGAGAGGCTACAACCCTGTCTCATTCCTTTCCCAACCACTGCTTCCCTTTCATGCCCCTAGACTCTTATAACTGCCATCTGGTTTCTGTACAAATTGTAAATAGCCTTTCGCTCCCTGTATTTTACCCCTGCCACCTTCAGAATTTGAAAGAGAGTATTCCAGTTAACGTTGTCAAAAGCTTTCTCTAAGTCTACAAATGCTAGAAACGTAGGTTTGCCTTTTCTTAATCTTTCTTCTAAGATAAGTCGTAAGGTTAGTATTGCCTCACGTGTTCCAACATTTCTACGGAATCCAAACTGATCCTCCCCGAGGTCCGCTTCTACCAGTTTTTCCATTCGTCTGTAAAGAATTCGCGTTAGTATTTTGCAGCTGTGACTTATTAAACTGATAGTTCTGTGATTTTCACATCTGTCAACACCTGCTTTCTTTGGGATTGGAATTATTATATTCTTCTTGAAGTCTGTTGGTATTTCGCCTGTCTCATACATATTACTCACCAGATGGTAGAGTTTTGTCATGACTGGCTCACCCAAGGCCATCAGTAGTTCTAATGGAATGTTGTCTACTCCCGGGGCCTTGTTTCGACTCAGGTCTTTCAGTGCTCTGTCAAACTCTTCACGCAGTATCATATCTCCCATTTCATCTTCATCTACATCCTCTTCCATTTCCATAATATTGTCCTCAAGTACATCGCCCTTGTATAAACCCTCTATATACTCCTTCCACCTTTCTGCCTTCCTTTCTTTGCTTAGAACTGGGTTGCCATCTGAGCTCTTGATATTCATACCAAGTGGTTCTCTTCTCTCCAAAGGTCTCTTTAATTTTCCTGTAGGCAGTATCTATCTTACCCCTAGTGAGACAAGCCTCTAGATCCTTACATTTGTACTCTAGCCATCCCTGCTTAGCCATTTTGCACTTCCTGTCAATCTCATTTTTGAGACGTTTGTATTCCTTTTTGCCTTCTTCATTTACTGCATTTTTATATTTTCTCCTTTCATCAATTAAATTCAATATTTCTTCTGTTACCCAAGGATTTCTATTAGCCCTCGTCTTTTTACCTACTTGATACTCTGCTGCCTTCACTACTTCACCCCTCATAGCTACCCATTCTTCTTCTACTGTATTTCTTTCCCCCATTCCTGTCAATTGTTCCCTTATGCTCTCCCTGAAACTCTCTACAACCTCTGGTTCTTTCAGTTTATCCAAGTCCCATCTCCTTAAATTCCCGCCTTTTTGCAGTTTCTTCAGTTTCAATCTGCAGTTGTATGGGTGAATCGCCTAAAGCTTGAACTGTAAATACTGCAGAAAGGTGAAGTGCTATTGCAGAGCGATTTTCGCAGAATGGATTGTTAGTCGGAGTCTCGTTTTATTAGCCAATAAACAGATTGTAATAAATTTTAGGAAGTGTATTCTTTGTGCAAACACGCACTTTTTAAAACTAAGCAATTCCTATTGACATCAGCAAATTAAAAGTAGGGTACATTAGAAGGTCAGTGGTGTTTCTTGCAGGATTTTAATGCGATCCGTTTACGAGATATTGTACGGCACAAAGATTACACACGGACAACTGTTTGTGCCATTCAGCCTGCATATTTACTTGGTACGTTGTTGTTTTGTTTACTTACAGTATGCTTGTGTGTTCCTTGAGTCCAATGCGACCTGCCACTCAGTGTGTGACAGTCCAAGCAATAGGTCCTGAGTAGGCGATGGGATTTACCAAAGCAGGAACAGCCGACATGCTCGTGGTGTATGGAGAATATAGGAAGATTCTTGCACGTTGTTTGTAGCAAGATATCTCAATAGACTTCAAGCGTCTTGGCATTCAGTTATCAACCTCTTCAACCAGTTGTGTTTTATGTATTGTATGTTAACTTGGGACGTAGAAACGACGGAGAGGCTCCGCCCCCGCCGCAGCCGCAGTGGTCCTCAACCCCACGGCGACTACCGCAGTCCACTTCATCCCTCCGCCGCCCCACACCGAACCCAGTGCGGTTCGACCGCCAGTGGACCCCCCCCCCCCCCCCCCCTCCCAGGGAACGTCTCACGCCTATGTTTGCGTTGTAGAGTAATGGTGGTGTACGCGTGCGTGGAGAACTTGTTTGCGCAGCAATCGCCGACATACTGTAAATGAGGCGGAATAAGAGGAACCAGCCCGCATTCGCCGAGGCAGATGGAGAACCGCCTAAAAACCATCCACAGACTGGCCGGTTCGCCGGACCAGGCGCTCGTTACGTGAATGTGGTAGTGTAACCCATAGAAAACGTAAGAGAAGGAAAGAAGTGACGACAGAAGACGGGGAAATTAGTGTTGTTGCTGCTGTTGCAGTTGATCCGCACGTTAGCTCCCGCGCGGCACGAGTCTCGCAGCTCCGTCAAGAGCTGCTTGGAAACGATTATGAGAATTGTGTTAAATTTTGTGCATGGCGATTACGACAGGATGCCCCAGCTCTATCATGTAGCTTGTTCAGTGATGAAGTCGCATTCGCCAATCATGGACAGGTAAACCGTCGAAACATTCACTATTGGTCTGTTGACAATCCCCGTTGGCTTCGTCAGGTAGAACATCAGCATCCATGGAGTGTGAAGGTGTGTAGGATAGTGAACCACCGGCTCATAGGCCCATTTCTCATAGACGGAACACTGAACGCGGGCAAGTATCGTAGCCTTAAAGAAGACCATCTTCCAGGGATGCTAGAAGACGTTGCTCTACAGACTAAGAGGAACCTGTGCTACCAACATGATGGCTGCCCATTCCATAGCGCACGAAGTCCTACAGAGTGTCTTCAAGAATTATTTCCAAATCGTTGGATTGGACATAGAGGACCTGTACCTTGGAGCTGTATACAAACACATACCAACTACGTGCAACAACATATTACTGCAGCATGCTCGGACATCTGCGCTGAAATGCTAGCACGTCGCAGCAGTCATTCCACATCAGAAGCGTGTATTGCCACTGCTAGTGGTCATTTTGAACAAAACCTGTGACGGACAGTTGTCTCGTTACCGATCAGAACGCACATAACCACTTGTGGTGTTCCTTAGTGTGTGGTACCAAAGGTATTGTACAAGTGTCGGTGTGGAACTTTTCACAATACATTGTTTCGTAAACGAGTCGCACTAGAATCTTGCAACGAATACCACTACTTTTAGTTTGTTGGTGTCAACAGGAATCGTTTCATTTAAAAAAGTGTATGTTTGCACAAAAAATACACTTCCTAAAATTTATTACAATCCGTTTATTGGCTAGCAAAACGAGTCCTTGACTTGTAATCCACACTGTGAAAACCGCTCTTCAGTAGCACTTTCCAATTTCGGCAATATTTACGATGCAAGTTTTAGGTGATCCACTCGGTATACTTGCAACAATCTTTAACTCTTTGGTATGGTTTATAACTTTAAATAGCAATTATTGTGTGTTATTAATATTACGTAAAAGTGATTGTATTAGAACAATTCCTTAGAGCGAGAAACTTAGTCAGCATATGTTTTGTGAAATTAATTATTTAAGATATTAGTAAATATAATCCACACTTATATAAAAGAATTGTGTGTGTGTGTGTGTGTGTGTGTGTGTGTGTGTGTGTGTGTTCCACATCCCCTACTAAACCACTGGACCTACTTCAAACAAATTTCTGTGAGGCGATAGTCACTTTGGGGCAGAACCACCCGCCTGTCAAAGGGGTGGGGGTAGGGAGGAGGTGAAAAACAAACGTAGACAGCGACGCGTGAATTCCCAGATTTTATACACCCTGCATTTGGGATTGAGATCACTTAGCGACTTCAGACAAACTTTAAACATAATTTCAAACTTCTAGGAAATTTTTTCTCCGTGACAACACCTGCAAAATGATGAAAGCAAAAATGGTTATCGGTTACTACTTGTCCGTCGCTTACTTTTCCACTGTTCAAGCAGTAGAAGTATCGATGACGCATGACGTTTTAATTTATTACTTCTCTACTACTAACTATATTCGCGACGTATTTTACAGACAGTACACACATATGCCACTGAACGCAAGTTCAAAATTACATCATTGAAGAATTGAATACACATATTTCAGAAGATACGACGTCATCAACAATGAGATGCGAGAAAAGCTGCTGCGTCATGCATGGCTTTTAAATTTATTACTTCTTTGCTACTAACACTATTCGCAATAAATTTCGTAGACAGGATCCACATAAGGCGCTGAATGTACCTACAATATTATATCATTATACGACACATAGAAAATATAAAATTTAATCGTATTTAGTGCAGTATTGTATTTCATTTCTGTATATTCTAGATTGTAATTTAATGAAATTTGACTTAATTTGATTATTTATTTCACGTTTTCTGCTCAGAAGACCTGTAATATCATAATGAATAATGTTTAAAATATAATTAATACGTTTTTCTCATCAAGCAAGGAAAACCAAATATCTTTGAACCAGTTTCCTAAATTTAATTGATAATTCTTATTCATTCGAAATTGGACAGGTTTAATTTTTCTAATGCTATAGTATCTTCCTCAATATTATGGATGTTGCTGTGAATTACGTGTAATAAATCTTTAAAATTTCGCCTATCTTCTATGTCAACATTTTTGAATAATTGCATCTCTAGGATTAGAATATTGTAAAACATCACAAGGATTATTTTGATCATCCATTATCATCCTAGCCATTATATGCAAGCTTGTTGTTGACCAAGTCCACTTATAAAATTTCTATCTGAACATAAGTGTAGTTGCTGATAACTCTTCAATTATTTATCCTTTTTGATATATTTGCTTTTCACATTTTCTTTCAAATCATCTCTAATTATCACAGTATTAAAATCACAAACATCCTTCGATTATCATATTTAATTTCTGTGTATGGTAGATTGTTATCTTTAAGAAATATATTATAATGTTTTTTTTTTGCTTAAAATCTTTAGGGGTAAAATAATTGACTCCTGGAAGTGCATATTAAAATATCATTAGTAATTACCAAAAAATTTTTAAGATGTGTGACTGATTTTCTTTAATTCTAGAGTAATTTTCAGCCAATGAAGCCACATTGAGAAAAAAGGAGAATTTTTGTGGAGGGACCAAACATGAGCCCTCCTATGTAGAGTTAAAACAATCTTTAATGAGCAGTTTGTTATTAATAAACTTAGATTTTATGATATCCTTACATTAGTGTGTCTATTTTATTTTTCAAAGCATCTCTCTTGTTGTCATGCAGGCTCAATGCTTTCTTGTTTTTCATATTGAATCAGGTTCATCGCTTTATATTTTTGAATATTATTGAACAGACAGTCCTTGTAGTTTTAAAGGCTTATATTTTTCTTTATTACACATTTCTTGACACCTCCTATTTTTCATCTGCCTCCTCACCAACCTTATAGGCACACGTTTTTTCTCTCAAACCGCAGAATTCTTCCATTACTTTTCCATTGCATTCATCCTTCGTTTTGTCTAAAACTGTCTTGTTTACTTTTGGAATGTTGTATATAGTCACTTGTATCGAAGTAATCAATCATTCATTTTATGTCTTTGTAGAAATCTTCAGTTTTTATATCCTATATGAGTGCATTGTTACCTGCTCACTCGGCCATGGCTCCGATTAGAAAGCATCTACCAATCTTAACAACCTTTGAAATCATTGGCTGTGAGGAAACTCCCATACCGCCAAGGAAGAAAATATCTAGGAAATTAGATATGGAGAAACCTGGACACAACCGCGAAGAAGTAGACAAAGCAAGACAGTTAATACAACAACACTAATCAACTAAAGCAGTAAAAATATGCCCGAGAACTCTACAAGCCTGCCAAACTCAAAAGAAAGAAAGAAAATTGCAACCATTGTTTAATAAGGACTGCTGTAACGAACAGAGGAAAACCCTGCTAGCACTACATCGAGCGAAGGATACAGATCACCCAAATGATCTATTCCAATGTGCCGAGCAACGAAGGAAATATAAGACACTAATCAAGAAAACGAGGGCAGAATTTATTGAAGACGATGCCAGGAGGCACGTACCAAGCGTCAAAACTGACCCATTCATAGCTCTCAGGAAACCCAAAGTCCTAGCAACAAATACTATCTTATTGGAATCGTGGGAAAGCCACTTCAAAAACATCCTCAACCATCAAAGTCGGCCAACAGATTTTGTACTAACTCCAGATACAACGATGGAAAATCACACCCCCATAACGAAATAGGAAATACTTGAGACAATAACAACAGCAAAAAAGTGAAAGGCCCCAGGCCGAGAGAGCATCTGTATGGAACACCTCAAGGAATCACTTAATGTGATGCAAGAGTACCATCCCGGCATTTGCCGGAAGCGATTTAGGAAGAACACGGAAAACCTTAATAAGGATGGCCGGATTCGGGATTGAACCGTCATCCTCCCGAATGCGAGTCCAGTGTGCTGACCACTGCGCCACCTCGCTCGGTTCCTACTCCTGAACACTGACGCTGATGGTGTATGAGGCGACGGGCGTGCTGCATGTACACATGTAGGAGGTGAGTAGGCTGTACGTACAAGTGTTTTCAGCAATCTCTGGCATCTAGACTTGGAAACTACAAGGACTGCTTCTCAATACATTGCAGTGCACTCTGTCTTGTAGTGGTATTTGTTGCTGTTTCTATCCTATCACACGGTAGACCTTTCCTCCTCCTCCTCCTCCTCCTCCTTCTTCTTCTTCTTCTTCGTCGTGGTGTATTTGTGAGAACAAACGTAGGTATTCTATAGTGCTTAAAATACGCTTAGCAGACCTATTGTGGTTGGGAATTCCACGTTATAAATTCAGTCGCGCAATAAAGTGCTCCATCCAGTTTTCTTTTACTTTTCTTTGTGCAAATAACCCGAGAAGGTGCAAACCATCTGTTTAGTAGAGAAAATTAGGAACAGTTTGTCTGAAAGAAAAATGTAAAATTAGGTCCAAAAAATATGATCACACAAAAGAAGGCATCGGCTTAGGGATTTTCAGGTCATGAAAGAAATAATAATGAACGCAAATATGAAGAAGGAAAAGCAGAAAATGATGAAAAATAAGGAAAACTAAATCTCGTCGTTCATTGCTAGCTCTGTTTACGGAAAGGAGTTTCGTGGTCTGACCACTTGCTTTTTGCGCTTGCTGTTAGCGAGCTTGGTTGTTGAGCTAACAACGAAGCAGTCGCTGAAAGTCACATAACAGTGCTATACGTTCTAAAATTATTTAAGACTCGTCATGTGTCGAGTGGAACAACTAAGGATGAGGATGGCTGATTGGAAAAGCCGTCTTCGATCGCTTTTTCTTGACAATGAGATCAGCAGTTCACATTGTATGTTAGTGCGGTAGACACTGGAAGTGTTCCGGTTTTTGCTGCCTACATCGATATTGTTTTCCAGTAATTTGGTCCGTTTTTCGTTTGTGATTGGCTTCGCAAATAGTTTCTGCTATTACGTCCTCTGCTTTTCAGTCTACACTGGGTGATAGTGTTCTTAGTGGTGCAGTAGGAGAAAGTAAAGCCATGTTTGAAAATTCAAAGGTGTTCGATATCCTAGGTGGTTACTCAAGAAAATTAATACAAAGTCTAAACTATGAGTCTTTTCAGGTGCTGATTTTCGCGGAGGTGAGGGGGGACACGTTCTCCTCCACCAAACAAACGCGTTTATACACCGTCCAGTCACTTTAATGCGACTATCTGTCAGATGGATGAAAGCTGCTAAAACATACAGGAGGAGAGTCAGATTCTGGAAGGTACAGACAGGGGTGTGCAGCCATGCCGAGTGCAGTGCCGTGGCCAGCTGAGCTCGGTTTCTCGGTTGAGGAGCCATGACGAGTGCAGCCTGACTGAGGTGCTACCACAGATTCACGCTTGGGTTTAAATCTGGTGAATTAATTGGCAGGGAAGTACGGTAAATTCATGCCAGTGCTTTTCGAACTGCGCACGTATACTGCGAGCTGTATAAAACGTTGCATTGTCCTACTGATAGATGGCATCATGCTGAGGAAAAACAAATTACATGTAGGAGTGGACATGGTCCCCAAGGATAGGTGCATATTTGCGTTGATCGATTGTGCCTTCCCGAATGACGATATCAGGTCATACACGCCAACGGCCATCTGTCCATGGAGCATAAAATTTGATTCGTCTGAGAAGGCCATTCATTGGACATATAGTTGAGTGACTGGCATGCAAATTCTAACCTTCGTTGAAGATGAACACCAACCAGCATAGGTACATCAACCAGGCGCCTTCTGCAGAGGCCCATACGCAGTAACATCCGCTGAACGGTCGGTGAGAGCACATTGTTGGTAGCCCCTTGGTTCATCTGGGCGGTCAGATACGCAACAATTGCATGTCTCTTCGGCCGTACATGTCTCCCCAGCCGCCGTTCACCCTTGTTATCTATGGACAGTGGTACACCACGGTTGTCGCGAACGAACTGTTTACAAACTTAACCGTGTAGGAAATGCTTCCACCCTTCGCCCGAAAGCCAATGATCATTCCCTTTTGGACGTCAGAGAAATCGCTTTGTTTCCGCATTACAACGACTGCACTGTTTGTGCTGCGCCCCCTCCCCCCCCCCCCATCCGCCTCTCATCCCCTCCCCCTCCCCTACTCACCTTGGACATGCTTTATATATCCTCTACTGCTAGTGCTGCCACCTAACGTCTGTGAGTCGTTATTGCACGTTGACGTCGAACATAGGTGGTCGTGTCATTAATGTGACTGAACCAGGTATCTCAAGGGCATACAGATATATCGGGAGGAGTCTCTAACCGATAAAACTACAAATCACTGACCATTATCTTCAAGGCCCTCCACTATGAGCAGAAGCAGAGCAGCAACTGGACAGAGGAGAGAGGACAGGCGCCCAGAGAAGAAATGAAACGCTTTTTGGCAGCAGAACGGACGTCCAGAAATGCCTTACAGTTGCCTGACGTGGTCTAAATATCCTAAACGAGAGAGATGGGCAATATTCTGGGGATAATCTAATGTAAGTGATTCAACGGTGAACATCTTTAGCTGTGGGATCAGTCGCAAAAATATTGCCGTTTGAGAGGAGTGGAGAGGATCATCTCGTCCGATGATGATCATGTAGTTTAAAATTGAAATTCTCTTAATGTTTTTGTTCACAAGGGCAAGGCTCAGACATACGAATCTAGCTAGTTGGCGCATTGCTCGATAGACTGGACTCAGTTAGTGAAGATCAGGGTCTAGTTATCATTTTCCCGTCACTGTTATGGTTCTTATGGTTTTGTCGCATCACTTCGGAGGTAGTTAGGGGCAGAGCCTGTCTAGATACCGACTCCTATTTCTCTCCAACTGATATAGAGCTTCGTCTCTAATCAACTCCACTTCGTGCTGTGATATTTCTTCACTTGATGCACACAAACCATTGAATTCCACTTCACCTTATTGATACCACTGCAGGAGCTGGCCAGTAATGTAACTCTCCAACTGATATAGAGCTTCGTCTCTAATCAACTCCACTTCGTGCTGTGATATTTCTTCACTTGATGCACACAAACCATTGAATTCCACTTCACCTTATTGATACCACTGCAGGAGCTGGCCAGTAATGTAACTTTATGGAAAAACTTCTTTCAGTAGCGATTGTTGGTGTAAAAAAATTATGTACGTAGACAATAGAATTTTCGTGGTAAAAATTGCTGCTTTGAAAAGCGCGCCGCAGCGCGTAGTGGGAAGCAGTCGCCCTCCGTTGCTGGCGGTGGCGCCGCTGTGGCAGTCGCAACTTTGGTGTCTCCCTCTGGTGGGAAAGCGGAAAAGGTTGCTTGTTCACGTGCATTTAAGGGGCGTTATGAGCTCGCCAGTCGGTCAGTCTGGGTCAGTCTCTCGTCCCCAGCTTGCTAGTCTGTCTCTCGTCCGCATCTGTTAGGTAGTTAGTGTCCGTCTGTCGTTCGGAGTGCAAGTATGTCTGTCGTTCGGATCAACCTTTAAAGCCGGCAAAATGAGAGACTTTCCACTCCGCCAGTAAGAGAACACAGCGAGTGGTCGCCCGGTCGGGGCTTAGTTCCTGCATCTGAGACTGCGCGTTAGGCCGCCAGTCTGCTCGAGTTTGCTCGGGGAATGGTCATTGGCGGTTGGATCGATCGGTTGGTCGGTCTCGCACTGAGACACAAGATGACTTGTCCGTCTTGAGCGTCGGCGCATGTGAGGTCGTCACGTGAGTCCAGTGGGCCGCGGCGTATAGCGAGGGGTAGTGACTTCACGGTCGATACGAGAGCAACAGGAGTCAACCCACGACATGTCTGGCCGGTGCGAGCTGCGACGCCATGAGACGGGAGATGGGCGCGCCTTCCTGCGTCCGTTGAAGCGGCTGGCAGCGGACGTTTCGGGAGAGCGATTTGGGGGTGCTGCGCCAGGTCGTCTCGAGAAATCGCAGTTTATGAGAAGTTAAGTGATTGGTGATATGTTGTTTGATTTACTCTTGTTAAATGCTACTTGTTTCCTTGGTGCGGTCACCAGCCGTTTTGCTTTGGGGCGGGTTAGAGCAACCTGCGGTTTGGGTTGGTCGGTAATCTCCCTATCAATCTACCGTACGTTAGTAGCTGCCTCTGTCATGTTTGTCGGATTTGGTGTGTTAACAAATTTATTGCTTGGAGTGTAACGGCCTAATACCTGAAATATGTTTTGATCTTTGGAAACTTTGATATTATTGCCTATGATCTTGATAGGTGGTATCTGTGTACTGTAGAACATCTTAACTATTGTTTGGTCAACCTTGTAGAATTTTATATAAGATTGCATTTCATGGACAATTATTTAAATGATCATTTTAGTATATAAAGTTGCGACCCTTTCACCGTAAGACTTTGCTTAGAAGTTAAAATCAAGTTGCACCTTCAGTGGCAAGGTTAATATTTTATTGTTAGTGTTTTGTACCATTTCCATCCCCCCTACCGGGGGGTGCATAGTCTGTGTGCTTGTGTAAATTGTTAAAGCTCTTAGTTTAAAGTTATCTGGTGTGTTGCAGATTTGCACCAGTGTAGTCTTTCAGAGGCTGTTGTGAGCGGTCGTAGCTAAGGCCAAGTCAAAAGTGAGCGGCAAGGTTCTCTGCCCGAAAGCTCATACAGTCAAAACTTGTTTCTTTCTGCCTCTGAATAAATTGTAACTTTGATATTTAGAGGGTGCTTTCTGATTATAATTTTAAATCTGTTTCTTTTAAAAAATGCTTTTAGGCACTATTAAAATGAATAAAATTCCCATTTGTTAAAAGGAATTTGGTTATGATTTCATCAGTTACTCCCTGGCAACTACTTCCATGCCTACATAGTGTGATTAAATGTGTTAATGTTCTTGATGAATCGCTAGTAAATAAAATAAATTCTTAAGAATATTCCTTGAAAATAAATTACGGTTCATATGTGTTAAACATGAACGTGTGAATTTCTTCAGCTTTCCACCTTTGTTGGTTACAGACACCTTACCCCTCGTTGCACAGGCTATAAAAGGTATGAAAAGATGACAAAGTTGAGGCAAAACAGACAGGACAAGAAGATAGTAGCTAGCCAGAGGGATGACCGTTGGGCAGTGGCGCCGGTGCTCGGGCAACCAAGGCACCGCGGGATCTCACATCGAGCCGCGAGGGACCCCGCTCTGCCGCAGAGCCATCAATCAGCCGCAGCGGGCGCAGGGCCGACTCGGCCGCAGTGGGCCACATCGATTGCTGCGCCTCTGCCCGACTTTTAGGAACTTCTTCAGTCTCTCCTCCAAGCGGGTCCAACTTCTCCAGAAGAGAAATCGGTGGCACTTCGTCATCGGTGTTCCATTCTCCGTAGTTTAAGGCGTTCCTTCTCGTGGACTTCCCGTTCGCAGCTCTCCTCAGTTTTCCAAATACGCCCGTTCTTGTTCCTGCCGATTTAGAAGCGTTCTTTTACCTTCTATCAATAGCAAATGGAGACCGAAGGCTGCAGTCGAAAGGAAGTTAAGCATCAGTGACATTTTCGGTTCTTATTTCCAAAGTGGTAGACAAAGTACAAGATTGGATTTGTTAACAATCACGGAGGAACCGTGTATCATCATTCCATACCTTTAATATCTTGGAACATATGTCACATTTCGACACCAATGTGAAGATGGATGAAGTCGGCTCATGCTATAAAGAATGTCTGCTACTTAGAGTTCTGAAACTACCTTAGGCTGTCATAAGTAAAAGTAGATAACGGTAGTTTCCCTAGTAGCTCTGGTCAGTCAAAGTCGTCCCCACGTCACAGGTACGTTAGGAGTGCTGCACACCTCTCGAACGTTACCTCATAACGATCGCTTTCTTTATGTAGGCGATCAATGTCTTCCTAGTTTCTCCTAGAGACCGTAAGCGGTGAACCACCTAGAAGCTGAGTGAGGATACATAAAAGGCTACGGAAAATTTTTGCTCTACGTAGTAGTCCTCCTGTATTGTACTTAAAAATATACATAATTATGGCAAAATTGAAATTGTCAATGCTTAATTTAGGTTATATTTGAAAACTGCTATTTTGAAACGTGAAACAGGGATGGTGTTGCAAAAACGAGCAAAACAATAGATTCGTCATATAACCAAAGAAAAGTCATTTTTCTCAACAAAAAGGTAAAATAAGGAAACTGAAAAACAAAAATATGTTGAACATCTCTGGAATAATTCGCCGAAACTGTATAAAAAGTGTTTCTCGTACTATGAAAATTTGGAAATTTGTGGTAAGGTCTTATGGGACCAAACTGCTGAGGTCATCGGTCCCTAAGCCTACACATTACTTTATCTAACTTAAACTACATTACGCTAAGGACAACACAAACACCCATGCCCGAGGGAGGATTCGAACTCCGACGGGGGCAGCCGCTCGGACCGTGACAAGGCGGCTCAGACCGCGCGGCTACCCAGCGCGGCTCTGTTAGTCTAAACGACTTTCGCATTTATCAGTAATAACAGGAAACTCTTGCCTTCGATCATTATGAAGTACATTCTGCTGAGTACATAACAACAACAATAATCATACATTTGTTATGTCTGTGCATGTAAACTGTACTTTCATCAAAAGTAATTGATTTTGTTACGAATAGTGTTTGCGCTTGTAAACCGTACTTGCATCACAAGTAGTTAATTTGGTTACATATAAGAGCAGAAGTTACTGGATTAACTAATGTTTATTACTTACGGATTGCAGTTTATATTAGTAAGGATATAAAAGACACAATGAAGTAGCACACGTCTGATGTGCGATTCTAATTATGTGCAAAACACACAACCAAAGAAACAAAAAAGAAAGAACAAATAGAAGTAGCCGGCTCCCAGTTCCTCTCTGACATTCATTTGTTTCTTCCCTACCAGTGCCAACAATAACCGGTAATCTTATGATTTACTACGAAATTTATATAGTGTACCCAAACTACCGAACCGTTGTTTTGGTACAGCACAACTCTACTACTGCTGAATGGCTAAGTCGAGGTGCAGTCTCAGTTGCTCGTTGCCTGTCTAACGGCTTCCACGGGCATTCAGTATTTAATACAGATACTGACCAAATATAAAAATTTGAAATGCCAGAAACTGTGTTTATGCATTGAGGCTGCGTAGCTCATGGCGAGCAAATTACCCAGACTATATCCAACCAGTATTTGAGAATGAGAGCATTAAGTGAATTCCATGAAAGCTTACGCAAAGTTTTAAACCGTCACGAAACTTTTTCTCGTTGACACTCCTCGCAAAACGATTAAATGAAAAGTTTACCGCTTACTACTGTTTCACTGTCAGTGCAGTAAAACTTCAGATAAGGCACGACGTATTAATGTGTTGCTCCTTAACTACTACATCTATTCGCAGCACATTTTGCAGACAGTATCCACGTATACCAGTGAATGTACGTGGCAGATTATATCATTGTACGACACATAGCTCGTGACATATGACGTTTTATACGTGGGAGTACGATTCTTTAAAGAATCGGGTGAGGGGGTTTGCTGTTGACAACTGAGACTGCATTTTTTTTTCAGGCCCGTGCTAATTTACTGTATAACTACACGAGAACCGATGTTCGCCTAAATTTACATATCAGTCTACATATATATTCATAGTTTCCTACGTACTCGTTGTTCGTCTTGCACTGTCGATTCTGCCCTGAATCACGACAAGTATTTCATACAGTAAATGTAACGTGTGTATCTACGATTTGTTAACATGTTGTAACGTGGGTCACATCATTCAAGGGTGTCGTTAATTACGTCTGTGCCCTGGCATGGAATCGAATTTTAACAAATCCCCAATATTTACCCTAACCAGCTATAATTATTCCACTTTTCGTGATTTTCAACCATTTTAATCGAACATTGGCCCTTACATTGCCGAAGTACAAATCCATGTATGTCTTATCGCACGTCCATTAACCTGGTCTTAATGTGGCAGAGAGTTTCCACAGACTAATTTCCCCGCTTAAACGGTTCTTAACATTTTAAAGTCTGATTTCGCAGCTCCAGGCATCTGATACGACCTCGTCGAAAGCGAAAGTAGGAAGTCATCCCAGAATAATGTTTTCTCAAATCAGCGTTTCCACCGTTTTGGTGCTACGCTTAATACTACCGCATGTGATGATAGTTTTTCCATCTCTACATTCAGTACCTGATCAAAAATATCCGACACCTAGTAGTGGTTATTAATATGTGCGTGCGCCCTTCACCTTTATTTTGGTTTGAATTCTGCTGAGGACAGTTTCAAAGAGCTGTCTGAATGTCTGTGGAGAGTTGTCAGCCTATTATTCCCGAAAAGTCAAAACCAGAGATGTTACTGGTGTTGTACACTGGGATCTGCAGCGAATCGACATTCTGATTTATCCCAAAGGTGAAACTTACTGACAGATTAAAACTGTGTGTCGGACCTAGACTCGATTTCGGGACCTTTGCCTTTCGCCTTAAGGTCCCGAGTTCGAGTCTTGGTCCGGCACACAGTTTTAATCTGTCAGGAAGTTTCATATCAGCGCACACTCCACTGCAGAGTGAAAACCTCATTCTGTATCCCAAAGGTGCTACATTGGTTTCAAGTCGGTACTCTGGGCAGGCTGGTTCATTTGAAGAATGTTATTGTCCGCAAACCATTTTCTCACATATTCTGCTTTCTGACAGGGAGCATTGTCATGCTGGTACAATCAGTCATGGTCTCCAAACTCTTCCTCAACTATACACAGCACGCAATGCCGTAAATTATGTTCACATCCTTATGCTATTAGCGTTTCCTTAAGCACAATAAAGGGACCACACACTACGAAAACTCCCCCTCCCCCATACTGTAACACCATCTCCTCAGTACTTTACTGTTGGAACTACATACCAGATCATGTAAGACTGTCCAGGCATTCTCCAAATCCAAACCGTTCCATAGTATTGACAAAGTGTATAGCGTTATTCTTCTTTCAAAATTGCTAGTCATCCACTGTGCAGTGGCATTGCTCTTCGCACCATGTGAAGCGTGAAATGTAGGAATGTGTGGTGTATATGGAGCAACTCAACCATTGTACCCCACTCTTTTTAACTCCCTAATCACAGTCACTGGGCTAACTGGACTGCTGGTAGCACTTTGACACTAACGAGTGATTCCTTCTGCTGATTTTTTATTTTATTTTTTTTAATTTTATTTTATTTTTTTTACAATCACCCTTCGCAGTGCTCCACAATCGCTGTCAGTCAGTACCTGAGATGTTCCAGGTCCTGATTTAGCTATGATTTTTCCTTTGCGTTTGGACTTAACATTCACATCACCGAGAGTCGACTTGGGCATCTGCGGAAGAGTTGAAATGACCCAGATGAATTTATTACTCGGGTGACACCGAATGGCTAGTCCACGTTCGAAGTTGCTGAGTTCTCCTTACCGCTTCTGTACTGACGACACAAAACTCCCCGCCTCGCGAGTGCTGGTCTGTTTCGCATTTAATAACCGTGTCCGTGTATTTTTTCTCAGATGGTGTGTGGTGGAGAGTGGCGCAGACACCATTGCTTACGGCTGTGAAAGTCGCATTTTATCGCTTATTTAAATTTATCATACTGAAAATGGGGATGTTGTACAACATGCAAGTTGACTACTATATAATTATCGAAATAAAAATAAATTGTTAACTTGACAGTGTTTTAAATCGGACTTTTACGTACAGATTACCCTCGAAATTTGTGCTTGTGAATTTTTAGTACCTACGACAGTACCTGTATGTATTCTTATAGCCCCGCCGGAGGTTCAAGTCCTCCCTCGGGCATGGGTGTGAGTGTTGTCCTTCGCGTTAAGTTAGTTTAAGTAGTGTGTAAGTCTAGGGACTGATGACCTCAGCAGTTTGGTTCCTTAGGAGTTCACACACAGTTGAACATTTGAACATTATTCTTTTAGCTATTAAAAATTCACAAGCACAAAATAATACTAGGAATGTGTCTATCGGGTCGCTAATCCGTACGGGACTAGGGGAAGTCATTTTATAGTTTTTAGTCCGATTTAAAAACCTGTTGCACTAAAACTTTACGTAAATAATTAGTTTTCCTTTTTAGTCTTGAGTGCGTGAAATTTCTCAGTGGATTTTAAACACTTTGATGTGATTATATTTTTTATTGAAATAATTATTTGTATATGGGGTGATTCAGTTGCCCCAACGGTGTTTTATGCAACCCGCAATGTTATATGTGGTCTTCATAAACCAAAAGCAAGATTTTCATATTCTCTCGTTTGCTACGCTCGAACTATTAGCTCTACAGAAAAACATAACCAGGGCCTTTTTGTATGAAATTAAATGTAGTCAAATTTCGTTCTGCGATACGTTTTCGCTGGGGACCACGGTTAAAAAAAAGGAAAAAAAGGAGAAACTACAAAACTGGCCTTCAAACGCTTCTCCACTTCGAAACTCATTCTTCACGAGTCAGGACTTCTAGTATGTTGTTCGTGCAATCCCTCCTGTCACTGTACCAAAATTTCCGATTCCACAAACTATTCCTGATATTCGACCGTTTTGGTCTCTAGCGACTGTGGTCTCACGCAAGCAGCATAGTCCCTAGTCCCCTAATTTTGTAACATTATTAAGTTAAATGAGTCCATGAGAATAACAGAAGAGAAGCGACATTTGTAAACTAATCATGTTGACGATTAGGTCCAAACTTAACCCCTGCAAGCACAGTAGTTTCGTAGTCAGAGGGCTTGACGAATACAACGATACAACTGTTTATTTCGTGCTGTTAAAATCACAAAATTGTTAAACGAAATTTACACATATGTCAGTTTTACAACTTATAAGTGCTGGAATAAGTCGATGGCATAATAAGGCCAGTGAATGAACACGAAAAAAGTCGAAGGTGGGAAATAACTTGTGCGGTCGCAAATTTTTGTACAGTAGTAGGATGGACTGCCGTGAACAACATACTAGAAATCTTGCCTGATGGGGGATGAGTGAAGGAATAACTCGAAAACCACCGCATGTAGTGAAAACGTTATTCCAGTACAAAATTTTATTACATTAAATTTTCTACAAGAAGATTCTGTTCATATTTTCTGTAGGACTAATTGGTTCCGCGTGGCGAGTTAGAGAATACGAAAATTTATGAAGGGGAGATACAACATCGCGGGCTGCATAAAACGACATTGGTAGGGGCAGCTGAATCAGCCTGTTTATACGAGGGATATTCGGAAAGTAAAGTCCGATTGATCATGAAAAGAAAATCTGATATAGCTCTGCACAGATGCGCTGGACAGTGTCTCTAGTATACCGGTCGATCGTGTCCAGTCGCACAGGGAACATGTAAAGATGTCTAGAATATATTGTCTTCAAAATATGAGTGGCACTTCTCGGCCGCAGACAGCGTGGACAATGACGACGCTCGTGGTCGTTTTCGCTGGGAAGTATTTGATTAAGCACCGTACAGCCTGGACGTGGTTCCCTCTGATTTCCATTTCTGCTCCCATCAACCGCTTGCTATGGAGACAGCATTTTAGCACAGACAACAGGCTCAGATCAGCGTAGAGAATTAGCAGATAGCACTGGCGGCTACCTTCTGTGACGAGGGTACTGGAATTCTGGTACAGTGCTACGACAAACGTCGCCTTAGAAGTAACTGGAAGATAAATGTTGCAAATAAAACGTTTTTGATTTTCACTGTGGTTTCCATTTTATGACCGATCGGAACTTACTTTTCGGATAGTCCTTGTATGCTAGGTTTTTCCTTTGACTTCTTCCATGAATGCGCTTGTCACAAAAATTGAGTACGTTTCCTCTCCCTCCTCACTCTAATGAGCCATGCTTTTCTGCTGGTGTACTACCTAGAATACATTCTGATTTCACTTGCAGAGCATACCAGTCCTGCAGGGCAGCCTTTTCACCCTTACCCATACCAAACAGACTGACAAGAAAGCCAGCGGATAATGCATTGTCATCCAGTTTTGAGCTATGTTTAAAATTTCATGCCTCTAGCTCATTGAGGAGTTAGTTTAAAATCAATTGCACAGTCTGCGCTGGACAGACAGACAGACAAGAAAGCGACCTAATAAAAACGTGATAAAATGAAATATTTATAGTGAAATATTCCTTTTTCCTGGTTGGGGAGGGTGTTCATGACCCTATGGCTTGTACTCTGTCCTCCAGCCTTGGGACTGCACTGGTCGTTTCCAATTGCAGATGGTCACTGCAATGGCCCATTTATTCTACATTGCTTTTTCTTAGGAGAAAAACCTCTACTATAAGCAGTTCGCATCAGTAGTAGCGCACATTGAAGTGCATATTCACAAGGAGTGAGTATTGTTTACAGTAATAGTGGATTTTTAATAGAAGTGTTGATATCTGTTTCATTGCTTTGTGAAGTGACGTCTCGTGGCAATGTTGAAAGCCACAAGCTGTTCAACTACAAAGGAGGCGGTATCGGGTGGTAGTAAAGGAAAGCTAGGCCAGAATATTGTACAACTCGTAAATTAACTTGCCCACAGTTGGGACATTATTTGTATAACCTAATAATTAAATGTGTTGTAGCTAGTAATCGAAGCGTTGTTCAGTTTTTCCAAATTAAAAGTCTAGATAACACATGTACGCAGCGAGAGTCACACTTGTGTAGCATACTTACAGTAGCGCGTGGCAAACTGGAACACTTCGTTAATCCCGAGCTTGAGGAGGTATCATCTGAGTTAATTATTTCGTGTAGTGTATTTCTGCAATGAGACTGTAGTAGACAGATCGCGCCAGACGTGGTGAAGTAAAATTTTGTTTGGTAGAGATCATTTCCACGGTATTATTTCGCAGAGAGGTATGAGGCAAAGGTAATAGGTAGAACGGGTGATGAAACTAGTTTATCACTCAGAGTACTTCGTCACATCTGTAGGTAAAACAAGCAATATATATATATACACACAGGGTGTTACAAAAAGGTACGGCCAAACTTTCAGGAAACATTCCTCACACACAAATAAAGAAAAGATGTTATGTGGACATGTGTCCGGAAACGCTTAATTTCCATGTTAGAACTCATTTTAGTTTCGTCAGTATCTACATCTATACTCCGCGAGCCACCTTACGGTGTGTGGCGGAGGGTACTTATTGTACCACTATCTGATCCCCCCTTCCCTGTTCCATTCACGAATTGTGCGTGGGAAGAACGACTGCTTGTAAGTCTCCGTATTTGCTCTAATTTCTCGGATCTTTTCGTTGTGATCATTACGCGAGATATATGTGGGCGGTAGTAATATGTTGCCCATCTCTTCCCGGAATGTGCTCTCTCGTAATTTCGATAATAAACCTCTCCGTATTGCGTAACGCCTTTCTTGAAGTGTCCGCCACTGGAGCTTGTTCAGCATCTCCGTAACGCTCTCGCGCTGACTAAATGTCCCCATGACGAATCGCGCTGCTTTTCGCTGGATCATGTCTATCTCTTCTATTAATCCAACCTGGTAAGGGTCCCAGACTGATGAGCAATACTCAAGAATCGGACGAACAAGCGTTTTGTAAGCTACTTCTTTCGTCGATGAGTCACATTTTCTTAGAATTCTTCCTATGAATCTCAACCTGGCGCCTGCTTTTCCCACTATTCGTTTTATGTGATCATTCCACTTCAGATCGCTCCGGATAGTAACTCCTAAGTATTTTACGGTCGTTACCGCTTCCAATGATTTACCACCTATGGCATAATCGTACTGGAATGGATTTCTGCCCCTATGTATGCGCATTATATTACATTTATCTACGTTTAGGGAAAGCTACCAGCTGTCACACCATGCATTAATCCTCTGCAGGTCCTCCTGGAGTACGTACGAGTCTTCTGATGTTGCTACTTTCTTGTAGACAACCGTGTCATCTGCAAATAGCCTCACGGAGCTACCGATGTTGTCAACTAAGTCATTTATGTATATTGTAAACAATAAAGGTCCTATCACGCTTCCCTGCGGTACTCCCGAAATTACCTCTACATCTGCAGATTTTGAACCGTTAAGAATGACATGTTGTGTTCTTTCTTCTAGGAAATCCTGAATCCAATCACAAACCTGGTCCGATATTCCGTAAGCTCGTATTTTTTTCACTAAACGTAAGTGCGGAACCGTATCAAATGCCTTCCTGAAGTCCAGGAATACGGCATCAATCTGTTCGCCAGTGTCTACGGCACTGTGAATTTCTTGGGCAAATAGGGCGAGCTGAGTTTCACATGATCTCTGTTTGCGGAATCCATGTTGGTTATGATGAAGAAGATTTGTATTATCTAAGAACGTCATAATACGAGAACACAAAACATGTTCCATTATTCTACAACAGATTGACGTAAGCGAAATAGGCCTATAATTATTCGCATCTGATTTATGACCCTTCTTGAAAATGGGAACGACCTGCGCTTTCTTCCAGTCGCTAGGTACTTTACGTTCTTCCAGCGATCTACGATAAATTGCTGATAGAAAGGGGGCAAGTTCTTTAGCATAATCACTGTAGAATCTTAAGGGTATCTCGTCTGGTCCGGATACTTTTCCGCTACTAAGTGATAGCAGTTGTTTTTCAATTCCGATATCGTTTATTTCAATATTTTCCATTTTTGCGTCCGTGCGACGGCTGAAGTCAGGGACCGTGTTACGATTTTCCGCAGTGAAACAGTTTCGGAACACTGAATTCAGTATTTCTGCCTTTCTTCGGTCGTCCTCTGTTTCGGTGCCATCGTGGTCAACGAGTGACTGAATAGGGGATTTAGATCCGCTTACCGATTTTACATATGACCAAAACTTTTTAGGGTTCTTGTTTAGATTGTTTGCCAATGTTTTATGTTCGAATTCGTTGAATGCTTCTCTCATTGCTCTCTTTACGCTCTTTTTCGCTTCGTTCAGCTTTTCCTTATCAGCTATGATTCGACTACTCTTAAACCTATGATGAAGCTTTCTTTGTTTCCGTAGTACCTTTCGTACATGATTGTTATACCACGGTGGATCTTTCCCCTCGCTTTGGACCTTAGTCGGTACGAACTTATCTAAGGCGTACTGGACGATGTTTCTGAATTTTTTCCATTTTTGTTCCACATCCTCTTCCTCAGAAATGAACGTTTGATGGTGGTCACTCAGATATTCTGCGATTTGTGCCCTATCACTCTTGTTAAGCAAATATATTTTCCTTCCTTTCTTGGCATTTCTTATTACACTTGTAGTCATTGATGCAACCACTGACTTATGATCACTGATACCCTCTTCTACATTCACGGAGTCGAAAAGTTCCGGTCTATTTGTTGCTATGAGGTCTAAAACGTTAGCTTCACGAGTTGGTTCTCTAACTATCTGCTCGAAGTAATTCTCGGACAAGGCAGTCAGGATAATGTCACAAGAGTCTCTGTCCCTGGCTCCAGTTCTGATTGTGTGACTATCCCATTCTATACCTGGTAGATTGAAGTCTCCCCCTATTACAATAGTATGATCACGAAACTTCTTCACGACGTTCTGCAGGTTCTCTCTGAGGCGCAGAACTACTACGGTTGCTGATGCAGGTGGTCTATAGAAGCATCCGACTATCATATCTGACCCACCTTTGATACTTAACTTAACCCAGATTATTTCACATTCGCATTCGCTAATAACTTCACTGGATATTATTGAATTCTTTACTGCTATAAATACTCCTCCACCATTGGCGTTTATCCTATCCTTGCGGTATATATTCCATTCTGTGTCTAGGATTTCGTTACTGTTCACTTCCGGTTTTAACCAACTTTCCGTTCCTAATACTATATGCGCACTATTTCCTTCAATAAGAGATACTAATTCAGGAACCTTGCCCTGGATACTCCTGCAGTTTACCAATATTACGTTAACTTTTCCTGTTTTTGGTCTCTGAGGACGGACGTTCTTTATCAACGATGATAATGTCCTCTCTGGTAAGCCGTCAGGTATTTTATCGTATGTACTGTACTTCCTCGATTCAACGCCAGTTGGCCCAATTGAAGGAAGGTAATGTTGACTTCGGTGCTTGTGTTGACATGCGACTCATTGCTCTACAGTACTAGCATCAAGCACTTCAGTACGTAGCATCAATAGGTTAGTGTTCATCACGAACGTGGTTTTGCAGTCAGTGCAATGTTTACAAATGCGGAGTTGGCAGATGCCCATTTTATGTATGGATTAGCACGGGGCAATAGCCGTGGCGTGGTACGTTTGTATCGAGACAGATTTCCAGATCGAAGGTGTCCCGACAGGAAGACGTTCGAAGCAATTCATCGGCGTCTTAGGGAGCACGGAACATTCCAGCCTATGACTAGCGACTGGGGAAGACCTAGAACGACGAGGACACCTGCAATGGACGAGGCAATTCTTCGTGCAGTTGACGATAACCCTAATGTCAGCGTCAGAGAAGTTGCTGCTGTACAAGGTAACGTTGACCAAGTCACTGTATGGAGAGTGCTACGGGAGAACCAGTTGTTTCCCTACCATGTACAGCGTGTGCAGGCACTATCAGCAGCTGATTGGCCTCCACGGGTACACTTCTGCGAATGGTTCATCCAACAATGTATCAATACTCATTTGAGTGGAAATGTTCTCTTTACGGATGAGGCTTCATTCCAACGTGATCAAATTCTAAATTTTCACAATCAACATTTGTGGGCTGACGAGAATCCGCACGCAATTGTGCAATCACGTCATCAACACAGATTTTCTGTGAACGTTCGGGCAGTCATTGTTGGTGATGTCTTGATTGGGCCCCATGTTCTTCCACCTACGCTCAATGGAGCACGTTATCACGATTTCATACGGGATACTCTACCTGTGCTGCTAGAACATGTGCCTTTACAAGTACGACACAACATGTGGTTCATGCACGATGGAGCTCCTGCACATTTCAGTCGAAGTGTTCGTACGCTTCTCAACAACAGATTCGGTGACCTATCGATTGGTAGAGGCGGACCAGTTCCATGGCCTGCACGCTCTCCTGACCTCAACCCTCTTGACTTTCGTTTATGGGGGCATCTGAAAGCTCTTGTCTACGCGACCCCGGTATCAAATGTAGAGACTCTTCGCGCTTGTATTGTGGACTGCTGTGATACAATACGCCATTCTCCAGGGCTGCATCAGCGCATCAGGGATTCCATGCGACGGAGGGTGGATGCATGTATCCTCGCTAACGGAGGACATTTTGAACATTTTCTGTAACAAAGTGTTTGAAGTCACGCTGGTACGTTCTGTTGCTGTGTGTTTCCATTCCATGATTAATGTGATTTGAAGAGAAGTGATAAAATGAGCTCTAACATGGAAAGTAAGCGTTTCCGGACACATGTTCACATAACATATGTAACACCCTATATATATATATATATATATATAGGATTAAATGTTAAAAAACATAATTAAATATGCCCGCCATAAACTGGTCTCATTTAAAAACATTTGTGATGAAAGAAAAAAATTGATATCCGACAGTGTAAAAAGTTTATTAATGAAATTCAAGATTACGACAGACAAAGAATTAATCCCTGGTAAACAGTCTCCGAATATGTGACTTCGTAAGCTTTGTCGGCGTAATAAGTCATGAAAGTCTCTTCGGGTTTGCTGCCGGGAGTCGATATTTCGGCGATCCAGCTCATCACCGTCTTCAGGATGGGCATATTACGCCGGGAAAGCCTACGAAGTCACAATAAGTACCTCTACGGGGAGGAGATGGTGGAACTTGTACGTAAGTTAGATAAAAAGCTGTTGAATACATTCGCCTTCTTGCTGAGATGCATGACAAAGGTATTATTCCTAATTTTGCCAGATTTGTTCATTTTATTAGTAGTAAGAGAGCTAATAGGATTAAGGAGCGTGAAAGCCAAGCACTTATAAGAGAGCGTATTCGTTTTAACCGCAGGCAGCCGGATATTGATTCGAAATGTTTATTTTACTTACATTTGAACTTGTCATCGCAGCTTTCAAGTGATGTTTGGCAGTGGGTTGATGATTTCACATGGGCGCTATCAGATTGGGCACATAGGAGCGCCGTTACCAGACAATCTTCAAATTTTGAACGGCTTCTTTCTCGTTCTACAGCATCAGAAGGGGATAAACGTCGGCTAACTATGGTTAATCTTTCTAACAAGGCGTTGGATGGGCCCACAGTGGTGGTGTTGGAGAAAGGTTTACGTTTTTCGCTCACTCCCAAGAGATTTCCTGTCACAAAGTTCATATTCTCTGTAGAACAAGCACTACACAGCCTACCCGAGGACCAAGCGGAAGAAATAAGGCAAGAAGTGTTTCACACATTACGTTGGGTTCGGCCACCGCGGTAAAACATCTCTTCCGCAGAGAGAGCAGTTATTTGTTCCCTTAGTAATGACGATGAAGTAGTAGTATTACCAGCTGACAAGGGGAATGCCGCGGTTGTAATGACGCGGGATGATTATATACTAAAAATGGATTTACTACTCAACGAACCGGCAGACAGAAGACTATTTAGTGACCCCACAGAAAGGATTAACCGCAAGACACTTTCACTGTTTAAAATGAGTTCGTTGTCCGTAGATTTACGTAAGAATCTTCATCCTGGTGCTGCCGTGCCGCCTAGGTTGTATGGTTTGCCTACGTTGCATAATGAAGGGCTTCCTCTACGCCCTATTGCTAGTAATGTGGGTGCACCCACTTATAAACTAGCGATTTATCATCTGTTCTCAGTCCATATGTTGGCGAGTGTGAACACCATATCTCCAATTTGGTGGATTTTATTCGACGATTGAAATTTTTGAAGCTGAGTCCTTCAGATTTATTGGTGAGTTCTGATGTGGTATCTCTGTTTACACGAGCCCCTCTAGAAGAGTCCCTTAGCTTGATTGGTGAAAAACTGATGAAGAGTTGGTGAAGCTTTTTCGTCATGTGCTGACATCCACGTATTTTTTATTTAACGGTAACATTTTTGAACAGAATGACGAAGTGGCTGTGGGTAGTCCTTTATCACCCATAGTCGCCAATTTATTTATGGAGGACTTCGAGGATATGGCACTGAGGACTTCAGCTTTGCAACCAACGTGCTTCTGGAGATATGTGGATGATACCTTTTTTGGCTGGCCGCATGGACTTGTTGCTCTTAATAGATTTTTGGACCACTTCAATATCTTCTTCCCCGCATTAAATTTACCACGGAGGTTGCAAGTGATGGGCTGCTTCCATTTTTAGACGATACGGTTTATAAAAAACCTGATGGTACTTTGGGGCACAGTGTTCACCGAAAGGCGACGCACACAGATTCTGCATTCTAAGAGTTGTCATCCACCACACCAACGCAGTGGCGTCCTTGGGACTTCTGTACGCAGAGCATATGCCATTTCCGACGCGGAAAAAAATGGTTCAAATGGCTCTGAGCACTATGGGACTTAACTTCTGAGGTCATCAGTCCCCTAGAACTTAGAACTACTTAAACCTAACTAACCTAAGGACATCACACCCATCTATGCCCGAGGCAGGATTCGAACCTGCGACCGTAGCAGTCGCGCGGTTCCAGACTGTAGTGCCTAGAACCGCTCGGCCACCCCGGCCGGCTCCGACGCGGACAGCTTAAGCCAAGAACTTGCGCATTTGACATCTGTTTTTAAGGAAAACGGATACTCCGAGAAGCAGATTCGTCGGGCTATGGAGTTTGGACCATCTCTGGAGGTGCATGAAGAGGAACATAGATCGGTGGC
The DNA here is from genome assembly GCF_021461395.2 of Schistocerca americana. Lineage (NCBI taxonomy): Eukaryota > Metazoa > Arthropoda > Insecta > Orthoptera > Acrididae > Schistocerca > Schistocerca americana. Next base: position 415,534,476 of record NC_060126.1, on the reverse strand, counting down.
CTTTCTTCCTTATGCTGGAGGCATATCGTTTAAGATTGGACGAATTTTAAGGAATTTTAACATTAAGAGTGTGTTCCGTCCACCTAAGATTAGGGCACAACTCGGCTCTGAAAGATAATTTGGGGCTTACGAAACTCGGTGTATACAAAATTCCGTGTCAATGTGGGAAGGCTTACATCGGCCGTTAGATTCACACAGTTCATGACAGGTGTGTGGAACATCGCAGTCATACGAGGCTACAACAGCCAGAAAAATGAGCAATAGGAGAACACTGCTTAAATGAGGCCCACGGTATGAAATTTGATGAAACTGCGGTAGTTGCCAACATTTACGGTTTTTGGAATAGTGTCTATAAAGAAGCGATGGAAATTAGGTTGGCGGACAATGGGTTTCCCCTTAGCAGGACTTGGAATCCTGTACTATATCACATCAAAATTGAACATTGTTCGGTGCGGCCCTGAGTGCGATATATCGTTGCCGCCAGTGTTCTAAGGGCGGCGCCATCTCCCAGTCTTGGACAAAAATGGTTGAAATGGCTCTGAGCGCTATGGGATTAAACATCTGAGGTCATCAGTCCCCTAGAACTTAGAACTGCTTAAACCTAACTAACCTAAGGACATCACACACATCCATGCCCGAGACAGGATTCGAGCCTGCGACCGTAGCGGTCGCTCTTGGAGACAGCAACCACGATGGGCGGCACATGCGCCGTGTACCGAACGGTGTCCTATATAGGACGTCGATTAGCAGCCTGGCGTCGGTTCTCAGCGGGACTCATCAGCAGAAGCAGCTGTTACGGCTTCTGCACCACTTGTTAGCAGCAGATACAGTGGCTGCGCCAAAGACTGAGATGGCGTGGAGTTTTACAATTATTTATTGAACTTTCTTTACAGTTTCTCCATCGTCGTCACTGCCCAGCCCTGCGGATCCCTCCGCCTGCCTGCTGCTGTGTAGATTCTTCGACAATGCGCGTAATGCGCACCGCTGATCGCACTCGGGAGCCTCAGGCCACCAGTGCTCCGCTGAAGCCAGGATGCCCTGTGGTTGAGATGAACGGCACGTCCACGGAGCCGCGTCGCCGTGAGGTCAGCTGCCGACGCCTGCTGCACCGACAGCTGGGAAGCCGTCAGTCGCGATGTCCGCGAGGTCCCGTCATGGACAGACCACGCGCCGTGGGGCCGGGTTGCCGTGAAATCCGGGCGTCAGTCCCCGGCGGCGCCTGTGACCAAAACCGCGCTGCGGCCGGTCCTGCTGGAAGTTATCGCTGTAGTTAGTCAGCCATGGTGCCGACCGAACTCGGGCCGACCCCCAGAGCTGAAGTTGACATCTGGCGGCGAACGGATGACTTCTGCAAGCTGGAACACACTTCCGGAATCGTCACCTACGAAGATTGAACATTTGGACACGGACCACGTCCGTCCTCAGATCCGAACTGCTTCCTAATGGCTTCTGTCTGTTGCTGCCTGCGCTCCACTATTTATATACGGCAGGAGGACGTTTTCCACCCTCGTTGGTAGCTTTTTGTTATTAGTCCCGCAGTATATTGCAGCGTAACTTAGCGTGCTGGCCTCAGCAGTCTCCAGGCTTCGCTCGGCGCTCGGTCTGTGTGTGTCCTTGCGTCAGCCTGTTGGTAAACAGCTGCTGTCAGCAAGGCTATCTGTGCGTGCTTACTTCGCAACGCCTTGATCGCCGGCGTGCCTGTGTTTTGCCATTCTCCACTGCGTGAAGCAACGCTTACTACATGTGGCCGCAACACAGCAGCCTCCTGAAGATGGTGACCAGTTGGATCGCCGAAATATCGAGTCAAGTTGATTTTAGGATCCGACAGCAAACCCGAAGAGACTTTGTCTCCGAATATATTCCACGTTTTAACAACAGGATGACTTTCGTTCAAAAATCATCATCAGCCTCTACGAAAAAATCAGTCAGAATCTTTTTTTATGAAGTTCAGTGGATTTAGTGTGAAAAAATTGCTGGGCTAAGGATTGCCGTTGCGGTGCTTTAACATTATGAGTGCTGCGGTTTGAAATTGTCGCTTGACACAATACTGTCGCTGGTGCGTTGACACAAGGAAATTTAAGTGGTACAATTTACGTTAACGATTAAAGTGAAAACTATCTAGCAGTCTTTAATAATAACCAGTATTTTTCCCTGACTTGTTGGTATCACGTAATAAAAAGATACTTGTAAAGGTAGTGATAAGTAGCCTTTGTCTGACATTCACTTGCCAGTTAAATCCAGGATAAGCTTAGTCCCCGTGGTGTGTTGCGTTAATGTCGCGCACTCGAGAATACAATTGTAAAGAGATAAAGCAAGAGCCTCCCCCAGCCCTCTACCTGTCTGCCCACACGTTAGCGTGCCCGTCGCCTCCTGTGTCTCCTCTCGGCCACCACCTTCTCACTTGTGCTATGCGTGCAGCATGCCACACAGGCGCTCGCGTGCCGGCACGCCCGTTTCTCCGACGAGACAGCTGCGTCGTACACTCCTTTTCACGCGTATCCTAGAGGAGTGTCCTTTTACGTGGCATTCAGGCGCTGGCTTCTCCCTGTAAGACGACGTACAAAATTCATCAGCGCCACACTCATTACGCATACTCAATGTTTTTCCAACTATTTTTTGAGTAAGCGAGTCCATTCGAAGTAAAAAAGTTCAGGCGATCCCCCAGAGCCGTAACAAAACCATGTCACTTATTTCAAAAGCAACATATTTCATTTTCTTTGTGTTGATAGTATGCTGATAGAGAAATCAAGTGCATTATGCAAAGTAATCAGATCGCTCTGCGAGCAGTGACTGATTCATTGCCGTGGTGCATGCGTGGGGGCGAGAAAGGGTCAGTCGTCTCATAGGTACGCACGTGTTTGCTTGCCTCAGTCAGTTGTCCGAATACACCAACAATTACGGACGCGATTATTGTGTATTTCCTCTTCCTCCAATCGAGCATAAAATGGAGCGGTTCCTCAAAACATCTGCCCAGCCGTCCACGTCTGGTAGACGTGGCAGTGGCGGAAGCGTATCATTGTCGGAAAAAAAATAGACTTTATAACCACAATTTTTGAGTTATATTTTTAATGTCACAAATAATGAGCCTCAGTGTCTAATTTGCGGTGAGGTATTGTCACGTGAAACTGTGGAACCATTAAAGAGGCCGAGCGGTTCTAGGCGCTACAGTCTGGATCCGCGCGACCGCTTCGGTCGCAGGTTCAAATCCTGCCTCGGGCATGGATGTGTGTGATGTCCTTAGGTTAGTTAGGTTTAAGCTAAGTTCTAGGGGACTGATGACCTTAGAAGTTAAGTCCCATAGTGCTCAGAGCCATTTGAACCATATGAACCATCAAAGCCTATTTGTCACCTCTCAGTTGAATATTGCAAGGATTTTTTCGAAAGGAAACTGAACATCCTGAAGCATCTACGTGGATACTCTGAAAATCATATTTAAGTGCCTGGCAGAGGGTTCATCGAACAACCTACACAGTTCTCTATTACTCTAATCTCGTAGTGCGCGGAAAGAAAGAACACCTATATCTTTCCGTACGGGCTCCGATTTCCCTTATTTTATCATGGTGATCGTTTTTTCCCTATGTAGGTCGGCGTCAACAAAATAATTTCGCATTCGGATGACGAAGTTAGTAATTGGAATTTCGTGGGAAGATTCCTCCTCAACGAAAACCCCTTTGTTTTAATGATGTCCATCCCCAATCTTGTAATGGTTCAGTGACACTCTCTCCTCTATTTTGCGACAATGCAAAACGTGCAGCCATTCTTTGAACTTCTTCGATGTACTCTGCCAACCCTATTTGGTAAGGATGCCACATCGCGCAGCAATATTCTAAAAGAGGACGGACAAGCGTAGTGTAGGTAGTCTCCTTAGTAATTCTGTTACATTTTCTAAGTGTCCTGCCAATAAAACTCATTCTTTGGTTGACCTTCCCCACAACATTTTCTATGTGTTCCTTCCAATTTAAGTTGTTCGTAATTGTAATTCCTAGGTATTTAGATGAATTTACGGCGTTTATATTATATCGTGTAACCGAAGTTTAATGGATTCCTTTTAGCTCTCATGCGGATGATCTTACACTTTTCGTTATTTAGGGTCAATTGCCAATTTTTGCACCAAACAGACATCTTTTCTAAATCCTTTTGCAACTTGTTTTGATCTCTTGATGACTTTACTACTCGATAAACGACTGCGTCTTCTGCAAACAACCTAAGACGGCTGCTCATTATATAGATAAGGAAGAGCAAAGGGCCTATAACACTACCTTGGGGAATGCCAGAAATCACTTCTGTGTTACTCGATGACTTTCCGTCAATTACTACGAACTGTGACAGCAGCACACTACTACTATTTTAGGTTATAAAATAGTATTGTTATTTATTGATTAAAAATAATGTTATATTATTGATTATTCATTTCTTCTTCTTATTTATCAAAATTTTTCATCTAATTCTTGGTACCTAGTGTCAACGAGAAAGCTGTATTAGCTAGCTACCGAGTGGCTAAGGCAGGTAAGACGCGTGCAGTTGCCGAGAATCTTATTTTGCCAGCATCCCTGGATACGGTTGAAATTATGTTAAGTAAGCCGGAGACGAGATACGATTGAACACAGAATAAACGGTTTTGCCGGTGACATTCGAGGACAGTTAGTCGAAAAATCAGAGGAGAGCCTACATTTTGCTTTACAGTTTGCTGAGTCTACTTATATTTCAGATTGTGCGCAGTTTATGGTATTTGTGCGTTTAAAATCAGATTAACATTCCATGGAAGACATCATATTTTTCAACGCATTTTCTGAGAACACTACTGGCCGGTGTTTGTATGTCATTTTTTCAGAAAGCACTAGCAACTACGAGATTGATTGGACAATATGTGTCGCCATTTGCAATGATGGTGCTGAAGCTATGACTGCCAATAAAACTGGGCTCGTTGCGATTTAAATGACGTCCTTAAAGGGGCCATAAACGTTGCGATATATATTACACTTAAAGCGCTGCAAACTGGACAGTTTAAAATCATTTGCGAAGTTATGGGTTCGCCTGTATCACACAGCGGTTAGGTGGCTTCCAAAGAACGGTATTGACGTGACTTCTGGAACTAAACCTGAACTTTTGATGTTCTTACAAGATTCTAAATCTGGATATACCAATTGTTTTTGTGGCTATTAAAATAAGCATTTCTCGCTGATCATGTTAACCACCGGCCGTAAATATTTTAAACAAGAGTCTCCAAGGGAGAAAAGATAACGTTGTAAAGACCAAAGATAAAATCAAAGGATTCCTCGAAAAACTTCATTTGTGGTCAACGTCTTTAGAAAAGGTGATACAGTCTTTCTCTTGCGTTCAGAAGATTGTTGAAGGAACTGCAACAGACCAGTCGGTGGTGCTAAGTTCTCACATTGCCTGCGTTATAAAGAGCTTGCATAATTGGGAATATCATATTCTAAGTTACTTTCCAGAACATAACTTTGAAGCTGACAACGGTCACAGATGGATATTAAATCCATTTCTGGATATGTCAGTAGAACTGACTGATCTGAGCTCGAGGATGAAACAAACACTCATTGATTTTCTGCTGACAGCATGCTAAAAATGGAATGAAACTCTCAAAATATTGGCATAGTTTGAAAGAACATAAAACCAGAATATTCGCACCTGGCAGGGGAATCTTTGGTATTGTTATTGCCATTCGCCACTTCCTACCTGTACGAGTAAGCGTTCTCTTCAATGGTGAACATAAAAACTAAGAAGAGAAGCAGGCATAAATTAGAAAGTGATTTGGTTATTTGTGCCTGTAAATTAGAACCATGATTTGACGAATTATTAATGGACAAACAAGCACACCATCTTACTGAAATTGTTGTATTTTTACTGTAGCGTAGTACCTATAATCCTAGCTTACTTTTGTCTGAGTAAGTGGCACCAGAGACAGATATCGATGGTGTCACCCTATGTATAAAAGCTGTTAGAAACAATAAAATTCTAATAAGCGTCAACTTTGGTTTTAAGTAACACAAATGAGAGACAGTAGTTATCAATCATCAAATTACAATTATATTGTTTTGACTTTACTATTGATGGTATAGCTTATGCTCCGCGGGAAAAAAAGACAATGAGATAACAGAGAATGCAGAAGAATAAATGCTAAAAGGTATCAGATGGATTATGGAATGGTAAGACAGAGATTTAGGAACCAGTTTTTAAATTGTAAGACATTTCCAGGGGCAGATATGGACTCTGACCACAATCTATTGGTAATGAACTGGAGATTAAAACTGAAGAAATTGCAAAAAGGTGGGAATTTAAGGAGATGGGACCTTAAACTGACTAAACCAGAGGTTGTACAGAGTTTCAGGGAGAGCATGAGGGAACAATTAACGGGAATGTGGGAAAGAAATACAGTAGAAGAAGAATGGGTAGCTCTGAGGGATGAAGTAGTGAAGGCAGCAGAGGATCAAGTAGGTAAAAAGACGAGGGCTAGTAGAAATCCTTGGATAACAGAAGAAATATTGAATTTAATTGATGAAAGGTGAAAATATAAAAATTCAGTAAATGAAGAAGGCAAAAAGGAACACAAACGTCTCAAAAATGAGATCTACAGGAATTGCAAAATAGCTAAGCAGGCATGGCTAGAAGACAAATGTAAGGATGTAGAGGCTTATCTCACTAGGGGTAAGATACATACTGCCTACAGGAAAATTAAAGAGACCTTCGGAGGAAGGAGAACCACTTGCATGAATATCAAGAGCTCAGATGGAAACCCAGTTCTAAGCAAAGATGGGAAAGCAGAAAGGTGGAAGGAGTATACAGAGGGTCTATACAAGGGCGATGTACTTCAGGACAATATTATGGAAATGGAAGAGGATGTAGATGAAGATGAAATGGGAGATATGATACTGCGTGAAGAGTTTGACAGAGCACTGAAAGAGCTGAGTCGAAACAAGGCCCCCGGAGTTGACAACATTCCATTAGAACTACTGACAGCCTTGGGAGAGCCAGTCCTGACAAAACTCTACCATCTGGTGAGCAAGATGTATGAGACAGGCGTAATATCCTCAGACTTCAAGAAGAATATAATAATTCCAATCCCAAAGAAAGCAGGTGTTTGCAGATGTGAAAATTACCGAAGTCACAGCTGCAAAGTACTAACACGAATTCGTTACAGACGAATGGAAAAACTGGTAGAAGCCGACCTAGGAGAAGATCAGTTTGGATTCCGTAGAAATATTGGAACACGTAGAAATATTGGAACACGTGAGGCAATACTGACCTTACGACTTACCTTAGAAGAAAGATTAAGGAAAGGCAAACCTACGTTTCTAGCATTTGTAGACTTAGAGAAAGCTTTTGACAATGTTGACTGGAATAGTCTCTTTGAAATTCTAAAGATGGCAGGGGTAAAATACAGGGAGCGAAAGGCTGTACAATTTGTACAGAAATCAGATGGCAGTTATAAGAGTCGAGGGGCATGAAAGGGAAGCAGTGGTTGGGAAGGGAGTGAGACAGGGTTGTAACCTCTCCCCGATGTTATTCAATCTGTATATTGAGCAAGCAGTAAAGGAAACAAAAGAAAAATTTGGAGTAGGTGTTAAAATCCAGGGAGAAGAAATAAAAACTTTGAGGTTCGCCGATGACATTGTAATTCTGTCAGAGACAGCAAAGGACTTGGAAGAGCAGTTGAACGGAATGGACAGTGTCTTGAAAGGAGGATATAAGATGAACATCAACAAAAGCAAAACGAGGATAATGGAATGTAGTCGAATTAAGTCAGGTGATCGTGAGGGAATTAGATTAGGAGTTTTGCTATTTGGGGAACAAAATAACTGATGATGGTCGAAGTAGAGAGGATATGAAATGTAGACTGGCAATGGCAAGGAAAGCGTTTCTGAAGAAGAGAAATTTGTTAACATCGAGTATAGATTTAAGTGTCAGGAGGTCGTTTCTGAAATTATTTGTATGGAGTGTAGCGATGTATGGAAGTGAAAAGTGGACGATAAATAGTTTGGACAAGAAGAGAATAGAAGCTTTCGAAATGTGGTGCTACAGAAGAATGCTGAAGATTAGGTGGGTAGATCACGTAACTAATGAGGAGGTATTGAATAGGATTGCGGAGAAGAGAAGTTTGTGGCACAACTTGACTAGAAGAAGGGATCGGTTGGTAGGACATGCTCTGAGGTATCAAGGGATCACAAATTTAGCATTGGAGGGCAGCGTGGTGGGTAAAAATCGTAGAGGGAGACGAAGAGATGAATACACTAAACAGATTCATAAGAATGTAGGTTGCAGTAAGTACTGGGAGATGAAGAAGCTTGCACAGGATAGAGTAGCATGGAGAGCTGCATCAAACCAGTCTCAGGACTGGAGACCACAACAACAACAATGTTTAAATCAGTATTATTATTACGATGAACGAGTACATACAAACATCGTTTCACGTGCTCCTCATATGAAGAATGCTTCGCATAACTTGGAATACACAATGAAATTTTATGTAAGGTTGAATTGCTTAACGAACAATGTTTCGCATAACGAGTCTGTTCAGTGCCTAGGAGACATGCTAAGCCGCTATTGCTGGGCAGTAAGTCACTCTGTTTTATGACCTTCTTTCTTGTTCAATAGAAGCTCCGACAAATGTCAGTGACGCAGACAATGCAGTATTCAGCTGTACTCTTAGCGAGACTCCTCGCGTTGCAATTGTCCCTGGAACTTCTGCTGATGCCTTCTCGAAGATGTTGGAAATTTTCTGTGGTAGTCCTGCATGCTCTCCAATCTTCGAAAACTCACGTTAATCCATAACCTCTAAATAGCTGTTTATCAATTCCATTTTAGATTTGTCGTCGTTAACGAACACGAATTCAATAATGATACCCATTAACTAATACATAGATAGTTGTCTCATTCAACTAGTCGTCTTCTGCGTTTAGCACTCATTTTGAAGAGCAGGCAAAAGCAAATGTCTTTAGACAACTTTCTCGTAAAAAAGAATGTGCACTATTAAACATTATATTACTACTTTATAAAATGTTTTTGTATTTTTCGGACTGAAAGAACTTACCACATTTTCATATGAATTCCTATAGAAAAATATGTTTAGTATAAGAAGCGTTTTGCATTACAAGTAAGACACAGAAGCGAATTGTGCTCGTGAAGCGAGTTCCCACTAAATTTGTAAAGAAGTAGATCTTTTTTCGAATTTCTCGAACCTACTTACGGTTCTTGTTCATTTAGTTATCGATCGGGACCTGAAAACAGTTTCCCGATTTTGCGTTTATTCATCTTTAACATGGTATCATTTTATTTCATTTATTTAATATGCTCCATTACAGTATTTGTAATACTACACGTTTAGATACCTGGATACATAAAGGACAAGTCTAATTACAAGGAGTTACAATAGTAAGGATGAAAAGTATTTACAATAGAAAACTTCTGTGTGATCGATATAAGGTTTCCAGGTAGAACGCGATAAAAGTGTATCAATAATTATATTCACAACAGGATGATCGATGTAAAGTTTTCAGCTAGAACATCATTTTTTAACTTTTTGTATGCTGGGCAAACTTAATTATATTTCAAAATTTATGAAAAGTTTTCATGTATAGCTTTACTAAAACGGGCTTATCGACGGGACAGCTGGCTCCCATTCCTACAATACTCTTCCTTAAGGCATCTCTCTCCGTTTTAAGTTCGCGACACATCCATAGCAAGTGATGTAATGTTTGATCGCCCTCTACGCTCGTACAAGCAGCACTTGGGGCTAGCCTGAACCGATGGTAGTAAGACATCAATTTTCTACGCCCTGTTAACATTTTTGTAAGTTTAAATGACTGCGGTAACATTATAGAAAGGCGAGTTTGAATAGTCGTATTTTTTTTATCGCCCCTTTTGTAGTTTCAGCCCATTCTATTTTCCATTTTTCTTTCGGAGTGCATATTAGCTTTCTGTTGATCAAAGACGAAGCGATTCTGTCGTAGCTTTCTGTAGCGATTTATTGAGCTGCTTGTTTGGCAAGCTTGTCTGCCAGTTCGTTTCCGGGGGTTCCTACATTCCTATGCCAACACTGCTCTTCTATCACTGAAATAGTTTTTTGTTAGTTTACTCAAGTTCCTACGACATTCAAATTCTAGTAGCGCCTTAAGGATGCTGGGCCACCAACGTACATCAAAAGTTCCATGTACATCAAGACTGACAGTTATTACGTACTGTCCTTCTTACATGCTTTCCTCTACGAAGTTCTTAACAGTCAACAATGCTTCCACTGTTCCTTTCTGTGGAGTGTATCCATACTGACTGTTGCTTAGGAGATCCTTAGAGAAGACTTCGTGCATAATTCTGTTAATTAATAGCATTTCTAATACTTTTTCCTCCGTATACAGAAGAGTTATGGGGCATAATTTGGACACATCCAAGTCCGCCTGCCTAGCTGAGTGGTAACGGGCCTGCCTCCCACGCAGCGGGCTCGTATTCGATTCCCGGCCGGGTTGGAGATTTTCTTCGCTCGTAGACTGGGTGTTGTGTTGCCCTCATCATCATTTCGATGTGGCGTCGACTGATGTGAGACTTGCACTTGGTAGCCGAACTTCCCCGAATGGGGCCTCTCGGACAACGACGCCATACGCTCATTTCCATTTTGGACACATCCATGTTGTTTTCTTTATCAGTTTTGAGAATGGGCTCTATTTCAGCTCATTTCTACAGTTGCGGAAAGCAGCCGTTCTTTAGGCAACTGGTATATAAAGCGATAAGACAGCTGGGAAAATGCTATACAGTCGACGAAGGATCTTACTAGTAATACCATTTTCACCAGGAGTCGTGTTTTCAGGCAACTTCGTTATACAGGGTGTTTATAAATGAATATCGGGGCTTTAACGCTTTATAATATTTATTATATTAAACTTACAGTTATAAATGATATGTCAAATGAAAGAGCAACTCAAACAGATTTACCAAGAACATTATGAATGTTTAATGTGAGCACCATTTGTCACACGGCACACATCAAGTCTATAGCCGAGTTCTTCCCAAACTGTCTTCAGTGACTGTAGCAACAGCTGCTTCAATCCGGTTTCTTAATTCAGGGAGGTCTGCTGATAGCGGAGGCACGTACACACGATCCTTGATGAAGCCCCAAAGGAAAAAAATCGCATGGCGTTAGGTAGGGTGAACGTGGAGGCCATGCAAAGCATGCCCTGTCATTGGGCTTGGGAAGAACTCTGCTATAGACTTCATGTGTGCCGTGTGACAAATTTTGCTCACATCGAACATTTATAAGGTTCTTGGTAAAGTTGTTTGAGTTGCTCTTTCACTTGATATATCATTTTTAACTGTAAGTTTAATGTAATAAATATCATAAAGCGTTAAAACCCCGATATTCGTTTATAAACACCCTGTATTTTGTGTATTTCTGTCTTTGTGAAAGGTGCCAGATCTGATTAGCTTATGGTGTTCCGTGTCTTGAGTTTGATCTCCCTCAGGCCCAAAATATTCTAGCATATAGGTGGCCGTTCTCATATTATTACTTTTTCTTATAGTTGCCATTGGAGTACTATTTCTGATTTTTCCCTGATGCGATTCAATAGACTGCGCTTAAAGGATTATTGGTTCGTGTCGAGCTGCAGTATTGCTTTCAGGACTCTTTTTTTTTGCTTTCTGTATAGTTGTGCTGTATTCCTTCTTCTCTTTACAATATTGGTTCCTTCGTAGTCCTCTCTGCTGTTCGCTGTCCGTCCTTCGATAAATTCGCCTTAACACGTTGTTTCTTTTTCGAATTGCAGTTAATTGAGATGTCCACCAGGAGGTAGACCTCCCTCCAGTTCCGTACTTCAGCTGGTTTTGTGTCTTAAACGCTTTGTTGCGTAAGATATAAGTCCGTGTTTTGTAAATATTTGTGCGTAAGTTCTTCTAATAAGTACCCGTAAAAGTCTCTCAGATCTTCGGCTCTACCAATAAACTTTTTAGTTTGAATTATCCTAGAAGCATATGCTGTTGGGCACCCTTCTGTGCTAAAAGTAATAATCTTATAGTCGGAGCAACTCTCTACTTCATCACATGTCCATTGGCTTAGCATCGGCATTAGACGAGAGGTGGCCATAATTAAATCAATATTGCTCTTTCTTTTACTATTTTCAAAAGTTTGTCTGTGATGTCCCTCGTTCAGTAGGTATAGATTAGTGGAAGCCAGAAATTCTTCCATCTCATTTCCTCTGGAGTTTGTTATTATATCATGCCGCAAGCTAGATCTTGCATTTCTGTCCATATCAGTCACTAAGCCTACTCCTTCATTGTAGGTAATCATGTCGTCAATTTTTCTCAGGTCATCTTTCATGGGTTCTGTGATATCTAACTACACGCTAGATATGAAAAATCACAAATTTTCTTCTATTATTTCTACAAATACTGCATCTTCGTCGGACAAGTGGCTGATCATTACAGAATAAATATTTTTGTTGGTTATGTGTATTGCTGCCCTTTCCCTTCTCCTGCGCCCCTGAATACTTAGTAGCCTCTAGTCATTCCACCCACGCTTCGTTGATAGTAATAATGTCAATCTGCATTAAGTTAGCTGTTGCAGCTCTGGAGTGTCGCAGATTTTTTTTTTGTGTGCACTTGGTTTGTTTTTGGAGAGACCAAGTTGTTTGACTTGTATTTGATGTTTTCATTAGTGATAATCAGTGTACTGTTCCCGTTGTGTTTCATTTATTTCGGAAGTATCCACTCTACTGCATCGTTCTTGCTCGAACACAGAGGTGATGAACATGTATCGCATTTAGTGAACGTTTCTTTTTAATCGCATTTAACAATCGCTGTAGATGACGACGTTCGTCGATTGCTTTGGTTTTTATAAGTTGTTTATCCGTTAATTGTTCTACAACTGCAAAACCTTTAGTCTACTGTTTTGAAATCGGAAGCATTATTTTATAATTTCGTGTCACTTTCAAATTTTTGTCACTTTTAAATTCCTTTGAAGACATGAGGTAATCTTTACGTATATCTTCGCCAGTGGCGCACCTCTCATTGAGAAATCTGATACTAACTAACCACATTCGGACTCCATATCTATCACGTCTTTGTTTTCTTGTGTAGCACCAGATGCAGGCGGTGTGTCTGTACCGGCTGCTGCGCCTGACGCTATGTGAGCCTCGTATTAGATTCCTCGGTACCGCTAAGTTACATCAGTCGTTAGTTTCCATAGGTAGTACATTGACAGGCTGATTTGACAGATTTTTAGTTTGGTGTTCACTGGAAGAAATATTGCTATTACTGACGACTGGACTGTTGACAGTATCCTTATTCAAATCGGAGTCAGGTCGATGTCTTTTAATAAGCTTGGGTGATATTTCTGGAACGGTAGTGCCAGAGTCAGAGGTATGTTGCTCTTTTCCAGACCGTGTGGGAGGAAGAGGAATTTTTAAGCTGCTTCTTGTACCAATGGTACTAACTATTGTATAGCAGCATTGTATACGTTAGCAAATTTCGCTTTCACCATTTAGAATAGTCAGTGACTGCGAGCAATCTTTCTTGATATGACAAACACCTTAGCAATGATGATATGCAACGTCATCCATGGTGGAAAATAATTTCCCTCATAGGATGGAACTTCGCTGAAATCGTCGAAATGATTTTATATGAGAGAGAGTTGGACTATGTCTAACATGCCCTTCTATACATCCCCATTTAGACATTTTGGTTCAAATGGCTCTGAGCACTATGGGACTTTACATCTGAGGTCATCAGTCCCCCAGAACTTAGAACTACTTAAACCTAACTAACCTAAAGACATCACACATATCCATGCCCGAGGCATGATTCGAACCTGCGACCGTAGAGGTCGCGTGGTTCTAGACTGTAGCGCCTAGAACCGCTCCGCCATCTCGGCCGGCTTAGACATTTTGTTTACTCTTACAGCGTTACTAATAAATGGAAATACATTAGAAAAGACAACTCGTGTACTGGGACTTTTAAAAATGGTTCAAATGGCTCTGAGCACTATGGGAATGAACATCCGAAGTCATCAGTCCCCTAGAACTTAGAACTACTTAAACCTAACCAACCTAGGAACATCACACACATCCATGCGCGAGGCAGGTTTCGAATCTGCGACCGTAGCGGTGGCGCGGTTGCAGACTGAAGCGCCTAGAACCAATCGGCCACATCGGCCGGCTGCTTACAACTACGTTCTTATCGTTTGCAGTTGTTACAATTTCTAACACTTACAGATTACGGTTTACGTGCCAACTTAGCAAACGAAATGTTGCACCATGACAACCAAGATTTTCTGGATCGTGTCGTCTTCAGAGATGAAACAACATTTCACGTCAGTGGAAGTGTCAACACACGTAATGTGCACATCTGGTGATCAGATAATCCGCAGGAGATGATACAGTTGCAGATTGAATGTTTCTTGTGCCGTATTCGTGCGGAAAGTTTATGGACTTCCTTTCTCGGTGAAAAAAAAAAGGTTCGAATGTGTGTCAATTCCTGAGAGACCAAACTGTTGAGGTCATCGGTCCCTAGACTTACGCACTACTTAAACTAACTTGACCCTAAAGACAACACTCACTCCCATGCCCGAGGACGCCCGACTGACGCCGCGCTCGGAGTAAGACGTACAGTCGAGTGCTGCTAGTCCTAGCTGTGTTACACCTAACGGCTAGTGTGTGGATCTAAGTACGACGGGAAAGTAATGGTCGGCATATCTGGAAGCAAGGCCGGGGAAGTCATTGTGGATTAATGGGCATAGTGCTGAAGAAACGAGGGCTTAAATGTGAGTCGTACTGTGGGCACAAGTCGCAACAGTAAAAGCCCGCTGTCACATTGTGTCGCCGCCGTGGACTTCCGTCGATCCACCGACAACGAGGGAAGTAAGATCTACGTAAGTTTCGTAGGATAAAATTTCAGAAGGCTTGCCAGTGACTGTGCTTTTCACTGAAGTTGAACAATTAATAACAAACACTCTATAATCCAAGTGTTGCAGTTACATTCCACCCGAGAATAACACCAAGTGGGTTCCTTCCGATCCTTACCTTATTGAATCGAGTGTGCCACGCGATTATCAAGAGAAAATATATTAATTATCAGATTATTTGCATAGACGGCGAAGAGCAAGTTTCAGACTGTTTTGAACGATTGGTTATCATAGTCAATTGTTGCACTTAATAAGCTTACGCCAACCGTAGTAACTTAATAATAGACTGAAGTAATAAATTTGATTATTAATATGTATTTCAATGCATATTCAGCTGAAGTTAGTTCAAGGATATTTCATGAAACAATTATTGGCAATGTATTTTATTATCAGTAGATTAAACTACGTAATTTTAAAGACAGAATGACAGTCCATTATTCAAAATGTCGATAGATAATTATCTGTGTTGGCAGCATTGAACTTAAGTGACAAATTATGAACAAAATAACTATCAAAATACTTATTGAAAGTTAACCATTAATGTTAAGCGTAGTTAGGTTGTTATGACATTATTTTATATGACTACTGAACCTGATACAGCACTTACGTAGACGTTCCCGTTCCACCTGCTGCGCTACAAACAGGTAAACTTCATTTTTGACAAAATTATTCACGTACTTAACAGTACCGTCGCTCATCAGTTGAGCTGGCGACCGGTGTTTTAATTGCTTTTACAACTTAATCATTTCTTTCGGCAAAATTTCCACTGGAAAAATTTATTTCCAAATTGTTTCCATTATTTCATTTACCGATCGTTATTGAATGAAATTATTCATTCAATAACGATCAAGTTATAACGTCTCCTGTTTCCCGCGGAATAATCATTATTTATTTCGGATTCGGATGCCTTATCCCGACACGGGTCAAAATTCATAATTCACGGTCATTGTTAACTTGTAATTTCGCAAATCCCGGGAATCAGGGGGGAGGGTGGTGGTGGAGGTGGGGGGGGGGGGGGGATTATAGCGCCTCTAACCGTGCCGCCACTCCGCGCGGCTTTTCGGTGAAGCAACTATAACTAGTGTTGGCTATCTTCATGTGCTTCAAGTATGGCCCGTGTCTCAATTGGAAGAAGCTGAACAACACAACTTTATTTGGCAGCAAAATGGTGTGCCGCCTCACTGGCATAACTCAGTACGCGACTGGTTCAATGACTTTCTAACCGATCGCTGGATTGGCCGTAAGGGGCCAGATGACAGACCATATTATGCATGACGTCCACGTTCACACAAGATCTGACCCGATCACGTGTATGTGCCTCCGATACCAGATAATCTATCCGACTTTAGAAACTGTGTTATTGCAACAGCTACTCCTGATAGTTGACCAAGGTTCCGGAGCAGCTCGCCTATCGACTCGAAGGATGTTCACACTGAATAATTGTAAGAAAAACTGTTTGTGTTTCTTTTTCATTTGGCGCATTCTTTATAATTTTAAGGTGAATGTAATATGTGCTACAAAGCCTTAAAACCCGTATATTCATTCTGAAACACCTTGTACAAATGTTGCCTCCAGATATGCGAATATTTTTTTTCTTTATTGATGTTATGACACCTTATACATAAGGTGGGCCGGTAACGGCAATATTACGTCGCTCTTCGGCCACAGACAGTACAAACAGAAGCAAGGAAGACACAGAAAAACAAAACATAATGGTGGACAAAAAACAGTAGACACATGAGTAAAAACACGGAGCCGGTTCACAGGTGTAGTAAAATAAAAAACGGTCAGCACTGTACACGAACACTGACGACTGAGATGACACAAGTGAACGATGGAGCGTGGTGCGGTGAAAACACTGAAGCACTGACACGACGGCACACAAGAGAGAACCGATGGCGATGATCTCCATCGCGCGGATCTGCCAAAAGGGGAAAAGGTGGGGGAGGAGGGAGAGGGGAGAGTGTAGATGCCAGTGGCAGAGGAGATGGGAGGGGGAGGAAAGAAGGTAGGGGAGTAGGGGAAGCCTGGGTGGAGGGGGGTTAGGGAGGGAGGAGGGAGAGAGAGTGCCCTAAGGAAATGGTTCAAATGGCTCTGACCACTACGGGACTTAACTGCTGAGGTCATCAGTTCCCTAGAGCTTAGAACTACTTAAACCTAACAAACCTAAGGACATCACACACATCCATGCCCAAGGCAGGATTCGAACCTGCGACTGCAGCGGTCCCGCAGTTCCAGACTGAAGCGCCTAGAACCGCTCGGCCACACAGGCTGGCCCCTAAGGAAAAAACGCAGGATGTGGAGTGGGAGGATCAAAGTTGGTAGGAGGGGTAGATGGAGGGGATGAGGGCATCGTCAGGGAGGGGGAGTTGGTGGAAGCCACCTTGGGCGAGGCTATCGAGGGTGCAGAGATAGACAGCAGGTGGGATGTGGAAAGGCGCGGCAGCGGACTGGGGTGGGAGAGGATGGGAGAGACAAGCAGGTGAGGGGTATCAAGTTCAGATATACGAGAGCAATGCGTAGTATTTATGCCAGAAATTATGCCACTTTCTGATTTTACATATATTTTGCGGTATTGGGAACATTATCGATAATGACAGCTTTTTCTGATGAGAGTAAGTTATCGGTAGAAACAGAAGATTGCTGTTTTGCTGGAGCAGAAGGTGTTTGTTGAAGCGATTCAGTCGTGGAAGTTTCACTAGCGCACTTTCGTAGCATCGATATTGCCAACTGATTGCAGCGCCGCGCTGTAACCGTTTACGGAGCTCGCCATGCCGACGAAGCTAGTCTATTTAACTCGGTTACACAGCAGTCGTATGCTCTGCGTTAAATTAGACTGTAACACAACCAAGTTCAGGAACTGTAACAGTCGCTTTAAACCACTGTTTCAAAGGCTTCTGCAATAGCGGACAGACACACACGTGTTTGCGCTCTTTTCTAGTCAAAGGTACTCTCTCACGGTGTATTTGTTTTATAACAATCTACCTCTGCTCAATTCGGAATTAATCTTAAACAAAGAATAACATAATTATAATAAAAAATAAATTTATCTTTTCTTAGGGGCATGTTTTTCTATTACGAAACTGGATTGGTTGTTTCCTTTGTCATACTGTCATCCATGTTCAAAGGAAGATTACATCAGAATTCCGCACTGTCGCCTACGAAATATGAGACCAGCTGTGTGCCTGGATTGAAGAGTTTTTAGCAAACAGAACACAGCATCTTGTTCTCAATGGAGAGACGTCTACAGACGTTAAGTAACCTCTGGCGTGCCACAGGGGAGTGTTATGGGACCATTGCTTTTCACAATATATATAAATGACCTAGTAGATAGTGTCGGAAGTTCCATGCGACGTTTCGCGGATGATGCTGTAGTATACAGAGAAGTTGCAGCATTATAAAATTGCAGCGAAATGCAGGAAGATCTGCAGCGGATAGGCACTTGGTGCAGGGAGTGGCAACTGACCCTTAACATAGACAAATGTAATATATTGCGAATACATAGAAAGAAGGATCCTTTATTGTATGATTATATGATAACGGAACAACACTGGTAGCCGTTACTTCTGTAAAATATCTGGGAGCATGCGTACGGAACGGTTTGAAGTAGAATGATCATATAAAATTAATTGTTGGTAAGGCGGATGCCAGGTTGAGATTCATTGGGAGAGTCCTTAGAAAATGTGGTCCATCAACAAAGGAGGTGGCTTACGAAACACTCGTTCGACCTATACTTGAGTATTGCTCATCAGTGTGGGATCCGCACCAGGTCGGGTTGACAGAGGAGATAAAGAAGATCCAAAGAAGAGCGGCGCGTTTCTTCACAGGGCTATTTGGTAACCGTGATAGCGTTACGGAGATGTTTAGCAAACTCAAGTGGCAGACTCTGCAAGAGAGGTGCTCTGCATCGCGGTGTTGCTTGCTGTCCAGGTTTCGAGAGGGTGTGTTTCTGGATGAGGTATGGAATATATTGCTTCCCCTAACTTATACCTCCCGAGAAGATCACGAATGTAAAATTAGAGAGATTCGAGCGCGCACGGAGACTTTCCGACAATCGTACGCGACTGGAACAGGAAAGGGAGGTAATGACAGTGGCGCGTAGAGTGCCCTCCGCCACACACCTTTGTGTGGCTTGCGGAGTATAAATTTAGATGTAGAATATTTGGTATATTTTGTTACAAATTATTGTACTGGCTTTTGGAAGATATTTTTCAACTATTTTATAAAGCACTATCAAAGTAACAATGATTTACTTCACAGCTATCACAGTTAGCAACACGAAAGAAACGAGAAATGAAGCAGACAACATGCAACGCCGATTCTGTAGGAATCCCGATCAGGCCTCAGAGCTACGGAAATATAAACGACGTTAACGCACAGTGTGTCTATTACCATCTGAGGTGAGTTCAAACGTCCTAGATTCACAAGGTAGAAATTGGTATACTTCGTACCTTCTCTCACCGCTGGTAATCCTAACGATCTATAGGCTGCTTCGAAGCACGTCTACTGAAACGCATTCTAATAACCGTGGTACGATGTCTCGCACGTGAGCTGTATATGTGTGTGTGTGTTTTGTTGTTGCTACAGTATTTTGTGTCACATTTCAACTTGAGTGTCTTCTAAATGTACTTCTCGTGTTGTTGTAGTTCCGTGTGATATTTTTACCGCAGCATATGATCTGCATGAAACGTATGTCCTCAGTACTGCACAAAACTCTGTCCGCGCACCAATTTTCTCACCCGGAAGTTAATGTGGTCCTTATCCTCTCCCAGCAAATCTCTCAGAGGTGAACTCGTGATTACACTCTGGTACTAACTCTTGCTGCCCTAGTTCCGCTCCGTAGATGTTGGAAAGTTTGATAGAAATCTTGTCGTCACTTCTTATCGCTGCAAATCTGAGCCGTGGCGCTCGTTACTGGCGCACCAGTCTCTTCGATGTCCATTATCGATCCTTCGATGTTTCTTATCTTTGCTTGCCTTGTTGTTGTCCGCATTTGCAGGGCGAGTGGCAGTTGACGTTTGCTCGGGCCACCTACTGAGACGACGCGAGGTACGAGGTGGGAAGCAACCACGTATATGTGGAGTTGGTTGTACACGGTCCGCCAGTTCAGGATGGAGGATATGTGTTGGCTGCCTTCGTCTTTTCAATTAAGTGTCGTGATCCCTTCGAGCGACCTGGTGTCACTCCTCGTTAATTAATGCTGGTTTACGTGTACTTAATTTTGAATTGGCCATTTGAATTAATATTTTGGAGCGCAGTATAGCACTAAGGCAACCTCATTGTATACCACCTTGTGCCTCGGTCTAGTACCTTAATTTTCAGTGGTACGAGTTAGCTCCACTACCGGTTTTACTGATGTGCTCCCTTCAAAATCTTGTCTTGTGTAAGTTTGCCCCATGTGTGTCTGGGAACACAGAGATGAGCTTTAGTGTGACTTCAGTGCTAGTCAGTTAATGGAATCTTCATTTTGGCTTGGCTTCCTCTGAAGAGTATGAGTGATGCGTAGTGTGTTTGATTTGCTATTCATGTAATTACTGTAAGTTTGTTTATTTAGTGGGGATCAAGACATTTAAAGACTGTTGGTATTAACTCCCCTAGTTGGTGGGTGTTGCTAATTGGTTCCGAATGGCCTACTACTTATTCAATGGCAAGGCTGTTGATTAGTTGGTTGCTGTGAGTACAAATTCACGCTATTTATTCGTTGCCGAAATTGTTAAAGTGTCTGTCGTGATTCAGTCACTAGCTACGTGTTTGAACTGAATTGATATAAACCGTACATTGCTTCCTTAAAATTTGTTGCCAGCAGAAACCCTTAAGAGAACTAAGTTTTGTCACTGGTTATGTTAACCTTTACTGGGAACAACATTTCATGCTGTCAAATTTTGTCTTAAAATGTGTGTTTCTCTGATGTAATAAACGAGTGATAAAAGAAAAAAGCAAACGGGCCTGGTCCTTCCTATTGTGTCCGGTTTGTAACACGTATCAAAATCTTTGCATATTTTCAAGTGTTCAACAGGTTTAAATTAAATTCATGTTCAGTAATTAAAACTTTCGGGGTAAGAGGCCGTGGTCCAATAGTTACTGTTAGTTAGTTAGTTAGTTTACTGTTGACAACACGTGACGAGTGGTGGCGCCCTCTACGCGCTCTATATAAACAGGACCTCCACGGCCTAGCAGCCAGTCGTAGACTCACCTCAGATGATGTTCCCCGCAACTGGCAACGAAACGTCAGGGAGAAGTATTTCTACTATTGGACCACGGCCTCTTAGCCCGGAAGTTTTAATTACTGAAGACGTCGGCCGTGAAAGCCTACACGCTATGATTAAATTCATGTTCATTACTCTAAATAAGCACCATATCTGAAAGTGATCGACATTACAACGTGCTTTCACGAAACTGTCACTACCGTGTAACATTTCTACCAAAACAGATGATGAGCACGAAACATACACTGTCGGCCATACTGCAACTGCTTCCTCCTGTGATAGCGAACCCCTGAGCACTCACAGGCTCAAAATCACTGCTCTAAAACATCTACAGCTGTATCCATTTATTTATTGATTTAAGTAACCTGGCTAGATTAGGTCAATCAGCCACTCTCTTACATCTAACCAGGCATTTTACATATTTTACTTCACATCCATTATGATAAGAATGTTATAAGTTATAATATATAATGTAGAATTCATCATTTAGAAACTAGTGCAGTTTGGAAATTAAGTAGCTGATCTGGTGCCCGTTTAAACTAAATGAAAAACATGCAAAATGTTCGTTTATTGGACGCACAACACAATTAACGTGAATAGTGACACAATTAACAGACCTGGGAAAAGTCGAAATAGGACTCAAGTCTCAATACGTGTGGATCAATACTCCAACGATAAAACCCCGTCAGTCAACTGCAGCTTGATTCTGCGCTTACGCCACCTGTTGTTGGTGAAAAGAAATATGAAGTCTTACAAGTTAGTTTCTGTTACGGCAAGAAAAACATGAAACGCAGCACCTTATTTTAAACAGCCAGCAGAAGAAACCTGAATGCCGTTGAAAGAAAAATATTTCCCGTTCACATCGATGACAGGAAATTAGGCAATTCCACAGGATACTGCGGCAACCCCACCTACCTCCCCGTACCCCTCTCCTTAATCTGGCCTTTCTGAGTTGTTTCCTATGCTGTTCGTGTGTGACTCAGGCCTTTCAGTGAAGCACTTCATTACTCCTGACATTTAAAACTAGCACCTATTGTAGACAGGGCAAAAATTTAAGCTCTTCTATAGATGTTTTTTGTATGTGAACTTGGAAAACAAACAGTGACTGTTCTCTCTTTATCCCTTTCACAACCAGCAGGATTTGGTTGTGTTAGCTCATCACCAGGTAATAACTGATGAAGTCCACAAAAAAACTCTGATTTACAGATGAACCATACTTTCAATATGTGCACTATGTGATCAAATGTATCCGGACACCTGGCTGAAAATGACTTACAAGTTGGTGGCGCCCGCCATCGGTAATGCTGGAATTCAATATGGTGTTGGCCCACCCTTAGCCTTTATCACAGCTTCCTCTCTCGCAGGCATACGTTCAATCAAGTGCTGGAAGGTTTCTTGTGGAATGGCAGCCCCTTCATAACGGAGTGTTACACTGAGGAGAGGTATCGATGTCTGTCGGTGTGGCTTGGCACGAAGTCGGCGTTCCAAAACATCCCAAAGGTGTTCTATAAGATTCAGGTCAGGACTCTGTGCTGGCCAGTCCATTATAGAGATGTTATTCTCGTGTAATCACTCCACTACAGACCGTGCATTATGAACAGGTGCTCGATCGTGTTGAAAGATTCAGTCACCATCCCCGAGTACCTGTTCAACAGTGGGAAGCAATAAGGTGCTTAAAACCTCAATGTAGGCTTGTGTTGTGGTAGTGCAAGACCCCTCCATGTAAAACACGACCACACCATAACACCACCGCCTCCTAATTTTACTGTTGGCTCTACACGCATTGGCAGATCACGTTCACCGGGAATTCCCCATACTCACACCCTACCATCGGATCGCCACATTGTGTACCGTGATTCATCACTCCACACAGCGTTTTTCCACTGTTCAATCGCCAAATGTTTACTTTCCTTAGCCCGCATCTCGTGGTCGTGCGGTAGCGTTCTCGCTTCCCACGCCCGTGTTCCCGGGTTCGTTTCCCGGCGGGGTCAGGGATTTTCTCTGCCTCGTGATGGCTGGGTGTTGTGTGCTGTCCTTAGGTTAGTTAGGTTTAAGTAGTTCTAAGTTCTAAGGGACTGATGACCATAGATGTTAAGTCCCATAGTGCTCAGAGCCATTTTTTTGAACTTCCTTACTCTAAGCGAGGCGTCGTTTGGCATTTACCGGCGTGATTTGTGGCTTATGAGCAGCCGCTCGACCATGAAATCCAAGTTTTCTCACCTCCCGCCTAATTGTCATAGTACTTACTGTGGATCCTGATGCAGTTTGGAATTCCTGTGTGATGGTCGGGATAGATGCCTGCCTATTACACATTACGACCCTCTTCAAGAGTCGGCAGTCTCTGTCGGTCAACAGACGAGGTCGGCCTGTACACTTCTGTGCTGTACGTGTCCCTTCACGTTTCCACTTCACTATCACATCGGAAACAATGGACCTAGGGACGTTTAGGAGTGTGGGCATCTCGCGCACAGGCGTATGACACAAGTGACACCCAGTCACCTGACCACATTCGAAGTCCATGAGCTCCTCGTAGCGCCTCATTCTGCTCTCTCACGATGTCTAATGACTACTGAGGTCGCTAATATGGAGTACCTGGAAGTAGGTGGCAGCTTAATGCACTTAATATGAAAAAACGTATGTTTTTGGGGGTGTCCGAATACTTTTGACCTCATAGTGTAATTAGAGACTACACAGGGTTTTTCATCAAAATAGTAGACAGAAAATGTCGAACCGAGAACTGAATGTTCGTTTACCTGGAGTTCAGTTATTAGAGATACTGAGTCGAAACAAGGCCCCGGGAGTAGACAACATTCCATTAGAACTACTGATGGCCTTGGGAGAGTCTGTCATGACAAAACTATACTATCTGGTGAGCAAGATGTATGAGACAGGCGAAATACCCACAGACTTCAAGAAGAATATAATAATTCCAATCCAAAAGAAAGCAGGTGTTGACAGATCTGAAAATTACCGAACTATCAGTTTAATAAGTCACAGCTGCAAAATGCTAACGCGAATTCTTTACAGACGAATGGAAAAACTGGTAGAAGCAGGCCTCGGGGAAGATCAGTTTGGATTCCGTAGAAATGTTGGAACACGTGAGGCAATACTAACCTTACGACTTATCTTAGAAGAAAGATTAAGAAAAGGCAAACCTACGTTTCTAGCATTTGTAGACTTAGAGAAAGCTTTTGACAACGTTAACTGGAATACTCTCTTTCAAATTCTGAAGGTGGCAGGGGTAAAATACAGGGAGCGAAAGGCTATTTACAATTTGTACAGAAACCAGATGGCAGTTATAAGAGTCGAGGGGCATGAAAGGGAAGCAGTGGTTGGGAAAGGAGTGAGAGAGGGTTGTAGCCTCTCCCCGATGTTATTCAATCTGTATATTGAGCAAGCAGTAAAAGAAACAAAAGAAAAATTCGGAGTAGGTATTAAAATCCATGGAGAAGAAATAAAAACTTTGAGGTTCGCCGATGACATTGTAATTTTGTCAGAGACAGCAAAGGACTTGGAAGAGCAGTTGAACGGAATGGACAGTGTCTTGAAAGGAGGATATAAGATGAACATCAACAAAAGCAAAACGAGGATAATGGAATGTAGTCAGATCAAATCGGGTGATGCTGAGGGGATTAGATTAGGAAATGAGACACTTAAAGTAGTAAAGGAGTTTTTCTATTTAGGGAGTAAAATAACTGATGATGGTCGAAGTAGAGAGGATATAAAATGTAGACTGGCAATGGCAAGGAAAGCGTTTCTGAAGAAGAGAAATTTGTTAACATCGAGTATAGATTTAAGTGTCAGGAAGTCGTTTCTGAAAACATTTGTATGGAGTGTAGCCATGTATGGAAGTGAAACATGGACGATAACCAGTTTGGACAAGAAGAGAATAGAAGCTTTCGAAATGTGGTGCTACAGAAGAATGCTGAAGATAAGGTGGGTAGATCACGTAACTAATGAGGAGGTATTGAATAGGATTGGTGAGAAGAGAAGTTTGTGGCACAACTTGACTAGAAGAAGGGATCGGTTGGTAGGACATGTTTTGAGGCATCAAGGGATCACAAATTTAGCATTGGAGGGCAGCGTGGAGGGTAAAAATCGTAGAGGGAGACCAAGAGATCAATACACTAAGCAGATTCAGAAGGATGTAGGTTGCAGTAGGTACTGAGAGATGAAGAAGCTTGCACAGTATAGAGTAGCATGGAGACTCAGGACTGAAGACCACAAAACAACAGATACTTACTACTTCGATCCCAAATGTGAAGACCCATTTCCACGTGTGCTCTTGGACCTCGCACAAGTATTGATATGGATTCCAAGAGAGATCGCAGTAATCAGGTGTCCTTTTCTTGCAGATAGTCTTGAACGAACTGTGAGAGCCCTGGATAACAGCGGGCTGACGAACTAGAACATGCACTGATACTACGAAATTGTGCATTCACAATGGCTAGTGACGAGCCCATATCTAGACTTGGCGAATAAAACCTGCAAGAAAAGGATGACTGATTACTGTGCTCTATCGTTTGAAAGTCATATCACAGTCGTTGAGTGCAGCCAATGGAAGGTGACTTGATACTGATATGAAGTTTTCTATTCTTTCTTCCGTGTAATTTCTCAAGTGCATATACGTTTCCTGCTGATGAATGCTTGTGTAATGTAGCGGTGTGTTATACCCTATGGATGACTATAGAACGAATGCTCAG
Source organism: Schistocerca americana (assembly GCF_021461395.2). Lineage (NCBI taxonomy): Eukaryota > Metazoa > Arthropoda > Insecta > Orthoptera > Acrididae > Schistocerca > Schistocerca americana. The sequence continues at coordinate 415,508,668 of NC_060126.1, read as the reverse complement.
TCTTTACCAGTGGTACCTTGGGAACAGTAAACCTTAACCCTTACAATACAATTGGGCTGTACACTGAGGTGGCAAATGTCATGGGATAGTGATATGTAGAGGAGGCGGTAATAACACGTACACAAGGGCACTGCATTGGCGGAGCTGTCATTTGTACTCGGGTGATTCATGTGAAAAGGTTGCTGACCTCATTCTGGGCGCACGACGGAAATTAACACACATTGAATGGGAAGTGGTAATTGAAGCTTGACGCATTGGAAATCGTTCAGGAATGCAATATAACGAGATCCACAGTTGTCGAGTGCGCTGAGAATACCAAATTTCAGATATTGCGTCTCATCACGGACAACACAGTGGCCGACGGCTTTCACTTAACGAATGAGAGCAGCGGCGTTTGCGTAGAGTTTTAGGTGCTGATAGACAAGCAACACTACATGAATTAACAGCAGAAGTCAATGTGGGACGTACGACGAAGGTATCCGTCACGTCAGTGCGGCAAAATTTGGTGTTAATAGACTACTGAAGCAGACGACCGACTCGAGGGCCTTTGCTAACAGCACGACATCGTCTGCAGCGCCACACCTGGGCTCGTGACCATATCGGTTGGACCCTAGAGGACTGGAAAACCGTGGCCTGGTCAGAGGAGTCCTGATTTCACTTCATAAGAGTAGATGATGGAGTTCGAGTCTGCCGCAGACACCACGCAGTCGTGGACTCAAATTTTGAACAAGGCACTTTTCAAGTTGATGGTAGCTCCGCAATGGTGTGGGCTGTTTCTATATTAAATGGACTGGGTCCTCTGGTCCAACTGAACCGATCTAGTACTGGAAATGTTTATGTTCGGCTACTTGCAGGACATTTAAAGCCATTCATGGAATTCACGTTCCCAAACGAGGATGTAATATTTATGGATGACTATGTGCCACGCCGGCCGGGGTGGCCGAGCGGTTCTAGGCGCTACAGTCTGGAACCGCGCGACCGCTACGGTCGCGGGTTCGAATCCTGCCTGGGTGTGTGTAATGTCCTTCCGTTAGTTAGGTTTAAGTAGTTCTAAGTTCTAGGGGACTGATGGACTGATGACCTCAGAAGTTAAATCCCATAGTGCTCAGAGCCATTTTGAACTATGTGCCACGTCACTGGGCCAGAATTGTTTTTCATTGGTTTGAAGAACGTTCTGGACAGTTCTAGCGAATGACTTGACCACCGAAATTTCTCAACATGAATCCAATCGAACATTTACGGGATATAATCGAGAGATCATTTAGTGCACAAAATCGAGCACCGGCGACACTTTCGTAATTACGGACGGCTGTAGAGGCAGTATGACAGTATTTATGCGGGGGTCTACCAACGACTTGTTGAGTCCACAGCCAAGTCGAGTGGCTGCGCTGCGCCTGACAAAAGCAGGCGCGACGCGATAGTAGAAGATATCCTATGATTTTTATCGCCTCATTGTATGTGTCCTGCGATAGGTTACCGGAGAACGAATGAGACTTTGCACCAATGTTCGTAGTAATAGACGGAAAGTCATCGAGTAAAACAGCAATAATATCTGGCGTTCCCCAAGGAAGTGTTATAGGCCCCCTATAGTTCCTGATGTATATTAACGACATAGGAGACAATCTCAGTAGCCGTCTTACATTGTTTGCAGATGCTGCTGTCATTTACCGTCTCGTAAAGTCATCAGATGATCAAAACGAATTGCAAAATGATTTAGATAAAATAGCTGTGGCGAGGTCCCATACTCCGAGGAGCGTAGGAAACGATGCGGGAGACCCGCACTAGGCAAGGTCCTAGCGGAGGTAGTTTGCCATTACCTTCCTCCGACCGTAATGGGGATGAAGACAACACAACAGTCAGTCATCTCGAAAATCTCTGACCCCCCACCCCCCGGGAATCGAACCCGGGACTCCGTGCGTGGGAAGCGAGAACGTTACCGTAAGACCAAGAGCTGCGGACAATCTGTATGGTGCGAAAAGTGGCAATTGACCCTAATTAAAGAAAAATGTGAAGTTATTCACATGAGTACCAAAGGAATTCAGCTAAATTTCGATTACGTGATGTCACACAAATCTAAAGGCTGTAAATTCAACTAAATACTTAGGGATTACAATTACAAATACCCTAAACTGGAACGATCACATAGATAATGTTGTGGGTAGAGCCAAGCAAAGACTGCGATTCATTGGCAGAACACTTAGAAGGTGCAACACGTCTACCAAAGAGACTGCTCACAACCACGCTTGTCTACCCTATTGTGGAGTATTAATGTACGGTGTGGGATCCGCATTAGGTGGGACTGACGGATGACATCGAAAAAGTACAAAGAAGGGCAGCTCGTTCTGTATTATCGCGAAGTAAGGGAAATAGTGTCACGAACATGATACGTGAATTGGAGTGGCAATCATTAAAACAAAGGCGTTTTTCGTTGCAACAGGATCTTCTCATGAAATTTCAATCACAGTTTTCTCCGCCGCCTGCGAAAACACTCTGTTGGCCCCCACCTAAATAGAGAGAAATAATCATCACGATAAAATAAGATAAATCAGGGCTCGCACAGAAGAATTTAAGTGCTCGTTTTTCGCGCTCTCCGTTTGAGAGTGGCAGCCTGAAGGTGGATCATTGAATTCTCTGACAGGCAGAGTAATCACGTAGATGTAGATGTCCCACTGGTATAAAGGAAAGCCTGTTAATGATATGCAGAATTATTATAGTTACGGAGTTCACCAGTAGGTTGTAATGTCTTGAAGTTTAAATTGCCAACCCTCAGTTCCGTATTGTTGCATCTCACATGAAAGTATTGTTGCATAAGCAACCCAATGAACAGATTTGGAAAATGGTCTTTGTCGCCCTTCCCGCACAATTCGTGTCAATGAAATACACTCACTTATTGGCGTTTGCCACGTCACAAATGGTGCCCATATTCACCAGCTGTGAAATAAATTAAAAACATGGGGAGGCGATCTATCCACATCATGTGTCTGTTTTCTGTATGTGTTGTAGTTCTTGCACAGTGATCTTCTGAATCCCAGGAAGTACACTGCGCAACACAGTTAATAGGTCACTTTTTCGAAACCTCATAATTGCCACGTAAAAATTTGAAATTTGGCGAAACATACGTACAATGTTACTCTGCAGTGTACAAAAGAGTGGCACCCCGTGCCTCACCTTCTGTCTTGGCGATTCTAAAAAAAATAAGTAGCGGTACGTACGAAAGAAAAGTCGGAGCTCAGAATTTCATGTGATGTTTAAGGTGGGTTAATGTCCTTGTACTGGCGGCAAATTCAATCACAGTTCTACCCAACGCCGCCGTGCACGTGTCACAGAATGGGAAGGTCCTCACACCACCTCTGACCCATACTTCCTTGTTTTGACGCCTCTGCGATAACGGACAGAATCGCGAGACCCAGCATTGAAAACACGCGTTTTTCTTATTGGTGGCCGAGGAGAAGCATTTGAGACTCGACACCGCTCAGAATCGACACAAAAAGGTCTCACGGGGTGGGGTTAAGGGCGTCAATGAAATTGTCCTTCACTTGTGGTCTAGATTCTCGTACATTTCACGGCCGAAAACAGGGAGTTCGTAGCGCGGTGAGCAACAGGAAAACGTTCTTGACACCCTTTGGCACTCCTGACCCCCTAAGGAAGATACAAGCCTTCTATAAGGACATCGTGGGCCTGCGACCGCATTGAAAGTGATCGACCCCATGATGTGCAGTGCAAAACGATGAAAAATTTGCAAACTCTTATAGTATTGCCTTGAGCTGGTGGTAAAATACTTTATTTACGAAACAGTCTGATCATCAGATTCTCACATAAAAGTGTGCACAGCATCATGTTAGGTGAAATATAAAATCCTTATCGTCAGGTGATAAAATCATGAATAATACACTGTTATCATATCATAATGTACACTACTGGCCACTAAAATTACCACACCACGAAGATGACGTGCTACAGACGCGAAATTTAACCGACAGGAAGAAGATGCTGTGATATGCAAATGATTAGCTTTTCAGAGCATTCACACAAGGTTGGCGCCGGTGGCGACACCTACAACGTGCTGACATGAGGAAAGTTTGCAACCGATTTCTCATACACAAACAGCAGTTGACCGGCGTTGCCTGGTGAAACGCTGTTGTAATGCCTCGTGTAAGCAGGAGAAATACCTACTATTTCGTTTCCGTCGGATTGTAGCCTATCGCGATTGCGGTTAATCGTATCGCGACATTGCTGCTCGCGTTGGTCGAGATCCAATGACTATTAGCAGAATATGTAATCGGTGGGTTCATGAGGGTAATACGGAACGCCATGCTGGATCCCAATGGCCTCGTATCACTAGTAGTCGAGATGACAGGCATCTTATCCGCATGGCTGTAACGGATCGTGCAGCCACGTCTCGATCCCAGAGTTAACAGATGAGGAGGTTTGCAAGACAACAACCATCTGCACGAACAGTTCGACGACGTTTGCAGCAGTATGGACTAGCAGCTCGGAGACCATGACTGCAGTTATCCTTGACGCTGCATCACAGACAGGAGCGCCTGCGATGGTGTACTCAACGACGAACCTGGGTGCACGAATGGCAAAACGTCATTTTTTCGGATGAATCCAGGTTCTGTTTACAGCATTATGATGGTCGCATCCGTGTTTGGCCACGTGTTTGGTTATACGTCTCGGTCACCTCTTGTTCGCATTGACGGCACTTTGAACAGTGGACGTTACATTTCAGATGTGTTACGACCCGTGGCCCTACCTTTCATTCTGTCCCTGCGAAACCCTGAATTTCAGCAGGATAATGCACGACCGCATGTTGCAGGTTCTGTACGGGCCTCTCTGGATACAGAAAATGTTCGACTGCTGCCCTGGCCAGCACATTCTCCAGATCTCTCACCAATTGAAAACGTCTGGTCAATGGTGGCCGAGTGTCTGGCTCGTCACAATACGCCAGTCACTACTCTTGATGAACTGTTGTATCGTGTTGAAGCTGCACGGGCAGCTGTACCTGTACACGCCATCCAAGCTCTGTTCGACTCAATGCCCAGGCGTATCAAGGCCGTTATTACGGCCAGAGGTGGTTGTTCTGGGTACTGATTTCTCAGGATCTATGCACTCAAATTGCGTGAAAATGTAATCACATGTCAGTTCTAGTACAATATATTTGTCCAATGAATAGCCGTTTATCATCTGCATTTCTTGTTGTTGTAGCAATGTTAATGTCCAGTAGTGTTACGTACGTCATCAGTTCATAGAAACTAGGGGGGGTGTACGCATTTACGTTTCTGTGATACTTTTATGTGATAACCTGATGATGGTCAGACGGATAAAACTGTTGTACAAATGAAGAATTTTTCCAGCTGTTCGATGTGGTGATGTAATGTTTTTTTCAAATATATAGTAGCTGTGGGACACAACCCCCTGAAAATACATTCGTCGAAACATGAACGGGGCCCGAGGCTGCAAAGGTTGTTTATAAAGCGGCAAAGAGTCCACCCAGTTCGCCAACATCTCCAGCGCCATCCGCGCACCTTTATTAGGCGCTTTAAAGAAGTACAGAGAGAACCTGTGACGGGTTCCCAAGCGGCTGCACGCTTCAGCTAAGTGGCACTATGCTGCAGCTCCAGCGGATGCTTACAGGCATCAACATTTATTCGGTAAATGCTGCTGTTAGATATGATCCACATGTATTTTAAATACAGCTATCTTAGCTCTCAGGTAGGACCATTTTAATAGCATTTTACTTACTTCACAAGTAGAACTAGTATATATCTTTTTACTTGCATTAATGATTTAGTATTAGCTTTTTATTATTTTTTTTACATCTGAAGATGGTCATTGGGGTCGACACTGGGTACAATTTATTCATGAAAACGTAATTTAGCAAAAAAAAAAGCAAAAATTATGAAAAGTAAATCGCCGTCTTCTTACACGACATTTCGTTTCTCATACAACATGACGACCGTAAAATAATAGTTAATGTAATGTATTGGCCAAACGAGATGCCCACCTGACCACAGACAATGGGACAGACAGCACACTGGATGTCCAAAAACAAAGAATGAGACGTTAGAGACGTCTGCTTTTGCAGGAAATTTGTGAAATTTGTGGTAAGCTCCTATGGGACCAAACTGCCGAGGTCATCGGTCCCTCGGCTTACACGCTACTTTACCTGACTTTAACTTACGCTAAGGACAGTACACACACACAAACACACCAGTCCCTCGGCTACACACACACACACACACACACACACACACACACACACACACACACACACACACACACACACACACACACACACGCTAGGGAGGACTCACACCTCCGCCGGGGGTGCCGTGCGAACCGTGGCAAGGCGCCCTGGACCAGGCAGCTACCCCGCGTGGCGCTTACGAATACACAAGGCACCCCGGCCGGTGTGGCCGTGTGGTTCTAGGCGCTTCAGTCTGGAACCGCGTGACCGCTACGGTTACAGGTTCGAATCCTGCCTCGGGTATGGATGTGTCTGATGTCCTTAGGTAAGTTAAGTTTAAGTAGTTCTAAGTTCTAGAGGACTGATGACCTCAGGTGTTGAGTCCCATAGTGCTCAGAGCCATTTGAACCAAAACAGGGCACCTCTGCCGAAAGTCGCTATGGGTCGCATCCAGTGTTTAGTTCAGGAAATGTCGGACAAGAACAAAAGGCTTTCGACGTCAGATCCAAATATACGATACATCCACACATGGATTTTGCATGAATCGCCAGAGAAACATTATTTGCGTCAGTGTATGGCTTTTAGAGTGGGAAAGGGTGAGCGTTACGCAAGAGTTATGAAAGCTCCTGTAAAAAAATAATTCGCCTGTTGAGACGAACCATACGGTCTGGCCCGTCACAAGACGCTGCCTCTGAGCACCACTGCCACTTGAAGTGTGAGTTCCTGCTCCGACCATGATCGAAAGAAACCTCGCAGCGTACACTACGCTGCCCAAAGATGCCGACTGCTAAGTCCATCGCACAGTACACCAGCGCCGCCAAGAAACCTATACTTACTTGTGAACGACGTATGTGAAAGGGGAGTCACGATGTTTTAATTATCACCTCTAAAAAACTAAAAAACCCAAGTTCACGGATCTAAGGGCCGGTGGTAATATTCCTCTCTTTCACAGTCACCTTTCAATGGAACATGTTTTCTACCAACGGTATATAAGTTGCAGAGATCTTTGTGTATGCGTCTGGAATTGAACTGCTGAGGGAACGTCATACCACAAAAAGCACCTTGTCGTAATTCTCGAAATGCCTACCACATAATGGCTTCTTCATCTGCGGAAAGAGGAGCAAGTCACTGGGTGCCAAGTCGGGAGAATACGGGGAAGGAGGGGGAGACAGACATTGGCAAACATTGATAGCCCAAAGGAAAAGCATGTGTGACAGTGTCTAGTATTGAATGAAGAGGATCGTTCTCATGGAACATAAAGGCTCTCTTGGACAGCTTCTCTCAACGCTTCATCTCGACATCCTTTTCTATCCTTGCTAACAGATATCAGTAGCATGCTTACGAGTGAAATCTGTCAGCATCACACCACGGCAGTCTCACAGAATACTCATCGTCATCTTGTCCGATGCTGGTTGGGTCTTTATCGGGGACGGGCAGTTTACATGCTCCTAGAGCCACGCTTTCCTCCTTTAGGTCGAAGTCGTAATCGATACACCAAGCACTCTTACATAATTATTAGGAAGACAAATGAGTTATCAAGTTTGGCAATATTTCGGCCCATTTAGGCGGGCTTTTCGAATGGGTGTGAACATACGCAGCAAGCGGCGACCTTCGCCGTGTTAAAAATACTGTACGAAATGTTAGAATGTTGGAAATTGGTCCGTGACTGATTTTCATTTTTCCACTATCGTCAGCATTGTGACACACCAACTTCCTAGCATCAGGGCGTCCACTTTTCTTGCAATTCCCGGTTTTTGGCAGAGAGGTGGCCTGAAGCTCCGTTCTTCGCAATTGAGACTTGTTTCACCACAGGGGAAGCTTCTGTGCCAAATAAACAGTCAGTGTGTCATTTTATAGTGCACTGTTATAGTGTTGCTTCCTTTCCAATGCAGAAATCGAATTACAGCACGATTACCACACAATTCTGTTTCGGCTCGATTAGAGCCGTCCTGTGGTATGGTGGCCCTGGAAATTCAATGTGTAGCAGGACTACAGACATGTACTTACAGAGGACAAAAAATTAGTTACATTAGTTCATTTTTAGAGCTGATAATTAATCTTTTAACTACGCCTCGTTCTTATGCACTTCTGTCACAGTCCTCCCGCCAATGTTTCGTTTGTCTCTGAGTAAAAATAACTAAATCCCTGTTAACGGCCCTGAGACATTTTCACCGACATTACATTTATTATTTTAATCATCATTATGAAAATATTTTGTTTTGCAATATAGTGTTTTAAAAGGTAAGTGATGTTAGTAGCCATGATGCAATCGCAACATTTTGTGAAATAACATACTGTATACACATTCTTGCAGCTGGCTCACGTAATTTCTTTATTTGTTGTTGATTTGGAAATGGCTGGAATCATGTGGAGTTATCATACCGGTAATAAATGAATGAATGAATGAATTAATTAATTAATTAATTAAACTGCTTCAGACTGTGGATTGTATCGAAATTCCATAATTGCAATGAGAACTGTAATTAATTCGGAGAAATACAGTCGGCAGCGCAATGCCATTCTGCGAATCAACGAGTAATTTCTTCGACAGAATGTGTAATTTCACAGCGGGCGTGGAACGTTGTGATGCTGTCAATGGGTAGGGGGGTGAAAATAATTTTACGTTATGCATAAACTACTCGGTGATCAACAAGAAACGTGAAATACTCTTTTATTATGAAATTCATCTGCTATTGCACTAAAGTAAGAAATGGTGATCCGTATGGTTTACTGCTACTTATAAAGGACAGTCAAATGGAAACGGGACAAATGGAAAAGAATTAGGTGGACCGTTTATTATTTTATAAGTAATCGTCGTAACTGTTGATACACTCATCCCGCTGCGGGATGAGACGGTCAACGCCTTCATAGAAAAATGTTTGCAGTTGCCTACGGAACCATGATTTTTACCCAGGGGTGCTCTTCGTCCGAAGCAAATCGACGGACACGAACATCTTTCTTCAGGGCTCCAAAAATGTGGAAATCACATGGAGAAATAATCAGACTGTATGGAGGATGTAGGAGAGATTTGCAGCGAAACTTCTGCAACACAGTCGGAAAAAACCCACAGGTTGCAGACGTTGTTTCGAGTACATATCAGAAATGGACGAGCCGACATCTTGCCAAGGTCGTTTGGACTTCGCTGCAGAAGTTTCGCTGGGAAACCCTTACACATGCACCATTTAGTCTCGACATCTTTCCACGCGATTTGCATATTTACGGAGCCGTCAACAAAGATATTAGTGGCCGTTGATTAGGTTCGGAGGAAGAGGTGCAAGCTTGGGTACAATCATGGTTCCGTAGGCAACAGCAAACATTTTTCCATGAAGGCTTTGGCCGTCTTTTCTCAGTGGGATAAATGTATTAAAAGTTACGACCATTACTTTTGAAATAAAAAAAAACAGCTTACTTAATGTTTTCCATCTATCTCCTATTTCATTTGTCTGCCCTTTATAAAATAACTGCTTATTACTAATACTACATCTACATCGATTCTCTGCAAATCACATTTAAGTGCCTGGCAGATGGTTCATCGAACCACCTTCCGAATTCTCTATTATTTCAGTCTCGTATAGCAACTGGAAAGAACGAACACCTATATCTTCCCGTACGAGCTCTGATTTTCATTATTCTATCGTAGTGATCGTTTCTCTCAATGTAGGTCGGCGCCAACAAAATATTTTCGCATTCGGAAGAGAAAGTTGGTGATTGGAATTTCGTGAGAAAATAACTCCGCAACGAGAAATACCTTTGTTTTAATGATATCCCCCCCAAATCCTGTAGGCCGGCCGCTGTGGCCGAGCGTTTCTAGGCGCTTCAGTGCGGAACCGCGCGCCTGCTACGGTCGCAGGTTCGAAACCTGCCTCAGGTATGGATGTGTGTGGTGCCCTTAGGTTAGGTAGATTTAAATAATTCTAAGTCTAGGGGACTGATTATCTCAGATGTTAAGTCCAATAGTGCTTAGAGCAATTTTTAAACCAAATCCTGTATCATTTCAGTGACACTGTCTCACCTATTTCGCGATAATGCAAAACGTGCTGCCCTTCTTTGAACTTTTTCGATGTACTCCGTGACTCCTGTCTGGTAAGGATCCCGCACGGCGTAGCAGTATTCTAAAAGAGGATGAACAAGCATAGTTTAGGCAGTCTACTTAGTAGATCTGTTACAGTTTCTAAGTATCCTGCCAACGAAGCGCAGTCTTTGGTTAGCCTTCCGCGCAACATTTTCTATGTGTTCCTTCCAATTTAAATTGTTTGTAATTGTAATTCCTGGGAATTTAGTTGAATTTATGGCCTTTAGATTTGACTGATTTGTTGTGTAACCGAAGTTTAACGAATTTCGTTTAGCACTCATTTGGATGACCTCACACTTTTCGTTATTTAGGGTCAATTGCCAATTCTCGTACCATACAGATATTTTTTTCTAGATAGTTTTGCAATTTGTTTTGCTTTACTGATGACTTTACTAGTCCATAAATGACAGCGTCATCTGCAAACAACCGAAGACGGCTGCTCGGATTGTCTCCCAAATCGTTAAGGAACAACAGAGGGCTTGTAACACTACCTTGAGGAACACCAGAAATCACTCCTGTTTTACTCGATGAATTTCTGTCAATTACTACGAACTGTGACCTCTCTGACAGAGAAGCGCGAGTCCAGTCACATAACTGAGACGATATTCCATAAGCACGTAATTTCACTACAAACCGCTTGCCGGCCGGAGTGGCCGAGCGGCTCTAGGCGCTACAGTCTGGAACCGTGCGACCGCTACGGTCGCAGGTTCGCATCCTGCCTCGGCCATGGATGTGTGTGATATCCTTAGGTTAGTTAGGTTTAAGTAGTTCTAAGTTCTAGGGGACTGATGACCAGAGAAGTTAAGTCCCATAGTGCTCAGAGCCATTTGAACAAACCGCTTGTGTGGTACAATGTCAAAATGTCTTTAGGAAATCCAGAAATACGGAATCAAATTGAAATCCGTTGTCAATAGCACCTAACACTTCATGCGGATAAAGAGCCAGCTGTGTTTCACAAGAACGGTGTTCTAAATCCGTGTAGACTGTGTGACAACAGACCCGCCAGGTCAGCCGAGAGCGCTAATGCGCTGATTCCTGGACTCGGGTAGGCGCACCGGCCCCGGATCGAATCCGCCCGGCGGATTACCGACGTCGGTCGGTGTGCCGGCCAGCCTGGATGTGGTTTTTAGGCGGTTTTCCACATTCCGCTAGGTGAATACCGAGCTGGTCTCCACGTTCCGCCTCGGTTACACGACTCGCAGACATCTGAACACGTTCCTACTATCCCATGACTTACACTCGACGTGGACAGCAGGGGTACACTCATTCCGTCCCTAGGGGTATGGGGTGGCGGCAGGAAGGGCATCCGACCACCCCTTTGCACTAACCTTGCCAAATCCGTTCCTAACAATGCCGACCCTGTGTCAGTGCGGGACATGGCACTAGTGAAAGAAAGAAAGAGACTGTGTGGCAAGAGACCGTTTCCTTCGGGGTAATTCATAATATTCGAACACAGTATATGTTCCAAAATCATGCTGCATATCGTCGTTAATTATATGGGCCTATAATTTAGTGGATTACCCTTATTATCTTTCTTGAATATTGATGTGACCTGTGCAACTCTCCAGTCTTTGGGTACGGATATTTCGTCGAGCGAACGGTTGTATATGATTAAGTATCTAGCTGTTGCATCAGCATACTCTGAAAGGAAAGGAATTGGTATTCAGTCTGGACCAGAAGACTTGCTTTTATTAAGTGATTTAAGTTGCTTCACTGATCCGAGGATATCTACTTCTACGTTACTCATGTTAGCAGCTGTTCTTGATTGTAATTCTGGAATATTTACGTCGTCTACTTCCTAGCGACTGCTAGCGACTTAGCAGTGTCAGTATGCGATGATTAAAAAAAATTGTCTCCAGGAAGCCAGTACATCTGTGTGTGAGATTAGCCGTACACTGAGGTACTGTACACTCTGCTATGTTCCTCATAGAGGCAGGACTCCACATTTCCATAGAGAATATAGAATCTGTAACGAACATCAAGTTAGCTACCGGAGTACAAGAGGTGGAAAAAGGAGAAGTCAAAAGAAAATTTAAATACCTAGGATAGTCTATAGATATCAACACTTCTGAGAAAGAAGCCTTTGAACGACGGGGCATTAAAACAGAAACGGCGTGTCAACTAATCAACATTGTGTACAAAAAGTAATCAGTATCAGTTAACGCCAAAATGCTACATAAATGCACAGTAATACAACCAGAGGCAAAATGACTTCGCATGAATAGAAAAGGTCTGATCGAGAAGCTAGAAGTAAGAGAAAGAGGTGCCTCGATAAAAATCGCAACTACTGTAAAAAAAAAAAAAACATTGTATTCAGAAGATGACACAACCATGAACACTATACGCATCTAGGAAAGACCACAGGGATCATTCGTTTGAGGACGATTGTTTAATATGAACGTGTTGCTCGCATGAAAGTCCGAGAAATCTAATCTTACGCTACTTTCTCAACAAAAAAAGGCGGTGTGGCTCACTGAGATAGAGTAACACTTAGAAAAAATGCCGATAACAAGTACTTGCTCGTATAGTGTAACAAGCCGAGCGCTAGTTTGTGAAAGAGGGTGGTGAGTCAGACCCATTTCGAATCCGTGCGACTGTTTAACATGCGTGGTCTCTTACCCTAGCCAAAATGACTCTGATTTTAAAGTTGTTTCCTATACTCGATTTGGTAAATGTTGTGGTGGTCCCCAAATTCCGTCTCAGAGAGAAAGACTCACATGCAGCTGAATTACGATAACACACACACCATAGTTTACATCATTCACAGATATGATACATACCACTTCCTTCCCGTAGGTTACATTAACGACTGTGGCTTCAAGAAAGTCATCCAGCCAAAAATTTAAATAAAAATAAAATTTCCCAAATCCTGTGAAAGCGAACATCGTACTAGGCGGGTTAATCGCTAGTGAGGGAGAACGAAGTGGCGAAATATAATAACGCAAAAGAAGCGTACCGCTGAAGGACAAATTTCAAGAACCTTGATTTCCAAGAAACGCGAAAGTTACAAACTGGTAAAACGTTGACTGAAGTGAGGAAGGACCAAAAATAGGAAACGAATGTGGGAATACAGGCTAAAGTGACGATCATGTGCAAGGACAACGAGAAGCCGCTTTTGAAAAGAGTTGTTAGTATATATCTGAAACGAATTAACGATTATCTATCAACACATTGTAAGTGCAGGGTGGGGATTTATTGTGTAAGTGGATACCTCCACATCGCATCATATTTCACCTACTATTGACACATGAAGAAATTTCAATGTCTCCCTTTTCCAGTCAATAAAATCCATCTCTTTATATTTACCCGTCACACCGACTATAATTCCATTCCACCCATCCCACCTCATCACCGTTTCCTCTCTTTACGCTTCCCTATCGATTTTTCCGTACCCTTTTTTGGCTTCCCCTATCCATCTTTTCCTACCTATTTTTCCCCTTCGTATTATGGCCCTACCTACACTCATCGATACTACCTACCAGGCCTCTATAAATGAACTGACGAATAGTGTAAACAACAGTTCGCGGCCGCGCGGGGTAGCCGCGTGCTCTAGGGCTCCTTGTCACGGTTCGCGTCGAAGGTTCGATTCCTCACTCGGGCATGTGTGTGTGTGTGTGTGTGTGTGTGTGTGTGTGTGTGTGTGTGTGTGTGTGTGTGTTTTGCCCTAGCGTAAGTTAGTTTAAGTTAGATTAAGTAGTGTGTAAGCCTATTGACCCTTGACCTCAGCCGGTTGCGGTGGCCGTGCGATTCTAGGCGCTTCAGTCCGGAACCGCGGGACTGCTACGGTCGCAGGTTCGGATCCTGCCTCGGGCATGGATGGGTGTGCTGTCCTTAGGATTAGTTAGGTTTAAGTAGTTCTAAGTTCTAGGGGACTGATGACCTAAGATGTTAAGTCCCATAGTGCTCAGAGCCATTTTTGAACCTTGACCTCAGCAGTTTGGTCCCATAGCAACTTACCACCATAAAACAGTCTGCTACTGTCTGCTGCTGACCCTATAGGACACGAGAAAATATCGTGGTTGAGTGACTATAGTATACAGGATCACGTGGTAAGATTATACATATTAGTAGGAAAAACAGTCCTGTAATGTTCGAATACAGTATTAGTCTCCGCTCAAAAGAGGAAAGGCCGCTGGACCTGATGGGATACCAGTTCGATTTTACACAGAGTACGCCAATTCTTGCAGCGGTGTACCGTAGGTCTCTAGAAGAGTGTAGCGTTCGAAAGGATTGGAAAAGGGCGCAGGTCATCCCCGTTTTTAAGAAGGGACGTCGAACATATGTGCAGAACTATAGACCTATATCTCTAACGTCGATCAGTTGCAGAATTTTGGAACACGTATTATGTTCGAGTATAATGACTTTTCTGGAGACTAGATCTACTCTGTAGGAATCAGCATGGTTTTCGAAAAAGACGATCGTGTGAAACCCAGCTCGCGCTATTCGTCCACGAGATTCAGAGGGCCATAGACACGGGTTCCCAGGTAGATGCCGCGTTTCTTGACTTCCGCAAGGCGTTCGATACAGTCCCCCACACTCGTTTAATGAACAAGGTAAGAGCATATGGACTATCAGACCAATTGTGTGATTGGATTGAAGAGTTCCTAGATAACAGAACGCAGCATGTCATTCTCAATGGAGAGAAGTCTTCCGAAGTAAGAGTGATTTCAGGTGTGCCGCAGGGGTGTGTCGTAGGACCGTTGCTATTCACAATATACATAAATGACGTTGTGGATAACATCGAAAGTTCACTGAGGCTTTTTGCGGATGATGCTGTGGTATATCGAGAGGTTGTAACAATGGAAAATTGTACTAAAATGCAAGAGTATCTGCAACGAATTGAGGCATGGTGCAGGGAATGGCAACTGAATCTCAATGTAGACAAGTGTAATGTGCTGCGAATAGATAGAAAGAAAGATAATTTATTATTTAGCTACAATATAGCAGGTCAGCAATTGGAAGCAGTTAATTCCATAAATTATCTGGGAGTACGCATTAGGAGTGATTTAAAATGGAATGATCATATAAAGTTGATCGTCGGTAAAGCAGATTTCCTTAGGATTCTTCCAATGAAGAATACAACGAGCACGTAAAGTTGGTAGTAGGGAAGGCGAATGGTCGACTAAGATTCATCGGAATAATTTTAGGAAAGTGTAGCTCAACTATAAAGGATACCATATAAAGAACACTAAAACGAACCATTCCTGAGTACTTGACGAATGTTTAATTTCCCTCCAGGTCGGATTAGAGGCAGTTCTCTAAGCAATTTAGAGGCATGCTGCTGGATTTGTTACCGGTAGGTTCGACCAACACGCGAGCACTAGGGAGATGCTGCGTTAACTCAAATAGTAATCCCTGGAGGGAAGGCGACGTTCTTTTTGCGAGGCACTGTTGAGAATGTTTGAGAACCTGCATTTGCGCCTGACTGCAACAGGAAAGACAGATAAGAGAAATTGTGGCGCGTATGGAGGTACATAGATAATCGTTTTTCCCTCGCTCCATTTGCGAATGTAAGGAAAATGACTAGTGTTACAAGGTGCCCTCCGTCATGCACCATACGGCGACTTGCGGATTATGTATGCAGATGTAGCTGTACGTGTATCCACACTCTTCCATTTTACTGAACCATTAAATGATGCCCACAACAGCAACAAGCCATTTTTCCTACGGGAGAAAACCGCCGTTTTACGAATGTTAAAGACATGTGTAAAAATTTGCTCTTTTTAATTCATTTTTCTTCGTTTTGTCTGCGTATAAATTCTTTAGTTGTAGAGCAGGTTGACTGTACCGCTGACAAGCCACCACTCTCCCCCCCCCCCCCCCCTTAGCCTGTACTGAGCGAGGAAGACGAAGAAACAACAATAAAAAGGTCCTATTGCCCATGAGGATAACTGCTACTTCAATTCCAACGCAATATGTCGACCTTAAATGTAGCTGTCCTAGCAGTCCTGTACAAATGGCTCTGAGCACTATGGGACTTGACATCTGAGGTCATCAGTCCCCTAGACTTAGAACTACTTAAACCTAACTAACCTAAAGACATCACACACATCCATGCCCGAGGCAGGATTCGAACCTGCGACCGTAGCAGCAGCGCGGTTCCGGACTGAAGCGCCTAGAATCGCTCGGCTACAGCGGCCGGCAGCCATATTGTTCCAATAGGTTAAAACAACCATAGATTTCTGTACTGACCCCATCGTGGCACATATGTTCTTATGAAGTAATATATTCATCACTTCTTACTTCTCGACCACTTGATGTGTCCTTTGGAGTGGTGCGTCTGACCAGCATTCAGGTTATCGGCGATGTGCACCTGTTTCCGTTGAAAACTGTTGTAACTTAAAGAGTCGTGAGCATCAGCTCAGCTTTGACTTTAATGAATGTCATTATTTAGGCATAACATTAAAAGAAATAAAGAGGTACTGACTGAGGCTGGGTGGTGCATCGGCATTTGCCGAATTTAGGGCAGACTGCTGAGCTCTCTGGCATTCCTGACATTACCGCCTTACTGCGCTTAGTGTCCCATTACCTTCGTGCCAGCGTGTGTCGAGACCGTCTATAGGACTGTCACGGACGCATGATAAGTACATCATTATGTCGCGGATGAAGATGGGGAAGCAAATGGAGGTAAAGAGCGACGTGTTGCCCTGCCTGTTAACGCACATCCGCCCGGAAATATCGAGCCCCGTTAACAGTTTCAGAGGGCCATCTGACGCCAAAGTGGCCATCAGCAATACACTTTGCTCCTATTTACGACTCGTGCACACACATCTGGGATTTGGTCCTCAACATGGCGAATAATCTGCTAATCATAAACTCTGCGTCAACGCGTCGCCTGCTGGGCAAGTTGCTGAAGTGCTCTTCATTAGAGGGTGCAACACCATCGTACGTCGATGTATTCATGTACAATGTAGCGCTCTCCAATACATGAGGTCCTTTTTGTGATACTGTACACACTGGGCGACATTAAAACATGTCATGCGTAATATTTAACATCATTTAAGCCTGAAACTGAATGCAACAACGCCGATTAAAAATAAAATGTGCAAGGTTTAGTTATCATCGCGAAAAACTAAATTTACGTAATTAATCTTTCGTTTGTTTACAGGTTCACTTCTGCAGTTCTGGTACATATCGAAATATTTTAGCATGTGTGCCCCATGTTGACTCCCGGTTTATTAGATTTTTATCACATAGCGCAGACGGGCTTATACTGCTATGCTCTTGCGCAGTTCTAACGGTCGCCCAGCCTAAGAACAAAGACGCGACACGACGCGATCGTGCTGGGTCGTGCAGAGAATACGGTGAAACACGGTGTGAGTCTTGACGACAAACACATAACTTTGTGTATTAATATTAACTGTTTATGTGTTTTCATACGACTCAAGTAGACTAACGGTATTGTCCTCACTGACAAGCATCTTAATCATGACTTCAGTAACTCCAAAGTCACGCTCATATTTCAGTTAGAATTTTTGTTTAATGATATCCACCATTGTGGTTAAATCGACCAATCAGAAATGGGCCCTGTGCAGGTAGGTACGAAACACCAAAAATAGCTCATTACACAGTCTCGGACTTGGAGAGGCACGACGCATGTACAGTGAACCGAACATGTTTTCTCGTAAAAGTGATTACCTGAGATGCCAGTGCCTTTGAGAACATTAACGTACCAATTCGCTAGTGTGTGACTTCGAACTGTTATTAATTGTGTGGAAATAATTTCATGACCTTGAAACAGTGATCGATAATTGAAGTTTAGAATTCATGAACTGACATTCAGTTGTTCCAGTTGACTGGGTCTAAAGGCTCGTTTTTCCTTGCTTTTTCATTAAAACATGGTGACATCCCACTATTGCGAGACTTCTGATTTAAACTAGCGTCGAGGTTTTCCCATTTCCCATTCCTTTATTCACAGTCGATTGGATGTTTGGGTGGAGCCACGAATGGTGGGTGAGAAGAAGACCAACATCGAGACTGACACACTGAGAGAGCTTCACAAGACGTAAGGTAAACAAACCTCTTAACTGTGAATCAGGGAACTTGCTGCGTGTGTACTGGATCTTATCTTTGCAAAGTGGTCAACGTAGCCCTTCAGACTGAAACGAACCTATACATTAGTAACAACTTTGTAATAGTGAATAACAATACAACTGTGTCTAATGAACATCTCGATACAATATTCGTCCTTGCAATATTTCTTAGTATTTATAAAATACATTTTCTCGTTGTGTGTTTAATGGCTCTGAGCACTATGGGACTTAACATCTGTGGTCATCAGTCCCCTAGAACTTAGAACTACTTAAACTTAACTAACCTAAGGACATCACACACATCCATGCCCGAGGCAGGATTCGAACCTGCGACCGTAGCAATCGCGCAGTTCCGGACTGAGCGCCTAGAACCGCTAGACCACCGCGGCCGGTCGTTGTGTGTTTGCGAACCCATTTTGATACTTGGCGGCCTTCATCTGAAACCTCGTCCATCATTTTATATTATTTCCTCTATATTTTGAATGTCCTTTGCTAGATATTTTCGCCTGTTATCTTAGAGTATTATTTGTCTCATATGATCTGTCTTGCTTACTATACCAGGTATCAGCAGCTGAACGTTTCCTCTGCAAACACAAACTATTAGAAACACCCAATAAGTTGTGTTTTACAAAATGTGTTTGTGAGTTAAATAATAATTTCTACGCAAATGTAATTCCATTTGAACTACTTCTATATAAATTGAAATCTGTGATCTGTTGAAATGTAACATCTTTGTTCTTGTTTTGTAACTCTCTGAAGTTTGTAAGCAGAGAAGTTGTCGTAATATGGTAGTGGAGTCATAAGGAAGCCTGTTTCAAGTGTTGATGGTGACGAAAATGGGGATGAGTGTCTGGTCTTGTCCTGATTTCAAACATGGAACACATTTTGTGAAGTTTCGAATATCTATAAAAAGTGAAGGAACTGTAGATTTGTTCCGAATTTGATCATGTGAAATATATGGAAGTGATTTTTAAAAGGTGTATCATATAACAGTTCAAATGGTTCAAATGGCTCTGAGCGCTATGGAACTTAACATCTGAGGTCGTCAGTTCCCTAGAACTTCGAACTGCTTGAACCTAACTAACCTCAGGACATCACACACATCCATGCCTGAATCAGGATTCGAACCTGCGACCGTAGCGGTCCCGCGGTTCCAGACTGAAGCGCCTAGAACCGCTCGGCCACAACGGCCGGCTATAAAAGTTCACTCATACGCATTTTTGCTCACGTGAACAGAAGTTAATTACACACTCAGTTGTTTGAAAAATGCACTATTATAAGACATTGATTACATGGATGTGAATTTTGTTTAAATACATGAAAAATCCAGGACTCTTGCACCGAGATCATACCCCCTTATATTACAAGAAAACCAACAATAAAATTACGGCAACATCAAGATAATTGTGATAAGTATGACTTTTTTCTTTTACTGTTGACTTCATCAACAACAGTTTTGTGCGTTTTGATCTGCAACCTATCTTCTGCATACTGAACAGATCATTTTTATGTCTGTTGTTTTAGACAGAAATGTCGAAGAAATAATGTTTGTCAAATAAATAACATGACTGTTTAATTGGAGGGGGGACTGGGTTATATAGAACACACAACTATTGGTGAGGGACAATTCGTGCGATTAGCGTGTCCGACGAGGTAATATGTCCTGCCAGAAACACTCTCTACCTATACCTAGTTAATTAATTAGTTAGGAAGAGGTAGAGACCGTTACTTAAGCTACGCCACAGTACCGTAGCACTCCAGTGGAGAACCCAAAACAAAGTGGTGTAACCCATACAAGAAGTAGAGTATCGTGCGGTACCTCGTTTACTGCGTTTGAAGCGGAACAACGCTGCAACAATCTGTGCTGAATAGGAGGAAGTGTATGGCAACAAGTCGGCCGCTGTGAGCGAGCGGTTCTAGGCGCTTCAGTCCGGAAACGCGCTGCTTCTACGGTCGCAGGTTCGAATCCTGTCTCGGGCAGGGATGTGTATGATGTCCTGAGGCTGGTTAGGTTTAAGTAGTTCTAAGTCTAGGGGACTGATGACCTCAGATGTTAAGTCCCATAGTGCTTAGAGCTATTTTGTATGGCAACAATGCACTACCGTATCACAGTGGCCGTGTGGCTCATACACTTACAGTGTGGTCAAAGAAGTCTGAATGACGAACAAGGAAGTGGAAGACCATGTCTGTGAAGAAATGGCACTGGCGGGGAATTCAAAGACCTGGTGCACAGTATTTTGATCATGACAGATATCTTCACTCGCTCAGCTCCATGACTGTCCACACTCTTTCAAGCAGCCTGCCAGACCAAGACAGGAATGTCTTCAACCTCCTAATACGCATGAAGGAGTCCTCTATGTCTCGCTGTGACCCTAAACAAAGGAGCAAAGCATGCAGTGCCGAGAAAGGCGAAGACCAATCACCGGGATAGGTGATGCCGAGAGTTTTGTGGACTGTCATGATGTGATGCTAACAGATTATACTCGTAAGGGCGAAATCATCGCAGGAGCATGCTACCAAAATCTCCTGATGAGGTTACAGGAGGCTGTCAAGTCGAATCGTAGCAGGAAGCTGTTCAGTGGTAAATGGTTATTAATGGTAGAACGGTTATTTGTAAAGTGATTTGAAAACAGAAAGTAGAGGAAGTTAACCTGTGTGAAACTATGCCGTCTAATGTAGGTTTTGTGTATCACAAATTTTTTCAGGGCCGCCACACCATTTAATTAAAATTGGAAAAATTTAATATAAGAACTGAATTAATCAGGGAATTGTTAAACATAACTAACGTGTTAATATTAATAAAGAGATCCTAGAGGGTATGTGAAGCTATTTTAGTGACTAGAGTATCGACTGAAATTTACAAAGAACTTGATATCATGAACCCACTTAGCACAGTACAACGTTGCACTCCCTCCGGCCTGCATGCATGCATGCACTGATTCAGTTGAAAAGGATGACGTGAAGCCATGGTATCCTCTTCTGAGCAACTGAAACTCGTCCTGTGTATCCTCAATCCCAGCACTGGGATAGTCAACTCCCGAGGTGGCCCCACACATTTTCCATCGATTACAGATCAAGAGATCTTCTTGACCACGGGAGTACCTCAAAATAATGCAGGCGGTTCATGGAGACACGTACCATGTGTGGACAGGCATTGTCTTGTTGAAATATGGCACCGCACTACTATCGCATGAGAGGTAACAGGCGAGATGCAGGATATCTGTAATGTACGGTTGTGCCATCATTTTTCCCCAAGTCACTACCAGCCGTGACCTGAAGCTATACTCAATGATTCCCTACACCATGGCGCCAAAAAAATTCTGCTGTGTCTCTCCAAGACATTCGGATATGGGAGCTCTCCTTAGATCGTTGCCATGCTTCACAGTGGTCACTCAGCATTTAGCGCTGTTGACCCCCTCTTATACATCCTACTGCGCATAGTAAAAAACTAAAAACGAACAACACTAACGCACTCTGGTGGCCTTTCTACCTGTCACAGAGATTTCCATTTCTTATCACTTATACACGCGCCGATGGTGTGTACGAGGTGCAGCAATAAAGTAATGGGACTGATTTTCTTTGCAAGATGTGGCAACCCTGCACGCTTGCATAGGCAATTGTTCATAAAGAGTGGGTGCCTCCTGGACAAACAGTTAACTAATATTACTAAAAAGCAATTTTAGAAAGACTTCGTAAAAGAATTCTTCGTGTCCGTGCTAACATTGCTGATGATTGAATTCTGCATCACGATAATGCGCCATCCCATACTGCTCTGCCAATACAGCAATTTTTAACCTCAAAACAAATTTCAGTTCTACCACAGCCACCTTATTCACCAGATATCGCTCCGTACGACTTTTTTTTTTATTTCCAAGTGTCAGAACAGCGGTCAAGGGACACCATCTTCAAACAACACAAGTTGTCCAAAAAGCTGTGACGAGGGTTCAAATGGCTCTGAGCACTATGGGACTTAACATCTGAGGTCATGAGTCCCCTAGAACTTAGAACTACTTAAACCTAATTAACCTAACGACATCACACACATTCATGCCCGAGGCAGGATTCGAACCAGCGACCGTAGCAGTCTCGCGGTTCCGGTCTGAAGCGCCTAGAACCGCACGGCCACCACAGCCGGCTGTGACGAGGGTCTTGGAGGATATTACAGAAGATGAGTTCCAGAAATGTTACCATCAATGGCAGAAGCGCTGGAAAATTGTGTGCAATCAGAAGGGAACTGCTCAGAAGGAGAGAACACTAAACTTGACTAAAACTGCAAACAACATTTTTTTCACATCAGTCTCATTACTTTACTGTCGCATCTTGTATGTGTACGAAGTTACACTGACCTGCAGCCATATCTTGTGGATGCTTCACTATTTTTTGTCGAGTAGTATAATTAATATGTAAACTGCATATCGGTACTCCTTGTTGTAGGACCGGCTCGCCAGCGGCCTACACCCATAAAGGCAGCTGTGACAGCTGACGGCGCAACGTAAAGGTAAGACTGCGGCATAAATCATTGAATTATCCCTCGCAATATTCTTACAGTTGTTTAAATTATCATAGAAGCAATGCATTAAAAATTTTTCTCTGATCTCTGTAGCGCAATTAATGGCCTCATCGTCACTCGCCTGTCCTACTACATGTAGGTAGCAGGAGGTCATTATCACTTGGCATGTAGTGACAAGGTGAAATGTGGAACTATGGACAGTTTCTAGTGCTCGGTAATGACTGAGTTCACTTAGTAAACGAGTGGCTAGAAACAGTGTCTAGAGTATATCGTGGCTGTCGTGAGCCAGAGATAAAGCCGTATAACTGGCAATAGTCCAACACTGTATCGTATGGCACGGTCCGAAAGGCTTCAGGAGATAACAGGCAAATGACAGGACGTTATCGCGGGCCCGTATTTAAAGAGAGGACTGCCAGAGGGCACGCCCACTGTACGGCCGACTTGTGCCGTTTGTAAAGTCGTGAGGAACTGTTACTAAACCGGCTGGGAGTGGCAACAAAAGTGTGGTAAAACTGGTTCCCGCCAGATCGCTGAAGTTACGCGCTGTCGGGTTTGGCTAACACTTGGGAGGGTCACTGTCTGTATCTGCGGAGTGCTGTTGCCAGGCTGGTGCATTCACCCCTTGTGGGAGCTACTTGATTTAAAAGTAGTGAAACCGGTCATGAAAACTGACAAAGCACGGTACAGCGATGTGCTAACCACATGCTCCTCCGTATCCGCATCTAGTGACGCCTAAGGGCTGAGGATGACACGACGGCTGATCGGTACCGTTGGACCTTCAAGGCCTTTTCAGAGGGTGTGTGGTTGTTTTTTGTTTTTATATAACTATTAAAAGAATTAATAAAATTAAAATGCTGTCATACGCTAATCATTAAGAGGCATAATCTTACGTTAATGTATACCACACTAAGTTAAGTATTCAAGTAACAAACTGCATATATGACTTGAGACAGCAGAACTCATGAGCGCACAAATTACTCAGACTAAATTCATCCAGTTCGATTCTTTAAAGACTCGATAGTGGAGGGAAGAGGGGTTACTGGTTCTTTGTAACCGCACTATCTAGGACTGCATATCGATACAGCAACTTAGCGGGGAATCTAAATCGTGGTCGCAAACAAACATTTACGAGGGCAGTTCAATAAGTAATGCAACACATTTTTTTTCTGAAACAGGGGTTGTTTTATTCAGCATTGAAATACACCAGGTTATTCCCCAATCTTTTAGCTACACAACACTATTTTTCAACGTAATCTCCATTCAATGCTACGGCCTTACGCCACCTTGAAATGAGGGCCTGTATGCCTGCACGGTACCACTCCACTGGTCGATGTCGGAGCCAACGTCGTACTGCATCAATAACTTCTTCATCATCCGCGTAGTGCCTCCCACGGATTGCGTCCTTCATTGGGCCAAACATATGGAAATCCGACGGTGCGAGATCGGGGCTGTTGGGTGCATGAGGAAGAACAGTCCACTGAAGTTTTGTGAGCTCCTCTCGGGTGCGAAGACTTGTGTGAGCTCTTGCGTTGTCATGAAGAAGGAGAAGTTCGTTCAGATTTTTGTGCCTACGAACACGCTGAAGTCGTTTCTTCAATTTCTGAAGAGTAGCACAATACACTTCAGAGTTGATCGTTTGACCATGGGGAAGGACATCGAACAGAATAACCCCTTCAGCGTCCCAGAAGACTGTAACCATGACTTTACCGGCTGAGGGTATGGCTTTAAACTTTTTCTTGGTAGGGGAGTGGGTGTGGCGCTACTCCATTGATTGCCGTTTTGTTTCAGGTTCGAAGTGATGAACCCATGTTTCATCGCCTGTAACAATCTTTGACAAGAAATTGTCACCCTCAGCCACATGACGAGCAAGCAATTCCGCACAGATGGTTCTCCTTTGCTCTTTATGGTGTTCGGTTAGACAACGAGGGACCCAGCGGGAACAAACCTTTGAATATCCCAACTGGTGAACAATTGTGACAGCACTACCAACAGAGATGTCAAGTTGAGCACTGAGTTGTTTGATGGTGATCTGTCGATGATCTCGAACGCGTGTGTTCGCACGCTCCGCCATTGCAGGAGTCACAGCTGTGCACGGCCGGCCCGCACGCGGGAGATCAGACAGTCTTGCTTGACCTTGCGGCGATGATGACACACGCTTTGCCCAACGACTCACCGTGCTTTTGTCCACTGCCAGATCACCGTAGACATTCTGCAAGCGCCTATGAATATCTGAGATGCCCTGGTTTTCCGCCAAAAGAAACTCGATCACTGCCCGTTGTTTGCAACGCACATCCGTTACAGACGCCAATTCAACAGCTCCGTACAGCGCTGCCACCTGCCGGAAGTCAATGAAACTATACGAGACGAAGCGGGAATGTTTGAAAATATTCCACAAGAAATTTCCGGTTTTTTCAAAAAAAATTGGCCGAGAAAAAAAAATGTGTTGCATTACTTATTGAACTGCCCTCGTAGATAATTTATTTAAATATTCTTGATAATAAAAAAACTGATAGAGACATTATGCAGTGCTTCCATAGTCACAGCAACGTTTGTAAATGTTGTGTAACTTACAGAATATAATAAACTCAAATATAAACCATTCAGTGCTGAGGGAAATGTAAGTAACAGAAGCTTTGGACTGTTCCACATCTCAGGGGGCTCTTAACTCTGTTGACAGTATGTGTGAGACGAGCGTGGGGCTCCAAGCCATTGATGGTGGTAAGTTCCTGCTTAGGTCATCGGTCCCTAGACTTGCATACTACTTACACTAACTTAAACTAACTTATGCTAAGGACAACACACACACCCATGCGCAAGGGAGAACGAACCTCCGCCGGTGGGAGCCGTGTGAACCGTGGTGCGGAGCCCCAGACCATGTGGCTACCATGTGTGGCTCCAAGCCATTGCAGCCGCGCGGTTAGAGGCGCCATGTCGCAGATCGCACGGCTCCTCCCGTCAGGGCTTCGAGTCCTCCCTCGGTCATGGGTGTGTGTATTTTTCTTACCATAAGTTACTTGAAGTTAGTGTAAGTAGTATGTAAGTCTAGGGACCGATGACCTAAGCAGTTTGGTCCCTTAGAAATTCACACATATTTGAACTTTTTCTAAGCCATTACACACACACACACACACACACACACACACACACACACACAGAGAGAGAGAGAGAGAGAGAGAGAGAGAGAGAGAGCAGCATCGTGTGTGTGTGTGTGTGTGTGTGTGTGTGTGTGTGTGTGTGTTCAGGACCTCCTCCTAAACTAAGTGCATCAATTTCAGCCAAATTTGGCACACAAATAGAAGAAACGTCCCGAGTATCAGCACTTTAGGGTTTATAACGCTCTAGCTCTAACGCGAACAGACCTGCACATGTTGTGTATTGTGTAGGCATAGTATCTGCCTGCGTTATCAATCTGGTTTTCAGAGCCAAGAAATGGTTTGCGGGCCCCAACATGTACACAGTCATTCACGATAGACGTGTTGGTTTGGACTAGTATCACCCTGCTTTATCGACCCGCTTTGCACGACAGCCTGTACATCACGGACAAAAAACGGTTTTCAAGCCCTTAACGTGTAGGTTGCAGTGCATGACAGGTGCATCGTGTTGAAGCAATATCTGTCTGCTCTATCGACCTTTTTGTAGGTGCTTCACGTGCAGATGGGCATGGCTGGGGGCAGATTGAGATGGATAGAGGAGGGGGTGGATGGCGGGAGGGTATGGACAGTGAGGGAGAGGATTGATAGGAAGAAACAGTGGCGATTTGACTGTTTTAAACATGAAAGCGATTGTTGTCTTATTTGGAAGTTCGTGATTTCATATCTAAATGACGAAATACGTCACGCCGGACAAAAAGGAAACTGAGGATATGGTTGCAATATCGGTATAAAGGCGTCACAGAGTAACGATAGCTCTTATTCTGTCTGTGTCACACACGTGTGTCAAGTGTTGGATAGTTTGAAGAAATAAATGTGTTTCAAAGACTGAGAGAAACGAGATATGCTACGTCTATATGGAGAACACATAACGAAAACGAAGAGAACAGGTGAGTTGTACACACAAAGGTATTTCGACAGACCGTGTCCAACTAAACTGACCATTTAGTCAATGCGCTAAAAGTTGTCACTGGAAGGACACTGCAATACTAAACAGAAGGTAACGAATAAGCCTGCAACGAACTACTCAAACGGAATAGTTGTTTTGACAGCTGTTGCTCATGATCCACATGTGAGCTCCAGCTAAACAAAGTTTTAAAGAAAAATTTACGACCAAATTCTTTTTTACGATTTCCTTTTCGTTGGTTGTTCGTACATAGGCCTACTTTTTAAAACGTTAGTGTGTACCTTGCCAACACGCGATTTTACTGTTTGATAGTCTTTATACCTCAGTTCTGCGTATATCAAACCAGTTCGATTTTAGTCGTGCGCACTACCAGAAACAACAACGTAATTGTTACCTTACTTCACTCATGAATCGTCGAAAGATGCCACGTCCTTTGTTATCCAGCTGGGGCAACGGTTCAACCACACGTATCCAATTGTGATTAATGGCACTTTTACACGATCCAATCACATTACCGTGATCACACATATGTTCGACATCAACGTGCAACAACCACTTACAGACGGCAGGTGGTAACACTAGGAGAGGAGGGGGTGGGGGAGGCGCACAAATCAGTTCAGTCGCAGTCGTAATGCGGAAACAGAGCGATTTTTTTGACGTTCAAAACGGCATGATCATTGGCTTTCGGGTGAAGGGTGGAAGCACTTCCGAAACGGGTGCCACCATGGGAAAATTGCGCTATTCGAAGCCACCGCCGAGACAGCAGTGTCTCACCGTGGGCTGTAGATGACAGGTGAACGACGGCTGTGGAGATGTATGCGGGCGAATAAACGTGCAACTTTAGACCAATTGACCACCCAAATATACCAAGTGGCGGCTAACGGTGTGTTCTCAACGATCATTCAACGAACACTGCTGCGTATGTGCCTCTGAAACAGTTTCTGGTTCATGCAACCATGCCAGCTGCTGTTCATCAGCTGCTGAGCCTGCAATTTGCACGTCAGTACTGCAACTTGGCATCCACTGAGTGGCTACAGGTGGCCTTTCCAGATGACTCACGTTCTGAGCTCCATTGGACAGATGGCCATTGGCGCGTATGGCCCTGCAACAATCAATGTAATGGTCCAAGCCGAAAGAGGGGGAGTTATGGTCTGGAGAATGTTTTCGTGGGATTCCCTGGGTGATCTAGTCATTCAGGGCGGCACCATGGATCAACACAAGTGTTCATTTATGCTTGGGGACCGTATCCACCCCTACATGCAGTTAGTTTCATCCTCAACACGATGGCATCTACCAGCATGACAATGCAACGTGTCATACAGCTCGCAATTTAAGTGCATGGTTCGAAGTATGGCCACCAGAATCTTCGGATTTAAACCCAGTTGAGAATCTGTGGGATCACCTCAATCGGGCTATTCTCGGCATGGATGTTCAGCTGAGAAACCTGGCGCAGCTGGACACAGCACTTGAGGCGGCGTGGCTCCCTGTCGGTACCTTCGAAGAACCTCGGGACTCTCTTCCTGCACGTCTGTGTTGCAAAAGATATTCAGGGTTTTGCCAAGTGGTCACATTACTCTGACTGGACCGCGTAAATTAGACTTCCCGCAACTGTTCTTCTTTTTTAAGTCGAATCTGTTGTCTGCGTGAATCTGGACCATTTAATCAGCCTGACACTACAGTTCCGTATAACAGCTCGAACTTCTGTATAAGACAGAAATCGGTTCCACATTGAAAACTCAAAGGACCTGAGTTCTCTGAAACTAATCATCTGATTTTGAAGAGCAAACCGTCATTGAAATTGTCTGTCTCGGAGCTACAATACTACCGTCAGACGTTATTTTTGTGTTAGATGAAGAGCCAACACCGTGTTACGAGTGGAGGCCGAAATGCACGCGTTTTAGCTCAAGCAGGCTAGCGTGAGGAGGGAAGAACTATACTGACGTGAGGTCTGGAACATGACAAGGAATGAGAATTCAGAAAGCGGACGTAATTAGTTTGATACTTAACTTTAATCCATTAATGATGAACGTCGCTCTTGACGGTAAATGATTCACAATATAATCTGTTTGGAATACATTCTTGAAGATAGTACTTATAGTAACTGAATATGGCGCCTTGCTAGGTCCTAGCAAATGACGTAGCTGAAGGCTAGGCTAAACTGTCGTCTCTGCAAATGAGAGCGTATGTAGACAGTGAACCATCGCAGCAAAGTCGGTTGTACAACTGGGGCGAGTGCTAAGAAGTCTCTGTAGACTAGACCTGCCGTGTGGCGGCGCTCGGTCTGCAATCACTGATAGTGGCGACACGTGGGTCCGACGTATACTAAAGGATCGCGGCCAATTTAAAGGCTAGCACCTAGCAAGTGTGGTGTCTGGCGGTGACACCACAGTTATCATACCTGTCTGAGTAATCAAAGTTGATAGCTATATCTGTATTTAATGTAGCCGTTAAAATAAAAAGAAAGAAACGTTAGGGACTAACGTCCTGTCAACATCGAGGCCATTAGAGACAGAGACCAAGCTCAGTGTGTTTCAAGGATGAGGATGTAAACTGGCCACGCCTTTTAAAAGAAACCATCCCGGAATTTGCCAGGGGCGATTTAGGGAAATCGCGGAAAATCTAAGCAAGGATCGTTGGACGTGAATTTGTTCCGTCGCCCTCTCGAATGCGAGCCCAGCGTGTCAGCCACTCCCATCACCTTGCTCAATAGCTATGGAGAGAGTCTGTATGTTATTTAGTAAGGGGCTTCTTCACTATTAATTTAGGTGTATACAGAATTAATATTTCGCAAACTGTTTAGTAGACATCTGAGGTGAACAGGTGAGGTGAATGTGCCTGTAGTTTGGCTTGCAGGACACGGTTAAACAGCCGAGCTGTGGCTGCCACGGACCCTATAAAGACAACAGCAGAGTGTTTACGTACCGATAATTGGTCCCCCTTGGAGGCTTGATCACGCTGGTAACTGTGGCCTCGCTCTCCTGCACTGAGCGTACTTACGATATTGCGGTTACCCAGTCGCTGCTTCATCCATTTTAACACAGCAGGGACCAAGTGGTGTAGGGCGTCTGACTGATGCTTATGACATTTGGCGTTCTTAGCTTCCAACTCTGTCGTGAAGTCCAGGAGACCAAGAAGCAGAGCAGCCAAAAATTCAGGTGCTGCTAATATCCTCAGGCAAGAAATACACTCCTGGAAATGGAAAAAAGAACACATTGACACCGGTGTGTCAAACCCACCATACTTGCTCCGGACACTGCGAGAGGGCTGTACAAGCAATGATCACACGCACGGCACAGCGGACACACCAGGAACCGCGGTGTTGGCCGTCGAATGGCGCTAGCTGCGCAGCATTTATACACCGCCGCCGTCAGTGTCAGCCAGTTTGCCGTGGCATACGGAGCTCCATCGCAGTCTTTAACACTGGTAGCATGCCGCGACAGCGTGGACGTGAACCGTATGTGCAGTTGACGGACTTTGAGCGAGGGCGTATAGTGGCCATGCGGGAGGCCGGGTGGACGTACCGCCGAATTGCTCAACACGTGGGGCGTGAGGTCTCCACAGTACATCGATGTTGTCGCCAGTGGTCGGCGGAAGGTGCACGTGCCCGTCGACCTGGGACCGGACCGCAGCGACGCACGGATGCACGCCAAGACCGTAGGATCCTACGCAGTGGCGTAGGGGACCGCACCGCCACTTCCCAGCAAATTAGGGACACTGTTGCTCCTGGGGTATCGGCGAGGACCATTCGCAACCGTCTCCATGAAGCTGGACTACGGTCCCGCACACCGTTAGGCCGTCTTCCACTCACGCCCCAACATCGTGCAGCCCGCCTCCAGTGGTGTCGCGACAGGCGTGAATGGAGGGACGAATGGAGACGTGTCGTCTTCAGCGATGAGAATCGCTTCTGCCTTGGTGCCAATGATGGTCGTATGCGTGTTTGGCGCCGTGCAGGTGAGCGCCACAATCAGGACTGCATACGACCGAGGCACACAGGGCCAACACCCGGCATCATGGTGTGGGGAGCGATCTCCTACACTGGCCGTACACCTCTGGTGATCGTCGAGGGGACACTGAATAGTGCACGGTACATCCAAACCATCATTGAACCCGTCGTTCTACCATTCCTAGACCGGCAAGGGAACTTGCTGTTCCAACAGGACAATGCACGTCCGCATGTATCCCGTGCCACCCAACGTGCTCTAGAAGGTGTAAGTCAACTACCCTGGCCAGCAAGATCTCCGGATCTGTCCCCCATTGAGCATGTTTGGGACTGGATGAAGCGTCGTCTCACGCGGTCTGCACGTCCAGCACGAACGCTGGTCCAACTGAGGCGTCAGGTGGAAATGGCATGGCAAGCCGTTCCACAGGACTACATCCAGCATCTCTACGATCGTCTCCATGGGAGAATAGCAGCCTGCATTGCTGCGAAAGGTGGATATACACTGTACTAGTGCTGACATTGTGCATGCTCTGTTGCCTGTGTCTATGTGCCTGTGGTTCTGTCAGTGTGATCATGTGATGTATCTGACCCCAGGAATGTCTCAATAAAGTTTCCCCTTCCTGGGACAATGAATTCACGGTGTTCTTATTTCAATTTCCAGGAGTGTACTATGTACAACAATGGTTCTCACCTCTTCTGAGAGCTTTGTTCCCGAAAAAGACCAGATGTCGCCCAATACATGCAATGAAGTGTAAAACCTAACGAAACTTCACATCAATAGAAAAGCTTTTTGAACACTAATATTTTCATCACCGTGAAGTGCAGTTTGTATTTATGTAACACGTAAAAGAAGTAGATTGATACTACTTATTTCTAACAATGTCTTCTATTATATTCGGTTTGGCCTCAGTCAAAGCATATCACATTCTATAAATTCATTCAGTTTGTCACTTTTGTTGTTATTGGTAGCATAGTCGGATATCTATTTCGAACAATATGAGTTTTGGGGAATGGATTCAGTATTCTCACAGCTTTATCTCATAATTGATACTGCTCACCGACCCTTAAATTTTTGATAGAGCTACCATAATCATTTTCAGGACACTTTACCTGCAGAAGCGAAGAAATTCTACTTTGGATTGGATTTCGCTTTCTAAAAGTGTTCATTAACTATAAATTATCTAAGAACCCATTCTGCAAACTAGGAAAACGGTTGCTAACAGAATTTATTACTTAAAAAAACAAATTTCATTTTGTGAATGAGCATCTTTCACTTGCTGCGTCGATCATTATAGTCAGTCCCGGTAACATAAACAAGTCTTCAATTTCATCCCTACATAGGTAAAGCTTGAATTTACAAATAAAACTGGCAACATGATTTCGCCCTGTCAAAATATTCACCATATATTGCTGCAAGTCGAGACTGAGTGGAATTTTTTACTCCAAACAAATTCACAAGGCATGCCTGCTTGGAAAAAAGGAATATATTGCTGCTTGTTGAAAAGGCAACGAGCAACAAACTTCAAATGTCCATGGAACGATAAACTGCAGCCACAGTTGGTCTTGATCTTAGCAATGTCGAATTCCGTCACAAGGTGGCAGACAGTTTTCCCACTTACACGAGGCATAAGAAAGTGCGATTTCAAAGTGCAAAACCTAATGCCTTCAGTGATGCGACATGAGTTTTTCATACTGCAAATACCACATGTACACAGATGACCTTCAGTTGTATGTAAGTAAAAACCAACAAACCTGAAGACAGCTATCTAGAATCTCAGTACCAACCTGTGTGCACTATCGAAATGGGCACAGGACGTAGGGTTAAAGTTGAGCTCATCTAAACCAAAACCAAAGACATAACGTTGATTAACCAGAAATTTCGGGAATCCCTACGATCTTTAACCATAAATGGTACAAATTCAGCTAATTTCCCTCAGAAGGGTCTAGGACTAATAATAGATGATAATCTAAACTGGGCTGAGCACATAATTGCAACGTGCGAGAAGGCTTCTCCATGCTCTACAAAAATATAAGTTTCTCCATCGGGACATGAAAAAGAAACTTGTACAAATACTTACACTTCCAATTATTGATTATAGTGATGTTATCCTGCAAGGTCTGTCTTACGAAAGCTCACAGTGCCTGTAACTGGTTCCTAATGCATGTGTTCGTTGCATGTGTCATGTTCGACTCTTTGATAATATTTCACCATCATATGCTCAGTTATCCTTGCGGCGACGTGCACACAAGTGCAGACATTACCATACACTGTATTTTCTTTAGTGTCTGATTAATGTACGCTGTATTCTATACCTCTCTTCTACCTTAATGCTCTTGTCTACCCGCTCCCATCAGAGCAAAACGCTTTCTGTCTCACTCTATCGTTGAGCCATATATTCAGTTTGTGAAGCGAATTGTTTAAGTAATATTTCCGGTGATCCCTCTCCTGAAACGACATTTGCATGGTTTTGTGACATCTTCAAGATATGTGTGTGACAGTATCCTCAAATTACCTAAATTGTTTAAACACCAGATTTAACAATGCCTGAAGCAGTTCGTGTTCAAAGACAAGGGACAACTGCGGTATTTCCGCAAAAGCGTGTAAAATGTCCCAGAGAGGAAGGCAGTGTGGTTTCTGATCTGCTGCCTGCAGACAGTGAAACAGGATTGCCAGATATATTTAGAAAGACATGTGACAGCTTAATTACGTTTGGTGAGTGTTACATGACAGTAATTCTTTCGCTATCAGAATAAAAAAGTGCCGAAATTGTTTAAATAAACAGTATTACACACATCATCTGAATTTTTTAAACAGTATACAGTATTCTCCACTGCCTTGGCTTCTGTAAACAAACGATATCCCTGAAAATTGGTTAAACAGTGCCTTATGCATGCTATATTAGCTTACTGTTGTGAGGTCCTACCAGTCCAACAACCCAACACAGAGTGAGCGAGTTTCCTGCAATTTCCAGGGATTGTGGTGGTGAGGGTGGTGGTGGCAGGGAGGTGGGAGGAGAGAGGGGGACAGGCAAGGGGTGGTGGAGGAAGGGACCCGCATGCCAGCTGGTGAGAACCCATTAATCCATCAGGGTATGGGGCAGATATAATTAATTAATTTGATATAAATTTGATATCAAAGTTCCACCAGAACTGCCATTATCCTATTACTATCTCTGACCTCACCATGTATATTTTAACTTCAAATAATTATACTAGTCTATTTTATGCTGTGACAGCGACAAATCCCAGATAAGGGTCGCACTTTTTTCCCATTTGCACATATGGATTTTATGTCCAATATAGTTGTGCCCATAACCACTATGTTTGGGCGCCATCACATGTTGGTTACTACACACATGTGTGTTTAATGTATTATGGTACATGCACTTCATTTTTGTTTGACAGCGATGTACTTTCATAACGCCCTAAAAGGCGAAATTATTAGTGTTGCTGAAAAAGAACGAGCTGGAGCCTGTAAAATTAAACCAAGTGAAGGACCCGCAACGCTATTGCCTACGGGCGAAGGTGTGGTCCCTGTAAGAGCGCTGAGGGACATGGGCGAGAGTCGTTGCGTGGGTGTGTGCTCATGGTCTCTCTAGTTGCTCCTTTAGAGCCTCAGCGACTTTACAGGGATACAGGGACAACACCACTTCCGTTAGTAATATCATCACGATCACTTCCGCGAATTTAATTTTACAGCCTCCATCCTTTTTGACTGACCCTAATATCTGGTCAAAAAAAAATGAAATAAAACGGTTATTTCAAATTAATACAATCGACGTAGGAAAATGACTTTCCTCAAGAAAATCATGCCAGCTGTGGATAAAAAAAAGACCATACAAATAAGATATTTGAATGAATACTCCGCTGCGTAATCTTTCATTATGTACGGAATGACGATGGCGTTGCTCCTTGCGTTTGCTGTGGGATAAAAGTACTATACATGACGCCTTCACGGTTTAGCGGTTTTAAATGCAACACTTGTAAATTTTATAGTCATTACGAAATATTCAAACACCGACGGAAAAAATCGCAACGCAACAGCGAGTTGTGAGACATTAAAGAAAGTTGATCGACGTGTTTTTACATTCGAAATTCTACATCCGAAAGACGATGTGTATTCAGATTTCTCGCTAGTCGCATAAGAGTGGCGTTAGTAGATTTACTTTGAATATGCTGTAGCAGTCGTGAGCGTTAGTTAACTTTGAGATTAGACATACCTTTAAAGACGACGAAGACGCTACTATCAGCAGCTCACTGGGCTTGAACGAGGTCGTGTAATAGGCCTACGAGACGCTGTATGTTCCTTATACTATACTGCAGAAACACGTGGCAGGTCTGTAGCTACTGTACATGATTGCTGGCAGCGGTGGTCATCAGAATGTACGGTCACAAGGAGACAGCCCCGGGCGGCCACAGGGCACTAACGAGACGGGGCACTATCGACCTCATCATACTGCATATACAGCAGCAATCTGAATAGCAGTTGGCTCCACAGTGACACAACGAATTGCAACAAATCGGTTACTTCAAGGACGGCTCCGAGCCAGACGCCTTTTGTCGTGCTTTCCACTAACGCCAAACCACCGCCATCTGCGACTTCAGTGGTGTCAAACGAGAGCTCATTGGAGGGCAGGGTGGAGGTCTGATGTGTTTTCCGGTGAAAGCTGGTTCTCCCTCGGCGTCAGTGATGGCCGTGTGCTGGTCGTAAGGAGGCCAGTTGAGGGCCAGTAACCCACGTGTCTGCATGCTAGTCACAATGGACTTACACCCGGAGTCATGGTCAGGGATGCGATTTCATATGACAACAGGAGCACTCTGGTGGTAATCCCACGCACCCTGACTGGAAATATGTACCTCATTCTGGTGATTCGATCTGTTGTGCTGCCTTTCATGAACAGCATTACAGGAGGTGTTTTCCAATAGGACAACGCTCGCCCACATACCACTGTTGTAACCGAACTTGTTCTACAGGGTGTCGAAATGTTGCCTTACCCGGCTCAATCACCATATCCATCTCCAATCGAGCACATATGACAACTGCAACGTCATACATGGACAGCATTAAACGTTCGTGGATTGACTGACGAAGTGTAGCAGGGATGGAACTCCATCAAACAAACTGACATCCGGCCTGTACAACACAATGGAAGCACGTTTTCATGCTTGTATTCAACATTCTACCGTTTATACCGATTATTCATGTACAGTCTTAGACAAAACGAGCGAGACCCTTCGCCTTTTCGTTATGCTGATCCGCAAAGCTTTAAAGTCTGCTACACAGCATAACAGGCAAGGCGACGAAGTGCTACCAACATACTATGCACAGGCGTGAAATTAAAAAACTATCCGAACTTTGTCAGACTGTTTTCAAACATGGGTAAGACTATATTAATGCTGATTAGTGTGTTAAACACAACAAGTAAATATAAGATATAAATGAAAGAAGAAACGCTAATTAGTATGAACTGTACCAATAAAAATTAATTTCAGCTTATCGAGATAACATAACTGTTTTAGTAAGACAAATAAGACAAAGTACCCCAGGTCGTTACGAATTAGCACAATATTATGCGCATTCGGCTTCGAAACGGTCTGTGTCAACGTTCATACCAGTCAGAATGGGTTACCGTTGCTGACCTACCATGAAAGGGTGCAAATGTAGCAATGCGTGAAGAGTCATAAAGAAATTCTGTTAAAAATCATTCAGTGCCACGCTTAAGTAAATTCAGTTATTGACAGAAGCGGAAGAAGTAGGCAGTAATAGGCATGAAATTCTACAAGAGTATCATATTGACATCCACAGGGCGCCGGTACAGAATAAATGTAGCAATAAAACGTATTGGGGGGGGGGGGCGAGAATTTCTTAAAATTCATTTACTGATAGCCTATCTGCCTCCATCGAAATGAGAACCGAAAGCAAACCAGACCCCCCTTGCAGTAGCAAACACCTTTCACTACGCGAAATAGTTGAAGTATCAGCCAATGTGTGGTATTCGCATATCTATGACTATGACTTGGCGCTATAGTTGGTTATGGATAGTACGTATGCTCACATTGCGAATCTAACATCACAAATAAAGACAAAGGGAAACGAATTAGGCGTCTTTCCTCTTCCGTAACATCAAATATATTTTAGTTATTCTACCTTAAATGAACTGCGCAGAAAATCATACACCAGAGTGAACAACTTTTTAGCAACACCAGATGATATTAACAGCTTGCCAGCGCGGGTTAGCCGTGCGTTCAACGGCGTCATATCGTGGACCGCGCGGCTGCTTGCGCTGTCAGTTCGAATCCTTCTCCGGGCATGGAAGTGTGTTAACTTAGGTAGGTTTAAGTAGTTCTAGGTCTATGGGACTGATGACCTACGCAGTTTGGTTCTTAGAGCCATTTTTTGACCTTTCGCGTAAATTTCTTTACATAAACGGCCCTATCTTTAGATTGCGTTGACACAGCTCACTTTCTTACACCACCAAGGGACCGTAAACCGCAGGAAGTGCGATACATTTCCGCTTGTTATGTCTACCCGTACTCGAGATAAACGGGTTTTAAGGGTTGGGTAGACAGATAGACGGTTAAGAAAATGAGACTAGTAGGGTTCCATTTTTACCGATTTAGGTGACGAAATCCGAAAACGAAAATAGCTACAACAGTAATTTAAGATGAGGGCCGCATAAATAATTCCCCCTACTCTTTATTCTAAATGTTCTAGTTGCAGTCGATACATCAGCATATTAATGGTAGTTACGCTTTCCATCCAAATCACATTTACAGGATTGCAAATAAAATC
This sequence comes from Schistocerca americana, assembly GCF_021461395.2. Taxonomy (NCBI): domain Eukaryota; kingdom Metazoa; phylum Arthropoda; class Insecta; order Orthoptera; family Acrididae; genus Schistocerca; species Schistocerca americana. The sequence goes on along the minus strand of NC_060126.1, from coordinate 415,471,074 downwards.
AATTTGCCTATACACGAGGTAATTCAGATTGCAGTATTAATGCCACCGCGTTTTAGAAGTGCGAGTGTTCCCATTGCTAGTTAGCTTAAGAAACACTTCTGGTAATGAACGTTTTCTGGCTGTGGCGAATCTAACAGAGAATTCGAAACATTGTAGAATACTTTTGGCAGCTATGTCGCCGTTCATTTACTGGAGTTGTGCGGAATTATCATACTAAATTTACTCCCTAATAACAACATTTTGTTATTTCGATAAACATCCTGAATGATTGTCACATAAGCGGTGACATAAAGGTAGAAAATTTATAAATTTTTGAGTCCAGAAAGCTGTATGCAACAGAAACTACAGATCATTTTGCCATTTTCATTGCGAAATTGCCGGTTTATTCATGTCTGGGGTAATAATAGAGGGCTGTTTGCCTGGGAAAGCCGTTAGCATAGTGAAAGGTGTTTGCTACTGCAAGGGAGGTCTGGTTTACTTTCGGTTCTCATCTCGATGGAGGCAGATAGACTATCAGTAAATCAATTTTAAGAAATTCTCGCGCCCCAAATACGTTTTATTGCTACATTTATTCTGTACCGGCGCCCTGTGGATGTCAATATGATACTCTTGTAGAATTTCATGCTTATTACTGCCTACTTCTTCCGCTTCTGTCAATAACTGAATTGACTTGAGCGTGACACTGAATGATTTTTAACAGAATTTCGTTATGACTCTTCACGCATTGCTAAATTTATACCATTTCATGGTAGGATAGCAACGGTAACCCATTCTGACTGGTCTGAACGTTGACACAGACCGTTTCGAAGCCGAATGCGCATAATATTGTGCTAATTCGTAACGACCTGGGGTACTTTGTCTTATTTGTCTTACTAAAACGGTTATGTTATCTCGATAAGCTGAAATTAATTTTTATTGGTACAGTGCTTCGTCGCCTTGCCTGTTATGCTGTGTAGCAGACTTTAAAGCTGTGCGGATCAGCATAACGAAAAGGCGAAGGGTCTCGCTCGTTTTGTCCACGACTACCATCATTTCACATTTACAATGGGCCATATCGCGCTTGTATTATCCTGTGATCTTGCAATGTTAATAACTTAAATATGTTACCTAGACAGATGTATTCCCGAAATTTCATTACTCTACGGTAAATGTTTTTGTTGTAGCATTTTGTTCCGTCAGTGTATTATAGAATCCTTCATGCTTTTACTCCTTGGAAAATTTCTTTTTGCAATTTGAGAAATACTCATGTTTAGGTTCCAGATGTGTTATCTCGAACTTGAAATGACGCCGTAGCTCGGCTTTACTGTGGAGGGGGCGTGTCTGCCTCTGTGACGCAGTGCCGAGTGCAGCGGTGTGGCAGGCCTCCACAGCCCCTGGCGGAGCGCCAGCCGCGCTGCGGCTTATGACGCTGCCTGCTGGCTGGCCCAGTAATTCCGGCCAGCCGGAGCCACCCACAGCCACACCCATCAGCCGGATGAGATTTAGAAGCCGCCCTCCGCCCATATAAAACAGCACCGGCCCTCAACAGCTGCTGCTGCTGCTGCTGCTGCTGCTGCTCGTCCATCTACTTCACTGCTGCTGACCTTTTTGTACGCGTGGCAGAGACTGACACGTGCAGCATACACACCCACTGTTTTATGCCAGGAACAGGTGAATATTAGTCGAAAACACGGAGTGGGACCTGCCTGACGCACAGTGAAACCTGGTCGTCAGGGGAAGGCAGGATCCGGTTACGATTGTGAACGGGATTACAGTCAGTTGCGAGGTGCCGGGGCTAGCAGTGTATTTAACACTAAATTCTTCTAGAATCTTCATATCGAAATGATACTCTAAGCCCCCCCACCTTTTCTAACTCCGACTTTTGCTGTTGCACATGGATTAAGAAGAAACGCGAACTGACTGTAATCGACCCTGCAGGTGGAGTAGAAAAGAGTTTGGCACCTGCAATAATTTAATTTGATAGCAATTAATTTGATAAAGGAGAGTTTTATTAACGTAGTGAAAAATGAAAGGGTTGCTCTACCGATCAACAGAATGAAAGTTCTGTCCAAAATAAAAATTTGATTTATTATGACTAAACTCAAAATAATAAACAAAACACATGAAATATTTACAATACGTCAAATTGGATACTCAAATAAATACTGTGAAGGTGAAGTTGTCCATAAACTAGACTGTGGCATTTATGACCAAGTGGTATGTGGAGCCAACTACTTGCAACTCAAATCTTAAGAGAAACACCCAACTAACCCAACATTAATTGCTGCTACAGTAGTGAGAACTCAGACAATGAACACCCAAGACAGAGCCACGTTAGAAAAGATGGGAACAGGCACGCTCTGCTGAGCTCTGATTGTCACGTAGCAGTATTCCCTAATCTGTCGATGCTGCGGACATACATTACCAAGCTGTCTTCTTAACTGCAAGGACACGATCTGGCGTACCGGAAGCGATGGCTGGTTGCTTCGAGGTCCAGTCGTGGTGATGATAATGTCACGAGTATAGTCCGATACAAATAATTCTGGTCTGGTTGTTCCAGACTAAAGACTTCCTACCAACACAAATGCGCCTCTTAGGGAGACGAAGAAGGCTCGCTACACAATCACTGACGGTACAGTGATTGATTTTAACAACCGAAGTCACACAGTAACTCTGATACAGTCAACTTTAGCCAAAACTGCTCAAGACGGACAACATAGGCCGCTTGTACGCAGAACGCTCAATTGCCAACTGTGCTCGGAAAGTTACGTTGAAGTCGAAACTCCAGCAACTTTGTCAAACAATTACAATCAAATGAAAGCATATTAGAGAGCCAACGGCAGGTAGGCTGTCCAGAGAAGCGAGAGCTCAGTCTTCTAACCTACTCCAACCTAAAGCCGAGAGCTGACTCTCTCAAGAGCTCCTGTACAAGCTGGACACAGAACATTCGCACCCCACGAAAGTGGCCGTGGTTAAAACGTGCCAATCAGCAACTCGAAAATCGGCGGAAAATTCCACTCTATTGCCGAAGCACTACTATTCCACCAATGGAGATACTTGGTGCAAATTTCTGCGCCGATTTTGCTACGCCACGGAGCTATCCCCTGAGCAAGCCAATCACAGTTATGATTTTGCAGAAAACGCTGGAATTTGCCCGCCAAGACTGCCTGGGAACACAAATCATTCCCATACCTCGCTGGTAGCCCGTCAGAAAGTGTTTTGACTAAGTTTCTGCGAATTAACGGAATCTCTAGCCCAGCCACTCCTTCAGGCCCTTGTGGGCGTGTCACCCCCACTCTTATGACAATGTCGGCGTCTGGAAAGCATCCACTCGACTCCCTCTTACCTGTTGGCGTAACCCTTTCAAGATCAGCAGAAGCCACCTGTCACCGGACCACCTGGGTGACGAGAGACCCTGTGTGGGAAGTCTGCGTGTGAAGCAATAGCAACTTTTCACCACATGCAATTAGAGAGGAAAATATTCATGTCTTCTGAGTTCTCGATACTAGCCTTGTAATGACAATACTCGGCCATACTTCCCTAAATAGAATTACTCAGAGTAAGATATAAAGCTGCGCGGGATAAGCCAAGCAGTCTAAAGTGCAGCAGTCATGGACTGTGCGGCTGGTCCCGGCAGAGGTTCAAGTCCTCCCTCGGGCATGGGTGTGTGTGTTTGTCCTTAGGATAATTTAGGTTAAGTAGTGTGAAAGCTTAGGAACTGATGACCTTAGCAGTTATGTTCCATTAGATTTCACACATATTTGAACATTTTTTAAATATGAGAGGGGGCGAGTCACTGTGTGCATCTAAAGGCACGCCACCTCTCACAGTTACTATTGGTTGCCTTTTACAGTTACACACATTTATTTTAAACCAATAATTCCAGACTCAACAATAAATAAAAAAACCACACGTTATTAATGAAGGAATGAACAACTGTGTAAAATAATAGTGTTACAATCTATCGAATCACCATAAAATACAGATACAACAGATAATGTTTTAAAAACAAGCCACTGTGATCACGGCTGAAGGCCTTATACGCCAAGAATGGCAATAAATTAAGAATTTTTGAGAACTCGCTGCAATATACAACTTACAAATATTAAAATATTAAGGTGAGTAGCCACAAACACAGCAGAAGGTTCAAATGGTTCAAATGGCTCTGAGCACTACGGGATTGAACTTCTCAGGTCATTAGTCCCCTAGAACTTAGAACTATTTAAACCTCACTAACCTAAGGACATCACACACATCCATGCCCGAGGCAGGATTCGAACCTGCGACCGTAGCGGTCTCGCGGTTCCAGACTGCAGCGCCTAGAACCGCACGGCCACTTCGGCCGGCACAGCAGAAGGCATCAGACACCAGACATGGCAGTAAATAAGGTTTTAAGTCTTACTGCTAAAAATACCAATACACAATTAGAATTTTAAGGCAAATAACCACAGTTACGGGTGAAGGCCTTACCCGCCAGGAACGGCCATTATATTAAAAATTTGGAAACCTGCCATAAAACAGCAAATACAATAGCAAAGGTTAATTTAAAAAAAAGCAACTGATCACCAAACGGGTGAAATAAAACGATGGTAAACCTTGTAACACACCCCTTACTCCGCTAGATTAATTCCAGAAGGCTACCAGAACTATTAACTAGCTATGTAGGCATTACAAGGTATTGTAATAAATAATACAATAATAAAAGACAAGGACCAGTCACAGACGGTGCTCCAGGAATCGACCTCTGAGAACACTTTCACGAGCGATGAGATAGGCAAACAAGAGTTTCATTCACTTCACAAGATGCTAACTCAGACTAGTGGCAATCTAACGAATGACTAATGATGATCTTGGTTCCTCTACCTGACGTCCAATAAACCAAATGCAATGATGGAACAACACGCCAGAGTCGGAACCGGCGGCCTGCACTACGTCCCCAGAATACTGTATTTAGAGCGCCCGGACGAGAAAGGAACCACTACGATATTTCCGTCCGGTTCCACAAACCCGAAAATCTGAACAAACAAGTCACAGTACAGTACAGTAACAGTAACAGTAACTAAAACCCCCCCTCGATTTGCGTGCGAGGCAAAACCGAAATGTAACCATCCAGAATCAGCAACCACACGACATTCCGGAAACAATCACATAGCGAGCCAAAACCAAGTACCAAATGAGTGATATCAAATTCATTAGGCACACAAACGCCCACTGAACTCACTGTCACAACTCTGAGGACGGTTGGCAGAATGAAACAAATCTCTTCACTGCTTTATTAATTCACAGTTCAGTAACCACACCGTCTAATCACTGATCCAAGTGCTTTTAACACAGTAGGGTCTTCAAATACTAAGCGATAGGCAGATCCACCAAACTGAACATGACGGCGCGATGGTAATCTGTCACATCACAAACCTACTACGAGGCCCACACGGGTGACTGACTCTGCTCTACTTGGATTTGAAATGCATTCATCATAAAGCTTGCTGGATCTGGTTTACGAGGAGGTTGTAATGTTATGTGTGCCTCGCTGCTTTTTCTCTTTAGCTAATTTGTGCCTTATTTTATTCTGAGAAGCTCAGTAATGTTTGTAAATATCGTAAATGTAAATGTGATTCAAAAAGTACTTGAAGTGAAGAGCAGCTGGACAGCAAGAAACACTTAAGCGCTCAATCCCCGCAACGATAGTATTAGAGAATCTAAAAAGACAATTGATTTTATTTAATAAAAGACTGTTGATCTGTATCTTCTGGATAGAGGACGTGTTGCTAGGCCGTCGCTCAGAACGTATTGTTACATTTAATGAAAATTGATATTTTAGTGATAAAACCGAGTAAAGTATGTGTAAGATGGTGGTGGTGGTTAGTGTTTAACGTCCCGTCGACAACGAGGTCATTAGAGACGGAGCGCAAGCTCGGGTTAGGGAAGGTGTGGGAAGGAAATCGGCCGTGCCCTGTCAAAGGAACCATCCCGGCATTTGCCTGAAACGATTTAGGGAAATCACGGAAAACCTAAATCAGGATGGCCGGAGACGGGATTGAACCGTCGTCCTCCCGAATGCGAGTCCAGTGTGCTAACCACTGCGCCACCTCGCTCGGTAGTATGTGTAAGAGTTGCCAAACATTTATGTATACAAATCTTCTGGAAGTGAAGAGTAGAAATATCTTGGTTTTGGAAAAGGAAGTAAACTTTATTTGTCGTTGCCGCCTATCAGTCGACAGAATTGTAAGTGTACAAAGTTCACTAAAATACAGGAAAGAAATGCATTCTCTATAGTTTTCATTCAGTAAGTAACAATCCCTCATAATTTCTTAATTACAGTAACTGGATTATGTTCTTGTACAATAGTATGATGCTGAACTCCACTTGTAACCTCCCCCTCACTTATCGACCTTAATGACAGTGAAAAATTAAACCGCGTGTACCTAATGGAAATTTGGGAATCGTCACCGAAGTTAATCTGTCGGTAAAGAGGGAGGAAAGGGTTACATCTAAATGAAAGGAAAAATGTAAATGAAATTGGTCGAAATTAATTTTGAGAAAAGGGTAAAACTAATAAAGAAAGTAAATGTGCGGTCGTCACGTTAACAATTAATTGGCGTTAATTAGATATTTGAGATTTGGAGAAAATTACGGTCGCCAGTCCTATGGACAACTACTATAATAACTGAAAAAGAAACGTTATTGCGCATATAATTAGCACTAAATGCGTGGCAACTGAAGGTTGACACGTGTTGTGTGAAAACTGAAAGTTTGTCAGAAGTAATAAATTTCGCTACATTCTGACCTAATTTAGCAAAAGAATTAATAAAACCGGAAAATTGAAAGTTAATTTAGTGATTGAAATTAATAGTGAGCTTTGTTTCTGAAGCACTACGAAATTCAATAAAATAAGGTTAGTCTTGGGCTACCTCAACAATCATTTCAAAAGCTACTTGAATCTACGCAATTTAGAAATAAATAATTTAACTTTGAACTTGAATTAAATGATTCTGATCAATTAACAATAGTAAAATTTAGTATGTACCAAGCTGAGCTGCAGTCACAGGTAACTAAAATACGGTAACAAAACTCGCACTCTTAATTTGTGCTTGTGCAATCTAAATATTGTAGCCAGCTATGAATACCTTAACTGAAGTTTGAAATTAAAGCAGTGAAATCGATTGATGCTGGCGTTTGAATTTCAACGACACTCGGGCTCATTTCGGAAAAGGAAGGGACCCTGCTTGGCAATGCAATTGGGACAATGAGCAACAAAGGTTCATGCTAAGTTGCTGTAATTTTGTGATGCAACAATTTTAAAAGTTTGAAAAGCTGAGGTCTGCCATACAGTTCTAAAACTTTAGGTGCTTCCAGTCTTCCTTGTTGGCTGATTGAAGGTTTGAAGCCGTCGGTCCAGGAGGTGGCGACAGTCACTCATTGTCGGCCGTCGCTGTTGCAGAAGCTGGATGCTGGCGCGCCTTCTTCTCGACACGGTCACCAGGCGAAACGGGCTCTTGATGTGCGCCAGCTGATGCTTCCCGTCCGCGACCCCGTGTCAGAAACTATCATAGCAAGTCGAGCGCAATTACATGCTGCCAATCCCCGAAAGCGCGGCAACTCGCGGGAGCGTCACACAACATACCTGCTCCACCGCCCTATTCCAGCCAGACTCTCTCAGCCCGCGCTCCATGCGGCAGAGTTAACACTACCAAAGATCCTAAACACTTTGGTTCTCCACACGACCTATCGATGTAATCGTTCGATAGCATAGTTTTCCCTAGGCCAGACCCAGCGTAAAAATACAAATAATATTTACAAAACAAACCAATCATACATAGACATAAATGCATATATATACAAATAGTAAAACAATTACAATATACAATCACACAGAAACGTCATATCTTCAGGTAACAAAATAAGGAAAAAAAATTATAGTACAATAGATGGAAATAGGAGGATATGCATTTCCGGCGTTACACACTGACCAATTCTGACGTAGCAGGACGTGTAGTTTGAAGAAAGTTTGTGTGCCAGGCAATCTCCTTTTCTCACAAAAATCAGATTGCTGTTTGAACTTACTTACTTACTTACAACAGTGGTCCCTTAGGTATGAAAAGCTACGAAAACTTGGGCTCTAAGCTATCTGCAATACCGCCAAGTAACTAACAGAGTCGTATTTTAAACTTTAAAGAACAGTAACTTCCTCCAAATTGCAATACGTCAACAACTGGTGCAGAAGCTGATCATTCAAGGAGGCAGCAACCATAATTCAGGTACCAGTTACGACTTAAAGAGTCTCAATCAAAAATCTCTCTCTCTCTCTCTCTCTCTCTCTCTCTCTCTCTCACACACACACACACACATACATATATATATATATATATATATATATATATATATATATATATATATATATATAGTTGTTGTTGTTGTGGTCTTCAGTCCTGAAACTGGTTTGATGCAGCTCTCCATGCTACTCTATCCTGTGCAAGCTTTTTCATCTCCCAGTACCTACTGCAACCTACATCCTTCTGAATCTGCTTAGTGTATTCATCTCTTGGTCTCCCTCTACGATTTTTACCCTCCACGCTGCCCTCCAATACTAAATTGGTGATCCCTTGATGCCTCAGAACATGTCCTACCAACCGATCCCTTCTTCTGGTCAAGTTGTGCCACAAACTTCTCTTCTCCCCAATCCTATTCAGTACTTCCTCATTAGTTATGTGATCTACCCATCTAATCTTCAGCATTCTTCTGTAGCACCACATTTCGAAAGCTTCTATTCTCTTCTTGTCCAAACTATTTATCGTCCATGTTTCACTTCCATACATGGCTACACTCCATACGAATTCTTTCAGAAATGACTTCCTGACACTTAAATCAATACTGGATGTTAACAAATTTCTCTTCTTCAGAAACGCTTTCCCTGCCATTGCCAGCCTACATTTTATATCCTCCCTACTTCGACCATCATCAGTTATTTTGCTCCCCAAATAGCAGAACTCCTTTACTACTTTAAGTGCCTCATTTCCTAATCTAATTCCCTCAGCATCACCCGACTTAATTAGACTACATTCCATTATCCTTGTTTTGCTTTTGTTGATGTTCATCTTATATCCTCCTTTCAAGACACTGTCCATTCCATTCAACTGCTCTTCCAAGTCCTTTGCTGTCTCTGACAGAATTACAATGTCATCGGCGAACCTCAAAGTTTTTATTTCTTCTCCATGAATTTTAATACCTACTCCGAATTTTTCTTTTGTTTCCTTTACTGCTTGCTCAATATACAGATTGAACAACATCGGGGAGAGGCTACAACCCTGTCTTACTCCCTTCCCAACCACTGCTTCCCTTTCATGTCCCTCGACTCTTATAACTGCCATCTGGTTTCTGTACAAATTGTAAATAGCCTTTCGCTCCCTGTATTTTACCCCTGCCACCTTTAGAATTTGAAAGAGAGGATTCCAGTCAACATTGTCAAAAGCTTTCTCTAAGTCTACAAATGCTAGAAATGTAGGTTTGCCTTTCCTTAATCTTTCTTCTAAGATAAGTCGTAAGGTCAGTATTGCCTCACGTGTTCCAGTGTTTCTACGGAATCCAAACTGATCTTCCCCGAGGTTGGCTTCTACTAGTTTTTCCATTCGTCTGTAAAGAATTCGTGTTAGTGTTTTGCAGCTGTGACTTATTAAGCTGATAGTTCGGTAATTTTCACATCTGTCAACACCTGCTTTCTTTGGGATTGGAATTATTATATTCTTCTTGAAGTCTGAGGGTATTTCGCCTGTTTCATACATCTTGCTCACAAGATGGTAGAGTTTTGTCAGGACTGGCTCTCCCACGGCCGTCAGAAGTTCCAATGGAATATTGTCTACTCCGGGGGCCTTGTTTCGACTCAGGTCTTTCAGTGCTCTGTCAAACTCTTCACGCAGTATCGTATCTCCCATTTCATCTTCATCTACATCCTCTTCCATTTCCACAATATTGTCCTCCAGTACATCGCCCTTGTATAGACCCTCTATATACTCCTTCCACCTTTCTGCTTTTCCTTCTTTGCTTAGAACTGGGTTTCCATCTGAGCTCTTGATATTCATACAAGTCGTTCTCTTATCTCCAAAGGTCTCTTTAATTTTCCTGTAGGCGGTATCTATCTTACCCCTAGTGAGATAGGCCTCTACATCCTTACATTTGTCCTCTAGCCATCCCTGCGTAGCCATTTTGCACTTCCTGTCGATCTCATTTTTGAGACGTTTGTATTCCTTTTTGCCTGTTTCACTTACTGCATTTTTATATTTTCTCCATTCATCAATTAAATTCAATATTTCTTCTGTTACCCAAGGATTTCTACTAGCCCTCGTCTTTTTACCTACTTGATCCTCTGCTGCCTTCACTACTTCATCCCTCAAAGCTACCCATTCTTCTTCTACTGTATTTCTTTCCCCAATTCCTGTCAATTGTTCCCTGATGCTGTCCCTGAAACTCTGTACAACCTCTGGTTCTTTTAGTTTATCCAGGTCCCATCTCCTTAAATTCCCACCTTTTTGCAGTTTCTTCAGTTTTAATCTACAGGTCAGAGTCCACATCTGCCCCTGGAAATGTCTTACAATTTAAAACCTGGTTCCTAAATCTGATACCTTTTAGTATCTCCAGGGTTCTTCCAGGTATACAACCTTCTTTCATGATTCTTAAACCAAGTGTTAGTTATGATTATGTTGTGCTCGGTGCAAAATTCTACCAGGCGGCTTCCTCTTTCATTTCTGTCCCCCAATCCATATTCACCTACTATGTTTCCTTCTCTCCCTTTTCCTACACTCGAATTCCAGTCACCCATGACTATTAAATTTTCGTCTCCCTTCACAATCTGAATAATTTCTTTTATTTCATCATACATTTCTTCAATTTCTTCGTCGTCTGCAGAGCTAGTTGGCATATAAACTTGTACTACTGTAGTAGGTGAGGGCTTCGTATCTATCTTGGCCACAATAATGCGTTCACTATGCTGTTTGTAGTAGCTTACCCGCATTCCTATTTTCCTATTCATTATTAAACCTACTCCTGCATTACCCCTATTTGATTTTGTGTTTATAACCCTGTAGTCACCTGACCAGAAGTCTTGTTCCTCCTGCCACCGAACTTCACTAATTCCCACTATATCTAACTTTAACCTATCCATTTCCCTTTTTAAATTTTCTAACCTACCTGCCCGATTAAGGGATCTGACATTCCACGCTATATATATATATATATATATATAATTTTAAAAAAAGTCATTTTTATAAGGTCCTGCATCCTCGTGACCACAGCCCTTCCATCCGGCAGTCCATGCGTGCCGCTAGCGGTCCCATTGAGTTCTCGCACTGCGCGGACCTGGCCCCTCCTGAGTCCCCAACCGTACTGCCTCACTCACACGACACTGAAAAACCGCGACGTCGCCCCGAAGATAGGGCCGCAATTACTACATATCGATAACCGCCGCTGCTGCCACTAGCGGACAGGCAACGCTTGCGAAACGAGTGACGCCAGTCAAGACGAGAAGAAGACAAACAACCGCAACCATGCCAACCAAAGGATACGGTCTGACCTTCAACGGAGGGCGGAAACCTACAAACAGCAACGCGAGCCGCAGCACGGCTCAGACAGCATTGCGAAAATATTTGTTCATATCATCACCACTTCGACCATCATCGAAGTAGAGATGGTCGAAGTAGAGAGGATATAAAATGTAGACTGACAATAGCAAGGAAAGCGTTTCTGAAGAAGAGAAATTTGTTAACATCGAGTATTGATGTAAGTGTCAGGAAGTCGTTTCCGAAAGTATTTCTATGGAGTGTAGCCATGTATGGAAGTGAAACATGGACGATAAATAGCTTAGACAAGAAGAGAATAGAAGCTTTCGAAATGTGGTGCTACAGAAGAATGCTGAAGATTAGATGAGTAGGTCACATAACTAATCAGGTATTGAATAGAATTGGAGAGAAGAGTTTGTGGGACAATTTGACTAGAAGAAGGGATCGGTTGGTAAGACATGTTCTGAGGGATCAAGGGATCACCAATTTAGTACTGGAGGGCAGCATGGAGGGTAAGAATCGTAGAGGGAGACCAAGAGATGAATACACTAAGCAGATTCAGAAGGATGTAGGCTGCAGTAGGTACTGGGACATGAAGAAGCTTGCACAGGATAGAGTAGCATGGAGAGCTGCATCAAACCAGTCTATGGACTGAAGACCACAACAACAACAACAACAACAACATCATCATCATCACCGTCATGCACTGGACTTCCGTTTGTGAGTGGTCTCCTCTATACTTTGCCATGCACTATTGTCTTCAGCTACAGGGTGGGACGAATAAAACTGCCGCTGAAAGATTTCATGCACCTTAAGATAGGCAACCCAACTTACATCATCTTCCACTGGACAGTAAGACTATCTTAAGGTGCATGAAATGTTATTTTGGACCAGCTCCTGTATGTTTTCCAATATCATTTACCCACTTTCAGTTAAGGGTACTTCTTGGTTTTTAGTGACCTTTTGCTGCCTATAAAAGAATTTCTGTTTGTCCGTATACCATCCATTCACCTGGCTTCATTACAAACCTCGACGGCTATCATTTCACGTCAGATGGCTGGTCTTCTGCTGCACCTAAAAACGACCTCGTAGCTACCAAGCGGAGTATCGGCGTGAGGAGTCACAAAATTCATCACATTTCATGTATTTATTTATTTCAGCTGATCAGATTAGAGCCATTAGGCCCTCTGTTACACTAGACCAGGGCGTCACACCTACAGCATTTTATACATCATAATTACTTAAGAACTAACTATACTTTTAATATGACAAATAGCAATAAAATGATTTGAGTGTATGGAGAGACTAAGTGAATAAATAGCACTGACTAAGGACGAATAAAATTTATATTAGCACTAATTCTATTACAGCTACTGTGACTGTTGCTGCTGCCACTAATAATGATTATAACAATAATAGTAATAATAAAGACAATAGTAATGATAGTAAAGATAGTGGTAGATATAAAAACGTATTTGTAGGTGTACAAAATAGAGGTAACGGTTGCGTACGGGATAAAAAACAGACATTATTGTTTTTCAGTGGATACGTCGTTAACTGTCTTTTGTAACTGGACATATTACTCCGTTCCCTGATAGAATGAGCGAGGTTATTTCAGAGTCGGGTTCCTGCTAGTGAAGAGGGCTTTGAGAAAGTAGCTGAGTGATGGACTAGAACAGAAGGGTTTTTAGTCTGAGGGTACAGGTGTTTCTGCCATATCGTTCAGACAAGAGCGTTAATGTCGAGGAGAGAAATGAGGAAATGTGTAGGTTGATAAGACAGTACACAAGACAGAGAGTATGGAAATCTCGGCGTTTATATGCACGCAGCCAGGATAACTGTACATATGATGGTCAAATACGGTCAGAGTGTGGAACGTTACACATACACTCCTGGAAATTGAAATAAGAACACCGTGAATTCATTGTCCCAGGAAGGGGAAACTTTATTGACACATTCCTGGGGTCAGATACATCACATGATCACACTGACAGAACCACAGGCACATAGACACAGGCAACAGAGCATGCACAATGTCGGCACTAGTACAGTGTATATCCACTTTTCGCAGCAATGCAGGCTGCTATTCTCCCATGGAGACGATCGTAGAGATGCTGGATGTAGTCCTGTGGAACGGCTTGCCATGCCATTTCCACCTGGCGCCTCAGTTGGACCAGCGTTCGTGCTGGACGTGCAGACCGCGTGAGACGACGCTTCATCCAGTCCCAAACATGCTCAATGGGGGACAGATCCGGAGATCTTGCTGGCCAGGGTAGTTGACTTACACCTTCTGGAGCACGTTGGGTGGCACGGGATACATGCGGACGTGCATTGTCCTGTTGGAACAGCAAGTTCCCTTGCCGGTCTAGGAATGGTAGAACGATGGGTTCGATGACGGTTTGGATGTACCGTGCACTATTCAGTGTCCCCTCGACGATCACCAGTGGTGTACGGCCAGTGTAGGAGATCGCTCCCCACACCATGATGCCGGATGTTGGCCCTGTGTGCCTCGGTCGTATGCAGTCCTGATTGTGGCGCTCACCTGCACGGCGCCAAACACGCATACGACCATCATTGGCACCAAGGCAGAAGCGACTCTCATCGCTGAAGACGACACGTCTCCATTCGTCCCTCCATTCACGCCTGTCGCGACACCACTGGAGGCGGGCTGCACGATGTTGGGGCGTGAGCGGAAGACGGCCTAACGGTGTGCGGGACCGTAGCCCAGCTTCATGGAGACGGTTGCGAATGGTCCTCGCCGATACCCCAGGAGCAACAGTGTCCCTAATTTGCTGGGAAGTGGCGGTGCGGTCCCCTACGGCACTGCGTAGGATCCTACGGTCTTGGCGTGCATCCGTGCGTCGCTGCGGTCCGGTCCCAGGTCGACGGGCACGTGCACCTTCCGCCGACCACTGGCGACAACATCGATGTACTGTGGAGACCTCACGCCCCACGTGTTGAGCAATTCGGCGGTACGTCCACCCGGCCTCCCGCATGCCCACTATACGCCCTCGCTCAAAGTCCGTCAACTGCACATACGGTTCACGTCCACGCTGTCGCGGCATGCTACCAGTGTTAAAGACTGCAATGGAGCTCCGTATGCCACGGCAAACTGGCTGACACTGACGGCGGCGGTGCACAAATGCTGCGCAGCTAGCGCCATTCGACGGCCAACACCGCGGTTCCTGGTGTGTCCGCTGTGCCGTGCGTGTGATCATTGCTTGTACAGCCTTCTCGCAGTGTCCGGAGCAAGTATGGTGGGTCTGACTCACCGGTGTCAATGTGTTCTTTTTTCCATTTCCAGGAGTGTATGTCGAACACAGGCCTTCATAACCAGTTCCAGATGCCGTGAAGTTTCCTGAGAAAGACATTACGTATGTCGATGTGAAATGCTACCGGAATGATGGAACTGTCCAGACTCCGTCACACACCCCTGAACAGTCGATGTTAAATTTTAATTGCCCATCGGAATCGCTATCTGAAAAATGACCCTAACATGGATCCCTACGGTGAGGAATAGCTATAAAATTTGCTGAATGAGTATAATTAATTGGAGGAAACTACAATTTGCTTCAAATGAAATGCAAGTAAAATCAAATTGGTGTTTTATTATGCTTGAAGCAATGACATAGAATAAGACTAAGTGGCACGACTATCAAGAAAAGTGATTGCAATTAGGGAACGACACAGGTGGTGGGAGCAGTACCGCATCCTAGCTGCACATTCCATCACTAATACGAATGAAACCCACCAAACGTTTTAGTTACTCCACTGGTTGATTGAATAATAAAGGGAAACGATACTAAGACTGGATCCGGGATTGATGGTACTGTCGCAACGGTGCGTTCCCTTTTGCCAGCATTACCAATATGCTGCGGTGGTAAGTCGGCCGTGCGTGGTAGCATGTGAAGGTCCAGAATCTCGCTCCTCAGGACTCCAGAAGTCTCATCCAACGTCCTCGACGTCTAAAACCAGAGACTTTTCACCTTCCATAACCAAACCAAGTTCGTTCGTTTCCACGTGTCCTCCTTCCATCTATGCTGGTTGCACCAATCCTGTCGCAACCGCCAATCAGTAAGCATGTTACGGTCTCCGCCAATAGCGTGACAACTGCCGCATTTAACAAATTCGCATCACAGGTTGTCTCCACACGTTGGCCAATCACAGCACATCTTCTTCGCCAGATTGCTCTAGAAATTCCCGCCTGACGTCAGTAGGCGACGTGAAAATCACAGCGTTGTTTACATACATCTGAATTTCCACAAGCTAACCAACGTGACGAGAACTCCGCAAGACTTTTCTTCCCGTCACGAAGGCCCGAAAATTCCGGGACTTGTGACTTCCTACCGTCAGTTATTAGGTGGCAGCCAGCGCTTGAGACTATCGCCGTTACCCTTCTACAGAGCATAACCGTGCCGAATACCATGAAGCTCGTCTTAGCTTGATTCACGTGGGAGTTCCGTGATCCTTCTCGGGTGGCCACTTGACACATGTAAGCCGGAACAAGGGCTCTGGAACCCTTGTCGCTCTCTGCGTTCTGTGCGAACTGAGCGATTCTCACGCATTCTTAGAATGGAACTACAAGCCTCGACTGACAAACACTGCAGTTTTGTAAAATACATTACTCAGCATTAAATAACGTCATGAGGCTTAAGCTTGATGAAACTAAAGTGTCCTGCTGATAGCAAGTTGATACAAGGTGCAGATTAATGTAGCGTACACGAGTAAATGGAAGGGGGCAAGCCAGACGGCCTGTAACCTTTCAACCTTCTAGGATAATCTCGCTGTAATCAATAATTGTAAGTAAAAGCATTTGTTGCAAGTTCCTTTTTCAGGTCAGCAGGGAAGAGCTTTCCGTACATTTGTGTGACATGGAGAGAGGCTGATGCTTTCTTGAGCATTGGAGTTAAGCGCTCAGTGCGATTTAGATTTTCATCTATTATTACTCCTAGACTACTTGTTGAGGTAGAGAAGTAGATATTTGTACCATTTAGGGTTAAAGCTGGTGGAGATTCCCAATAATTCGGGCTAATGAGCTTAGAACGACCAATTGGAGAGGGGAAGATGTTATGGGAACTAGATTTTCGGCAAATGATATTACGTAAAGAGGCAAGTATTTTGGTGCGCGGTGTACATCCTAACTTTTTTATACAGGAGCACGTATTTATTCCATAGACATCTATCCCTTTTTAAACGCTGTCCGACCACTCATACAAAAAGTTATAAGCACGTATCAATGTGTTCCGCCAAGAAATTTTAATACACTGCCACTGTGGCGTCAGTGTTGCGGGTATTCGTCTTATATACTCAGTATAATGTTACCTTTCCAAGCCTTGTGCAAACAACAGAATTGCTCTACATGAGGCAAGTAAACTGAAATGTAGACCTAATAACTTACGTTACCGATGTTTAGTCCACAAAGAGACTAATAAGAATGAAACATATCGCAAATATACACTGTATGATCAAAAGTATCCGGATACCTGGCTGAAAACGACTTAAAAGGTCGTGGCGCCCTCCATCGGTAATGCTGAAATTCAATACGGTGTTGGCAAGGCCGTGCATTATGAACAGGTGCCCTTTTGGGAAATGTGACAGCTTCCACTCTCGCAGGCATACGTTCAGTCAGATGCTGGAAGCCTTCTTGGGGAGTGGCAGCCCATTCTTCACAGAGTGCTGCACTGAGGAGAGGTATCGATGTCGGTCGGTGAGACCTGGCACGAACTGGGCGTTCCAAAACATCCCAGACGTATTCTATAGGATTTACGTTAGGATTCTGTGCAGGCCAGTCCGTTACAGGGATGTTATTGTCGTGTAACCGCTCCGCCACAGGCCGTGCATTATGAACAGGTGCTCGATGGTATTGAAAGTTGCAATCGCCATCCCCAAATTGTAAGAGGGTGCTTAAAACATCAATATGGGCCTGTGCTGTGATAGTGCCACGCAAAACGACAAGGGGTGCAAGCCTCCTCCATGAAAAACACGACCGCACCGTTACACCCCGCCTCCGAATTTTACTGTTGGCACTGCACACGCTGGCACAAGACGTTCACCGGGCATTTGCCATACCCACACCCAGCCATCGGATCGCCACATTGTGTACCATGATTCAACACTCCACACAACGTTTTCCCACTGTTGAATCGTCCAATGTTTTCGATCCTTACACCAAGCGACGCGTCGTTTGGCATTTACCGGCGTGATGTGTGGCTTATGAGCAGCCGCTCGATCTTGAAATCAAAGTTTTCTCTCCTCCTGGCTAACTGTCATAGTACTTGCACTGGATCCTGATGCAGTTTGGAATTCATGTGTGGTTGTCTGTATATATGTCTGCCTATTACACATTACGACCCTCTTGCCAGCTGGGTGGCCAAGCGGTTCTAGGCGCTACAGTCTGGAACCGCGCGACCGCTACGGTCGCAGGTTCGAATCCTGCTTCTGGCATCGATGTGTGTGATGTCCTTAGGTTAGTTAGGTTTAAGTAGGTCTAAGTTCTAGGGGACTGATGACCTCAGAAGTTAAGTCCCATAGTGCTCAGAGCCATTTGAACAACCCTCTTCACAGTCGACAGTCTCTGTCAGTCAACAGTCGAGGTCGGCTTGTACGCTTTTGTGCCTACGTATTTTCCTGCTTTGAACAACCATAAATAACACATCCTATATTGCAAACGTCAATGAAATGAATATAATATGTATTTTCCGTATGTGCGTTAAGGATATGTGACAAATATGGCTGTGTTGAAATTTCGAAGAAGAGCAGCATATCACATCATATCACAAATGTCTTTCGAACTGATCACGACAGTCAGAGAAATTAGAACACATACCGGAGATACCTCACTATTCGCTAGTGGAACTGGCAAAAGTGAAAAATGATAGTTACACCGGAAGTACGCTTTGACACTGTCGTCGCAGTCACGGACACTGGAGACTTAGTATGGCGTTTCTGTGTACACGTAGGCTGCGTTGCGTCGACATTGCACTTCCGAATAAGTGAAGCGACAGCCTCGACCGCGGCCTCCTGAGGACGCCGGTCCTATGACGTAAGCTCTGTGGAGCAGCGGATAGCAGAGGGCCGCGTTGGCGCAGGTCATGGGGCGTCTTTACGACGGCCGCGTCAGCTGCACCGGCCTTTTGGGAAATATCTGCTGCCTCTCTGGTACGGCTCCCAGCCCTCGCCGCAGCGGCTGCCGCATCGGCTGCGCCGCACGGTGCCACGGTCTGCCGCCATCTACGGTGCGCACACTTTTTAATAACCGACTTTAGAGAAAGAAGGGTTGGACTGCGTAAACACGGTAAGACTTCTCTGACTCCCTTCTCTCCCTCTCGCGTTACGTTACCAGTGTTAGGATAGGCCAGTAAACTCTAATCGAACTCCAATGCACAAAATATGGCTTGTAGTAAAATATCGATGTGTCGATATTTTCGCGAAAAGTATCGATATATTTCGGCCATTAAAGTCTAATCGAACTCCAATGCACAAATTATGACTTGTAAAATATCGATATGCCGTTATTTCCGCCAAAAGTATCGATATATTTCGGCGTCGCCCTTCTCCGAGATATATCGATATACCGATATCAAAATGGCAATGTCGAGTGCAGATATTTTTATTTCATATTGTATGTTCTTCACAATATTCGGTATGTATCTGAAGTAATTCTTTTGAAATTGTAGTAGAACATAATTTTACTTTCACTGAGTGAAGAAGTCTTACTACTTTTTCAGAATTCATCACGTCCTATCTTTTTCTTTGACTGTGTGAAGCAAGTATATGTGGCACAAGAAAAGAAGTCCATGGGAGGTGGGGGGGGGGGGGGTGAATGGAATAACAAGTTTTCCCATGTGAAGAAATAAAAAACAATTTAACGCAACTAGTGTGTTATTTCTTTTCATCGGTGTTCTTCAAAGACCGTTGCTGAAAATGAGGAACAAAAATCTAAATGACAAGACTGGTCTTTGCGGTGGGCGCAGACGTGTGAGGGGAAATGCTGACGTAATGGGCGCTCGGCGCTAAGTGCAGAAACTGCGACTTTTAGCTTCACCACTCAGTTTTGACACTACAGCTACTAGGTCGGTGGCGGTGGCAGAAATGGAAAAAACAGGGACCTCGACATGAAGTATTCTGATTAAACCCAGTATGTGACGAAACCTAGCGATGGACCCATCGGGCACCTTTTATTGTGCTACTTGTAAGCAGTTACCACTGTTAGCAAAGTGGTTATTGCCAAGCGTGAACGTTCATCGTTTTCCTTCCCATTCTTTCTCTTAGGGGAATAGGCGGGCTGCTAGTTTCTTGATGCGTAGGATATCTAATAAGTCAAAACTTAAATATACAGCTCTGAAAGCGGCAGTATATTTACAATATACAGCCGATTATTATTTTATTTTTTTGTTCGATACGTCGATGTTTATTTTTCGATACATCGATACATCTACGCCTTCGCCCGATACATCGAGAGCCGACAGTGATAATTTCTTAAATATTGATATATCGGCTTCACGATATTTTTAAAAATATCAACAGTCCTAGTACATCTACATCTACATTTACATTTATACTCCGCAAGCCACCCAACGGTATGTGGCGGAAGGAACTTTACGTGCCACTGTCATTACCTCCATTTCCTGTTCCAGTCGCGTATGGTTCGCGGGAAGAACGACTGCCGGAAAGTCTCGGTGCGCTATCGAATCTCTCTAATTTTACATTCCAGATCTCCTCGGGAGGTATAAGTAGGGGGAAGCAATATATTCGATACCTCATTCAGAAACGCACTGTCTCGAAACCTGGACAGCAAGCTACACCGCGATGCAGAGCACCTCTCATGCAGAGTCTGCCACTTGAGTTTGCTAAACATCTCCGTAACGCTATCACGCTTACCAAATAGCCCTGTGACGAAACGCGCCGCTATTCTTTGGATCTTCTCTATCTCCTCTGTCAACCCGACCTGGTACGGATCCCACACTGATGAGCAATACTCTAGGTCGAACGAGTGTTTTGTAAGCCACCTCCTTTGTTGATGGATTAAATTTTCTAAGGACTCTCTCAATGAATCTCAACCTGGCACCCGCCTTACCAACAATTAATTTTATGTGATCATTCCACTTCAAATCGTTCCGTACGCATACTCCCAGATATTTTACAGAAGTAACTGCTACCAGTGTTTGTTCCGCTATCATATAATCATACAATAAAGGATCCTTCTTTCTATGTATTCGCAATACATTACATTTGTCTATGTTAAGGGTCAGTTGCCACTCCCTGCACCACGTGCCTATCCGCTGCAGATTTTCCTGCATTTCGCTGCAATTTTCTAATGCTGCAACTTCTCCGTATACTACAGCATCATCCGCGAAAAGCCGCATGGAACTTACGACACTATCTACTAGGTCATTTATATATATTGTGAAAAGCTATGGTCCCATCACACGCCAATGTGGCACGCCAGAGGTTACTTTAACGTCTGTAGACGTCTCTCCATAGAGAACAACATGCTGTGTTCTGTTTGCAAAAAACTCTTCAATCCAGCCACACAGCTGGTCTGGTATTCCGTATGCTCTTACTTTGTTTATCAGGAGACAGTGCAGAACTGTATCGAACGCCTTCCGGAAGTCAAGGAAAATGGCATCTACCTGGGAGCCTGTATCTAATATTTTCTGGGTCTCATGAACAAATAGAGCGAGTTGGGTCTCACACGATCGCTAGTACAAAATAGCCAAAAAAATCTGAGTACTTTACAAAAAAGAGTTAATGTGCTAAATATCTGACGTTAAGCATGTTAGCAGTGAAAACTTTAGAAAAGGTTTGAAGTTATATTTGAGGTTTGTTGCAAGTCGTTAACTGCTCTCATTATAAAACACTGGATGAATATAGTCTTTATAATTTGTGTTGCATTTGTAAGCAAAAGCTAGTTTCTTACAAGTCTCACTGTTTATGACTTCAGATCTCCTGATCAAAGTGTCATACAACTATATAACATTGCAGGGTCGTTAAGTAGTACTGGTTGGTTACAATTAAAGTGTAGCTACTCACAGAGGTCCAATGTAGGCTGAATTGTCGTATGGCAACGTAACTTGGTTGACGTTCTTATGCGGAAACGGTTTACACTGTTAAAAAATTGTTTGCGAGTTCGTCCACGAAGTGCAAATATGTTTGAGGCGGCATGTCACGGATTGCGCGGCCCCTCCCGCCTGACGTTGGAGTCCTCCCCTCGGGCGTGTGTGTGTGTGTGTGTGTGTGTGTGTGTGTGTGTGTGTGTGTGTTGTTCTTACCATAGTAGTGTGTAAGTCTATGGACCGATGATTTCAGCAGTTTGGTCCTTAGGTATTCAAGCATATTTGGTACTGTGAATGCTAGAAAGACGTACAGAAATGTTCGTAAACGCCATGGGTAAGCAACGAGACGTGGACAAAAAGATCAAACAAGTGAGAAAGGCAAACTGCCTGTTGGTTTCTGTCTCGGGCTCTACAGCTGACTTCTGTTCGATTATTTTTCTGATGTTTCACCAGCTCGAGTGACTGGTATTGTCGAAGCTTCAACCTCCACTGCTGGTGGTGGACTGGTGTCGAGCTCACGGCCGAAGATTATATGTACCTGGTGCGCCATCGTGCACCACCAGCAATGGAGGGTGAAGTTTTTGCGATGCCAGTCACTCGTGCTGGCGAAACGTCGGAAAAATCAAGGAACAAACGTCGGCCGAAGAACCCGAGCCAGGCAGTTGGTCAACAAGTGGCCACGAAAACCTTAACAATTGAGAACGGCCTAATGGTGATTCTATTATGGACTGCCTCTAGCACAACTTCTTCAATATGAGCACCTGAGATGTCGACGGAGTGCTGCATCAACAAAACGACGTGATCAACAGTTTCTGACAACGTTTTCTGGAATCTGAGCGACGCTTCCTGTGTACTGGCCTTCATATCAGGATCACACTGAACTAAGCCCAGGTTATCGCGTTCTTTTAGACGTTCCCAGCGCCAAAAGTCACACTGATTCAGATCAGGTGATCTGTAAAACCTCTGGTGATATTACGTTCGTCAAAAGCTGCTGTAAGCATATCATTCCTGAGCGAGCGAAATGAGATGTTGCCCATGTTGCTTGAAAACAGTGATTTCCGCCCAGTTGCGTCTTTCTAAAGCAGAAATCGTATGCTGTACAAATAGGTCTCGATAGCGTGCTGACGTCACGGTACACGTGGCACGCCACCTGGGTGTATTCTCTTAAAAGAAGAACGGAACCCAAACCACAGAGTCACATACGGGGAGTTCACTGGCTCTTCGAGCACGACAACCGGTTAAACAAAACACGACATTCAGCAGCTCTGTGTGTCCACCGCAGTTCTTCTTCTTCTTCTTCCGTGTCCGGGTGCACCAATTATATCTTCCCTTCCCAGTAATTAGCAACGTAGATTGCTTTGTCATTGACTTTCAAAATATCATCTTTAGTGCATGTCATAGACATGTCTGGGCAGATCAGTAGGTGGTCCAAGTCCTGTATTGCTCCGCATTCACACCTATCGCTATGACTGTAACCGCATTTAAATAGGTTTGATTTGCACCCAGTTACTCCAGTGCGCAGCCGGTTTAATGACCTCCAAGTTGTAAAAGGTAGTTGAAATCCTGCAGATCCCTCCTCAAGTAGTTCCATTGTGGAGTGTGGCACCATTTCTTCCCAGAGAGATAGTCGCCTTGCGACGGGCTTGGTGGCGAGCTCTTCAGTAGCTTCCATGAAACTCCTGCGAGATTTCAGCCGGACACGTTGTTTTCGGTGCATATACATCGGGTGTCGAGGATCATTCTTTTGTTTTGATCTTTCGATCTCGGCGGCTACTTGTCTGCGGATAGTGGGTGGTGCTATGCCTATGATGGGGTAAATGATGTCTGTGGGGGTTGGTTTGAGGCATCCTGTGGCAATACGTGCAGTTTCGTTTACGGCGATGTCAACTTGCTTAGCGTGGGCAGAGTTCCTCCAAACTGGCGCCGCATATTCCGCAGCTGAGATACTCAGCACCAGACCTGTGGTGCGCAAAACATGTGGTTGAGCTCCCCACGATGAACCTGTTAGCTTCCGCAGTATGTTGTTCCTGGCACAGACCTTTTTTTTAGTGTTGTGACAGTGCTGCTTAAAAGTAAGTGCTCTGTCCAATGTTACTCCCAGGTATTTTGGGCTGTTTGTATGTTTCAGCTCTTCCCCTTGCCACATGACTCGGAGTTTCCGTTTGGCTTGTTTGCTCCTAAGATGGAAGGCGGATACTTGTGATTTACTGGGGTTTGGTTTGAGATTATTGCCGTCGTAATAGGTAGCAAGTTCTGTTAAGGCTCCTGTGAGATTCTCCTCCACTTGTTCAAAGGTTTTATCCTGTGTGGCCACTGCTGCATCATCAGCATATATGAACATTCGTGTCTGGTGGCTGATAGGAAGATCATTGGTATAGATGATAAATAATATTGGAGCCAAAACACTTCCCTGTGCAAGTCCATTTTTCTGTGTCTTCCATCGGCTGTTTTTAGATTGTAAGGTTACATAGTAGCGTCTGTTCTGTAGCATACATTGCACGAACATAGAAAGGGTGTAGTCCTTAGTGACATTATACACTTTCTGGGTAAGCAACTTATGGTTAACTGTGTCATATGCAGCACTGAGATCCAGGAATGCGACCCCAGTTACTTCTCCTCTCTGATAGCCGTCTTCGATGTACTGTGTGAGATTCAGGATTTGGCCACAGCATGATTTTCCTGGTCGGAATCCAGCTTGTTCGTTAATGAGGACAGCAGTACAAAACGTGCCTCTTCATTCCATAGAATATTGCCCAGCCGCATGTCTTCAACTTGGGTCGTTGCAGAAACAGAAGAGCAAATGAGGTTTCAGTTGCTGTACCGTCTGGATCCCGTAGGGGTACCAGCGTAACGTAGACCGCAAACTTTCCGTACTGTTGACCATGGAATAGACAGTTCTGGTGATAGTGCACAAACACTAGCGCTACCCGTTGCACGTGCCGCATGGTCAAATACAGCAGCAGCAGCCTCGTCAGTAACTTCCACAGGGGTAGGACACCTTCCTCTGCCGAGCTCGCCCGTGGTTTCGAATTTCATTATCATCTTCTTTAAATCATTTAATGACAACGGACCTTTTCTCAGACATTTCAGTCGGCGATGCTCTCTCATTGAAGCACTGTAATTGCTGCCGTTCACATAGCACGGTTTCAAGAACAGGGCACTGCCTTTCTTCTCGATAGCCATACTGCTCACTCACGTTATGACTTGTCAGATGACAGCAAGCCATACAAACGGTGTACAGAGCCAGTCTTGCTCCTGGTGACCACCCCTGGAACTAACGTTCTTTTCAGCGTAAATCGGTTCCTCATTAACGCATTAGCCTATCCACTAAGTTTCGCGCCGTATAATAATTACAGTTCACACTCGACATCTGTGACTAGCTGCACTTAATTATAATCGCCCGGTACACGCAAATATTGTCTGCAAAGTGAGCAGCAAGTAGAGATAGTAGTAAAGAAGTAATAAATAAAAACGTCATTCCTGATGCGGCAGTTTTAGTGGATGAACAGCCAAAGTATAATAAGCCATCAACTTCTTTTCTTTCACTATTTTGTGCGGGGGTATCCGCGAGAAAAAGTTTCGATGGCAGTTGAAACTACGCAGAACGTATTATTGGATGAGTATATTCTGGGTATTTATGCACGATGATGTATATATATAGTACTTAACTGTAATACCTGTCTTATTTTGTTAAGCATTTCACATAAGATCTCTTAATGAGTATACTATGACAAGTTTTATATTTTTGAATTCGGTCAGTAGTTATGCGTAATATTAAAAATCACATTCTTCTTGCCCCTGGAAGCCGTTAGATAGTTCCCCTGCAACTAGCATCGTTCATCAAGGAGCATGGACCATCGAATCATGAAGCTGGATAACCGTTCATGCAGATTGTAACGGAACAGCTACGACAGAACAGGTACAAAATAAAACTATTCTATTGCTTCTCCCAAACCCGACTTTAGTATTCAGTTCACGAAACAAAAGTGACTGCACCAATAGCACCTATAAGGCCGCAACAGGGAATTGTAGAGAACCGTTGTCATTACTCGTCTTTGAAAATTGTAATATAGTACAGAGAAAAAGAGAACCACTTGTATGAATATCAAGAGCTCAGATGGAAACCCAGTTCTAAGCAAAGAACGGAAAGTAGAAAGGTGGAAGGAGTATATAGAGGGCTACACAAGGACGATGTTCTTGAGGACAATATTATGGAAATGGAAGAGGAGGTAGATGAAGATGAAAAGGGAGATACGATAGTGTGTCAAGAGCTTGTGCACTGAAAGACCTAAGTCAAAACAAGGCCCCGGGAGTAGACAATATTCCATTAAAACTACTGATAGCCTTGGGAGAGCTAGCTCTGACAAAACTCTACCATCTAGTGAGCAAGATGTATGAGACAGGCGAGATACCCTCAGACTTCAAGAAGAATATAATAATTCCATTCCCAAAGAAAGCAGGTGTTGACAGATGTGAAAATTACCTAACTATCAGTTTAATAAGCCACGGCTGCAAAATACTAACACGAATTCTTTACAGACGAAAGGAAAAACTGGTAGAAGCCGACCTCGGGGAAGATGTTTGGATTCCATAGAAATGTTGGAACACGTGAGACAACACTGACCTTACGACTTATCTTAGAAAATAGATTAAAGAAAGGCAAACCTACATTTCTAGCACTTGTAGACTTAGAGAAAGCTTTTGACAATGTTGACTGGAATACTCTCTTTCAAATTCTGAAGGTGGCAGGGGTAAAATTCAGGGGGCGAAAGGCTATTTACAATTTGTACAGAAACCAGGTGGCAGTTACAAAAGTCGTGGGGCGTGAAGGGGAAGCAGTGCTTGGGAAGGGAATCAGACAGGGTTGTAGCCTATCCCCGACGTTATGCAATGTGTATGTTGAGCAAGCAGTAAAGGAAACAAAAGAAAAATTCGGAGTAGGAATTAAAACCCATGGAGAAGAAATAAAAACTTTGAGGTTCGCCGATGACATTGTAATTCTGTCAGAGACAGCAACGGACTTGGAAGAGCAGTTGAACGGAATGGAGAGTGTCTTGAAAGGAGGGTATGAGATGAACACCAACAAAAGCAAAACGAGGATAATGGAATGTAGTCGAATTAAATCGGGTGATGCTGAGGGAATTAGATTAGAAAATGAGACACTTAAAGTAGTAAAGGAGTTTTGCTATTTGGGGAACAAAATAACTGATGATGGTCGAAGTAGAGTGGATATAAAATGTAGACTGGCAATGGCAAGGAAAGCATTTCTGAAGAAGAGAAATTTGTTAACATCGAGTGTAGATTTAAGTGTCAGGAAGTGAGACATGGACGATAAATAGTTTAGACAAGAAGAGAATAGAAGCTTTCGAAATGTGGTGCTACAGAAGAGCCGGCCGCGGTGGTCTAGCGGTTCTAGGCGCTCAGTCCGGAACTGCGCGACTGCTACGGTCGCAGGTTCGAATCCTGCCTCGGGCATGGATGTGTGTGATGTCCTTAGGTTAGTTAGGTTAAAGTAGTTCTAAGTTCTAGGTGACTGATGACCACAGATGTTAAGTCCCATAGTGCTCAGAGCCATTTTTTTGCTACAGAAGAATGCTGAACATTATATGGGTAGATCACATAACTAATGACGAGGTATTGAATAGAATTGAGAAGAAGAGAAATTTGTGGCAGAACTTGATTAGAAGAAGGGATTGCTTGGCAGGACATATTCTGAGGCATCAAGGGATCTCCAATTTAGTATTGGAGTCCAGTGTGGAGGGTAAAAATCGTAGAGGGAGACCAAGAGATGAATACACTAAAGAGATTCAGAAGGATGTAGGTTGCAGTAGGTACTGGGAGATGAAGAAGCTTGCACAGTGTAGAGTAGCATGGAGAGCTGCATCAAACCAGTCTATGGGCTGGAGACCACAACAACAACAGTATAGAGCAGCGACACACATCTGTGTTAGTAATCGGCTAAAATCGTCACCCATTCAGCCAATTTCAGTTGCAGAGTGCCTATGTAACGACTTTCAGTGGCAACATAAATTTGGTTCTCAGTATTTCGCATAATTATTGACCCAACTTAAATATTTAAAATACTATCATTATCTACGCATTAAGAGGTATAATCTTACATTAAAGGTTTAATACAGGAAGTCAAGTATCAAAGTTGGAAACTGTGTACGTGTCTTAAGGCAGCATAGCTCACAGCGCGCAAAAATACCTGTACAGTATTCATCCAGTATTTGAGAATGACAACACTTAGCGACTTCCAACAATCTTTAGTCGAAGTTTCAAAGCTTTTGGAAACTTTTTGCTCGCCGAACCTTCAAAAATAGTGAAACGAAGAAAGTTTATCGGTCACTACGTACATTTTCGCAGCTAATGCAGTAAAACTTCAGTTTCAATTTTTTACTTTTTTACCAGTAAATCTATTTGAAACCTGTTTTACGGACTTTATCCACATATGACACTGAATGTGCTTGCGAAATTATATCATTGAATAACGTGTCATTGAGAAGATATGGCGTCATAAGCATTTTAAAGCACGAAAATTTGGCTTAATTGCTTAACGTCAAATATTTAACACACTAATTTATTTGTAATCAGACTTCTGAAGCTATTTTATATATGGGTGTCCGATTCCTTAAAGACTCGGGCTTTTGTTACTGGTTAAACTCTCATTTCTTCCAACACGTTTGCTACTGTTTGCCGGCCGGGGTGGCCGAGCTGCTCTAGGCGCTACAGTCTGGAACCGCGCGACAGCTACGGTTGCAGGTTCGAATCTTGCCTCGGGCATGGGTGTGTGTGATGTCCTTAGGTTAGTTAGGTTTAAGTAGTTCTCAGTTCTAGGGGACTGATGACCTCAGAAGTTAAGTCCCATAGTGCTCAGAGCCATTTGAACCGTTTTGCTACTGTAACTGAAACTGAAACTGGTGTAACTGGGACGCTTGTGGCCAGGAATATCATCGTCTATACATATCGCACAATCAGTGCATTGCTTTCTCCTACCAAGCAGAGAAGATTAAGAGATCTGAGCTCTCTCGGAAACTGACCTACAATCGTTTTGCCGCAACACTATCGGCGGATGGAACACAAAAGAAGCAAAGTGATAACAATACACATAGAACCCTCTACCACGAATCATAAGACGGCTTGCCGAGAGTAAATGTAGATAAGATTCTGTAATCATAAGCCCCTCGAGAATAACTAAATAAAACATCATTGCAATACTTTTGTAGAGGATACGAGAGAAGACATAAATCATGATTCACAATGCCGTACCACATCCTACACAGTAGGATCTCATCGCACGAAACATTCCAATCACGATCAAACACACAAATATTCTGATGCACGCATTCGTGTTAGCACATAGACATTCAGTTAAGCATCACAGGCATACATGGCGCGATTTATGGTCAGTAACTAGAATAAAAATGCAAACTACCAGCGTCCTGTATAGTATTTCGTAAACTAGTAATTGAAAATGCATGCATCTAACTGGTAGCATGTATTTGCAGTTACTAAACTGCTAATATCAGTGAGTGCTACATTAAGTGCGCACTTTCAGTACAGTAGCACTTGCGGCTCGAGTGTGCTAGTATCGTTTAGAATAGCCGCCTCCGTAAGCGAGGTTGCTAACGCACTCCTGCGCTGTCGTGTTCGACTCGGAGGTAGCCAGTTGCAATTTTGTTGGTGGAACAAATTTTCACCGCCAATATTTGGCCAGCAAGCTATGACAGCACCAGCCGTTTTGTTGGGCACTGTCGGTATGAGCAACGCACTTTCCGATTTGTTGGTGTGGCTCATCATGATATCATAGCGGTCGGTCATGAACCAGCGCTCCAAACTCAAATTCATTACAGAACTGATTCTTAATCATTCTGCGTAAGCAGGCAAGTTAGCGTATAACATATAAATAGTGAAATTAACGAATAAATCCTGTAGGATTAGTAATATTGACGAAACGAAAGGATTACAGTTTAAATCAAATTCATAGCTGTTGAATAATATTCACACGCGTGTGAAGAGTAGCCACATACAAATTACTGATTCAATTGAAAAACTATCGAATAATAACAAATGCATGTGGTACAGGTAGAGCATCGAATAGAGAAAGGATTGTGAGAGAAATTCAGTTAGCTGCTAATTAATTCACGTAAATCAACAGCGATAACTGCGACACTACGTAACATTTTTTATTTATTCGTTCGGCGTATACAAGGCAAATATTACAGTGTCATTACAATCCACCAGGAAATTACACCACTACACAATGCTACTTATAGCTCTGAGCCAATCTATGGCTAGGTCAGGCAAGTAATGTATGTCCTTCAGTTCACCACTATATCCTACCACTTCACACACCAGTAGGTGGTCCATTGTCTGGATTTCACCACATTCACACACGGGACTCTCCGCAAGTCCCCACTTATTCATTAGATGTTTGCATCTTCCCACGCTTGTTCTAAGGCGATTTAAGACAACCCAGAGCTTCCGAGGGAGATCAAAACCATTTATCTTCTTGCTGGGGTCATCGGTAAGCTTTTGGTTCTTGTGTGTCCCTTTGCGCCATGATTCCCCCCAGGCTAGCTTTGGGTCGAAGTCCTGTAATTCCCTGCCAGTCTTCCAAAAGGGGGACCTAGATTTTAGCCTGTTGATGGGTGATAAGTCTTGGTGTATAGGGAGTTCTGGATTGTGTACGATCTTCCTATATATTCTTGAGTTTGCCATGGAGCGCCTTATATCAGGGGGTTCTATGTTGGCAAGGACTGGGAGCCAGTCACATGGGGTAGCCGTAAGTGTGCCTGAGATAATTCTCATCGTCTCTATCAGTTGGGTGTCTACTTTATTTACATGCGCATTTTTCGCCCAGACTGGTGAACAATATTCAGCCACGCTGTACACGAGGGCTAATGCTGACGTCCTTAGTGTATTAGCTCCGCACCCCCATGATGTTCCGGCCAGTTTAGACATAATGGCATTTCGAGATTTTAATTTCTGTTGGGTGTCTTCCAGATGGGAGCTAAACGTTAGTGTGCGGTCTAATTTTACTCCCAGATATTTGGGCCTATCTTCATGTCTGATATGCCGGTCATTCAGGGAAAGTTATAGTTTCCTGCTTGAAGCTCTGTTATTAAGGTGCATTATGGTACTGGTCGTTTTATTGGGGTTGGGATGCAAATGCCACTTAAGGTAGTTGGTGTTCAGCGCTTCAAGGTCCGCATTCAATGTTTTTTCAAGATCTTCGAAATTTTTGCTTTGGTATGCGATGGCCAGATCATCCGCATACGCAAATTTACGCGACCTGGTGCTCGGCATATCAGATATGTATAAATGAAAAAGGGTCGGCGCCAGGGCTGACCCCTGCGGCAGGCCATTGTTTATGACCATGCTTTTGCCGCTCTTTCCATGGAGATAGACCTTGATCTTCCTGCCTGTCAGCATATTTTTTAGTAATGTGTACGTCTGATTGCATTTGATAATTCGAGTAAGCTTGAGCAGTAGTCCTTCCGTCCAGACAGTGTCATAGGCTGATGTAAGATCTATTAATACCAGGCCCGTTTTCAGCTTGTTCTGATAGCCTTTCTCTATATATGTTGTAAGGGACAAAACTTGTTCACAGCAGTTCCTTCCCACACGGAACCCTGCTTGATAGTCCGGGAGGTTCGCCTCAACGTATGGTGCTAGTCTGGCCAGTAATATTCTCTCAAATAGTTTGTAAGAGGTACAAAGCAGTGAGATCGGTCTATAGTTCTTTGCATTATCTCCATCCTTCCCTGGTTTCAGTACCGCTATTACCTTAGCTTCTTTCCATAACTTCGGGAGTCCACCTGATTTAATGCATTCCGTGAAGAGCTTGGCCATCCATTTCCTCCCAATGGGTCCCAGCTCCCTCAGAAATTCTGGGAGGATTTCGTCAAGTCCGGCTGCTTTCCCTGTTTTCATTAGTGTTACAGTTTTCTGCTGAATAGTTTCTGTTCTGAACCGTAACCCCATAAGCAAACCAGTTGCGAACAACTGATGTTATTCGCGTCTAGGTACTTGGGCTACTCACGACTCTGTTTTTTTTTTTTTTTTTTTTAAAAAAAAAAAAAGAATGGCTCAATGTAGTTACACACAAATCGTATGAAGTATTTAAAAGTTCTTAATTGAGACTTTCTATGTTAGCCGTGCATATCTGCTTTCTTTCCCAGGTGCTATCTCGCTGCAAATAATAACCTGTAACTGTGATCCTGCAGTCAGATAGTCTACGCATTGGCTAGAATATTGCGAATTAATAAATTATACCTAAATATAAAATAACAGATAAAGGAAGAATTTGGTAAAAAGGGGCTCTAATTCTAATGTCTGTAATTAACGTAAATGATAGAACATTATGTTGAAAGAATATCTTAAACGGAATGTGGTCTACAATATTCGATTACACACATAAAATATTCTTATCAAATGCAGTACTGTTACGCTGAGAGCGTTACGAGAATGGTAGCAAAATTCCCCAACTAAATGAGTGAAGTCAATTTATGCTCACAATATATGAAATATTCACCAGCTCAAATAATTCCGTGCTCAGCATTACGATTAACAAAACACACGAAGTACGAAAAGTAGTATTTTTTACTTTGCCTGCAAGCAGCAAGAGATATCTTCTCTGAAACACATTCACACCTCTCAAAATATAAATTCTCTTCAAAAGTTAGAGTATGGTAGCGACAGTTCATGTCCAGAGTATATCACCGAGATGATCCATTATCACATGTTACCATAGGCAAGTCTTCCCTCCGCTAGATCTCAAAATAAAGTGTCCAGAATCGCTCCCCTCAAAAGTACATCGTTCATACGTTTTACAGACATAATTTGACTCAATCTCACGCTTAACTGATATATTACAACACTATTTAAATAAAGAAATGTTATAAACATTTGGTCACACCTAGATCATTCACAATAATTATAAATAATGGTTTGTTCATTTAATAAATAAGGCATCATTCTTGTGCAAATGTGCTCGTGATAAATGACAACAGAATATTGTTAAGTATTGTTTAAACAATTATTTATATCTGCTTGACAGAGATGTCGTTTGGCACTTTTGCAAAAGTGGTGTGAGCTAACACATACCATTGACCACTTCCTAAATTTCCAAGATTTTTTAATAGTGCTTGCAATCAATATTTAAATAAAATTACTGGCAGAATAATGAACTGTTCATTAAATAAATACTTAAGTATAACAAAATGTGAGGTATTCGTATGCTGTGTTATTGTGAAGAATGTGATGTTCTGGCAGACTTGTGCGTAATGAAAAAGGTATAAAAGACCCTTTAAATAATAAATAAAACATATAGAGATACTTAGCTTTCTGGGATGAAAATTGTTGTACAGTTCTACCATCTGAGATACAGTTTGTTGAAACTGCATGGAGATTTTAAAAAGTTGAAAATTCAGCAGCTCATTGTGAAAAATCTTTAGTCACTGTAAATATTAAATTTTGTAGTTTGAAATATATTGATAATATTGTTATGAGAGGATATAAAATGTAGACTGACTATGACAAGGAAAGAGTTTCTGAAAAAGAGAAATTTGTTAAACATCGAGTACAGATTTAAGGGTCAGGAAGTCGTTTCTGAAAGTACACTCCTGGAAATGGAAAAAAGAACACATTGACACCGGTGTGTCAGACCCACCATACTTGCTCCGGACACTGCGAGAGGGCTGTACAAGCAATGATTACACGCACGGCACAGCGGACACACCAGGAACCGCGGTGTTGGCCGTCGAATGGCGCTAGCTGCGCAGCATTTGTGCACCGCCGCCGTCAGTGTCAGCCAGTTTGCCGTGGCATACGGAGCTCCATCGCAGTCTTTAACACTGGTAGCATGCCGCGACAGCGTGGACGTGAACCGTATGTGCAGTTGACGGACTTTGAGCGAGGGCGTACAGTGGGCATGCGGGAGGCCGGGTGGACGTACCGCCGAATTGCTCAACACGTGGGGCGTGAGGTCTCCACAGTACATCGATGTTGTCGCCAGTGGTCGGCGGAAGGTGCACGTGCCCGTCGACCTGGGACCAGACCGCAGCGACGCACGGATGCACGCCAAGACCGTAGGATCCTACGCAGTGCCGTAGGGGACCGCACCGCCACTTCCCAGCAAATTAGGGACACTGTTGCTCCTGGGGTATCAGCGAGGACCATTCGCAACCGTCTCCATGAAGCTGGGCTACGGTCCCGCACACCGTTAGGCCGTCTTCCGCTCACGCCCCAACATCGTGCAGCCCGCCTCCAGTGGTGTCGCGACAGGCGTGAATGGAGGGACGAATGGAGACTTGTCGTCTTCAGCGATGAGAGTCGCCTCTGCCTTGGTGCCAATGATGGTTATATGCGTGTTTGGCGCCGTGCAGGTGAGCGCCACAATCAGGACTGCATACGACCGAGGCACACAGGGCCAACACCCGGCATCATGGTGTGGGGAGCGATCTCCTACACTGGCCGTACACCACTGGTGATCGTCGAGGGGACACTGAATAGTGCACGGTACATCCAAACCGTCATCGAACCCATCGTTCTACCATTCCTAGACCGGCAAGGGAACTTGCTGTTCCAACAGGACAATGCACGTCCGCATGTATCCCGTGCCACCCAACGTGCTCTAGAAGGTGTAAATCAACTACCCTGGCCAGCAAGATCTCCGGATCTGTCCCCCATTGAGCATGTTTGGGACTGGATGAAGCGTCGTCTCACGCGGTCTGCACGTCCAGCACGAACGCTGGTCCAGCTGAGGCGCCAGGTGGAAATGGCATGGCAAGCCGTTCCACAGGACTACATCCAGCATCTCTACGATCATCTCCATGGGAGAATAGCAGCCTCCATTGCTGCGAAAGGTGGATATACACTGTACTAGTGCCGACATTGTGCATGCTCTGTTGCCTGTGTCTATGTGCCTGTGGTTCTGTCAGTGTGATCATGTGATGTATCTGACCCCAGGAATGTGTCAATAAAGTTTCCCCTTCCTGGGACAATGAATTCACGGTGTTCTTATTTCAATTTCCAGGAGTGTATTTGTATGGAGTGTAGCCATGTATGGGAGTGAAACATGGACGATAAATAGTTTGGACAAGAAGAGAATAGAAGCTTTCGAAATGTGGTGCTACAGAAGAATGCTGAAGGTTAGATGGGTAGATCACATAACTAGAGAGGAGGTATTGAACAGAATTGGAGAGAAGAGAAATTTGTGGCACAACTTGACTGGAAGAAGGAATCGGCTGGTAGGGCATATTCTGAGGCATCAAGAGATCACCAATTTAGTATTGGAGGGCAGCGTGGAGGGTAAAAATCGTAGAGGAAGACCAAGAGATGAATACACTAAACAGATTCAGAATGATTTAGGTTGCAGTAGGTACTGGCAGATGAAGAAGCTTGCACAGGATGAAGTAGCATCGAGAGCTGCATCAAACCAGCCTCTGGACTGAAGACCACAACAACAACAACAATTGTTATGCCACTGGACTTACCTCATTTTTCTGAGATCGCCAATGTGTTCAGATTTGCATCATTACGAAGCTCTGATTTATTGTCTTTATTGTCGAATTTCAGAGAGTTTTAAGAAGTTATCTTTAAGATTACCTGAAACCTCGCCATTTCTTGGAGGGTTGTCTGTCCTCTTAAGCGAACGAACGTTGTGAAAATACCCAGTACTACGATTTTCCCACATCTGGCGACGCAGCTCATCTTTGTATCTGGCTCGCTCTATCCGGACGGCCTGTGATGCGCCCCCAGCCCTGGAAATGGCAACTGGTCCTCGGCCGTACAAGCAAATTCACCTAACCTATACCAGGTCCAGGCGACCGAATAGCTGTCCTATGCACACACAAAGTTACACAACTCAAAGCCCAAAAGTACAGTTTCCCACTACCAGTCGCGACGTAAACTATGGTTAGTTATAATGAATAAACACTGCGAAGACAGGCACCAAATCCATAAACAAATTTCATGTTGTGGCATCAGCCCTCCAAGCAGAGCTCCACACCAAGTGGCTAAGGCAGGCACGCTAGCTGCCTGTCCAGTCCTTCTGCCAGGGCCAGAATGACACTGTGGCGGCGTGGCACCAGACTACACTTTGCCACAGTGACGAGCCGAATTACACCATGCTGTGGCCTGACGATGCTCGGCTTGGCGTCCAGTGTGGCCGAGGCAGGGACTGGTCATAACAATGCTGGACAAATCCAACATATTACAAAAATGAATCTGTATATGTGTGTTCGATTTTTCCTCTAAAACCACTGGACCGATTTCAACCAAATTTGGTACACATATCACTTGCTATCTGGAAAGAATCGCTTTTCCGATTAGAACCACCTACCTATCAAAGCGGTGGGGATGAGAAATCAGTGTAGCCCACGATGCACAAATACCCATACTTCGTTCATCCAGTATTTGAGAATGAGAAATTGGTTATTTGGAACAAACACTACACGTAACTTCAGATCTTTTCGAAACTTTTCCTCGCAGACGTCCATCCCCACAGAAAATGAAAGAAACAGAGTTTACAGTTTTCTACATTTCAGCTGTTCATGCCGAGATACAACTGCATGAAACATGATTTTTAATTTTTTAATTCTTCACTGCTAATCGTATTCGTGACAGATTTTGCAGACAGTATTCACATAGACCACGGAAAATACCAACAAAATCATATGACTATACGACACGTGGTTCAGGATATATGGCTTAATATACACTTAGATGCATTGAAAACATCATCATACGTGACATTTAAATTTATTACTTCTTTGCTACTACTTCTATTTGAAACACATTTCGCAGACAGACAATTATACCATTGGCTGTAACTACAAAATTATACACTCCTGGAAATGGAAAAAAGAACACATTGACACCGGTGTGTCAGACCCACCACACTTGCTCCGGACACTGCGAGAGGGCTGTACAAGCAATGATCACACGCACGGCACAGCAGACACACCAGGAACCGCGGTGTTGGCCGCCGAATGGCGCTAGCTGCGCAGCATTTGTGCACCGCCGCCGTCAGTGTCAGCCAGTTTGCCGTGGCATACGGAGCTCCATCGCAGTCTTTAACACTGGTAGCATGCCGCGACAGCGTGGACGTGAACCGTATGTGCAGTTGATGGACTTTGAGCGAGGGCGTATAGTGGGCATGCGGGAGGCCGGGTGGACGTACCGCCGAATTGCTCAACACGTGGGGCGTGAGGTCTCCACAGTACATCGATGTTGTCGCCAGTGGTCGGCGGAAGGTGCACGTGCCCGTCGACCTGGGACCGGACCGCAGCGACGCACGGATGCACGCCAAGACCGTAGGATCC
Organism: Schistocerca americana; assembly: GCF_021461395.2. NCBI lineage: Eukaryota > Metazoa > Arthropoda > Insecta > Orthoptera > Acrididae > Schistocerca > Schistocerca americana. The sequence goes on along the minus strand of NC_060126.1, from coordinate 415,434,162 downwards.
TACGCAGTGCCGTAGGGGACCGCACCGCCACTTCCCAGCAAATCAGGGACACTGTTGCTCCTGGGGTATCGGCGAGGACCATTCGCAACCGTCTCCATGAAGCTGGGCTACGGTCCCGCACACCGTTAGGCCGTCTTCCGCTCACGCCCCAACATCGTGCAGCCCGCCTCCAGTGGTGTCGCGACAGGCGTGAATGGAGGGACGAATGGAGACGTGTCGTCTTCAGCGATGACAGTCGCTTCTGCCTTGGTGCCAATGATGGTCGTATGCGTGTTTGGCGCCGTGCAGGTGAGCGCCACAATCAGGACTGCATACGACCGAGGAACACAGGGCCAACACCCGGCATCATGGTGTGGGGAGCGATCTCCTACACTGGCCGTACACCACTGGTGATCGTCGAGGGGACACTGAATAGTGCACGGTACATCCAAACCGTCATCGAACCCATCGTTCTACCATTCCTAGACCGGCAAGGGAACTTGCTGTTCCAACAGGACAATGCACGTCCGCATGTATCCCGTGCCACCCAACGTGCTCTAGAAGGTGTAAGTCAACTACCCTGGCCAGCAAGATCTCCGGATCTGTCCCCCATTGAGCATGTTTGGGACTGGATGAAGCGTCGTCTCACGCGGTCTGCACGTCCAGCACGAACGCTGGTCCAACTGAGGCGCCAGGTGGAAATGGCATGGCAAGCCGTTCCACAGGACTACATCCAGCATCTCTACGATCGTCTCCATGGGAGAATAGCAGCCAGCATTGCTGCGAAAGGTGGATATACACTGTACTAGTGCCGACATTGTGCATGCTCTGTTGCCTGTGTCTATGTGCCTGTGGTTCTGTCAGTGTGATCATGTGATGTATCTGACCCCAGGAATGTGTCAATAAAGTTTCCCCTTCCTGGGACAATGAATTCACGGTGTTCTTATTTCAATTTCCAGGAGTGTATGTCTGTATTGTAACCTTCTTTTAAAAAATTGTGGTTTTTTATGAGTGTAACGTTCTCTTAAAAAATTGTGTTTTTGTTTGCCAATGAATATGCAATGCGTAATGTTTGTCTTACGCAAAATTTAATGTTCTGGAGATACCACGTCATAAACATTCAGCTAAAACGAAACAGTAAGGCGAAACTCGCCAGAGATATAACTGGAATGTGTGTACAAATACGTGTGACGTATTTTAAATACAAATAAAATACATTTGACTTAACGGTACTCGGCGTAAAAGCTCATCCTCAATCCCTGGAGCGATTTAAATCACATTTGGTACACGTATCACTTACGAACTGGCAAGAAATGGTATTTGGTATAAGAACTACCGGCCTCCTATTGGGGTGAGGGTGATAACTTGAGGAGAAGAGAGGTGAACAGAGAGATGGTCAGAGGAGATGGACACAGAAAAGGGTGGAGGAGGAAATGGACAGGAGGTGGAATGGACAGAGAGAAGGTGGGGAAGGGGGTGGTCAGAGAAAGGGGTAGTGAGGGAGATGGACAGAGCGGAAACGGGAAGATCAGCAGAGGAGGAGGGAGGAGATAAACGGAGGGTGGAGGAACAGATGGATACAGAGAGGGAAGGAGGAGATGGACAGAGAGAGTGGGGAATGGATGCAGCGGGCCGAGAGAGGCGATGGAGGAGATGACAGTGACAGGGAATGAGGAATAAATATATATCTATGCAATGCTGTTTACTCGCTGCTCAAACCTGTCGGTATCCTTTCCTTCGTATGCTACTAAAACGAGAAATGTTCCATGCCAGCCTATACTGTGACGTGGGCCAACCAGCTTCGTCTCTGTCTAGCTGCAACATCTGGTAGCTACTGGTCTACGTGTGGATGCTTGACCTGAGGATTCTGTACCTTGAGCCAGAACCACCAAGAGTGGGCCACCTCCAGAGTGACATCATTCGGTCTCTGGAGATCTCCAAAGGGTCTTACGTTCGACTCTGTTCTCCAACGCGTCTTGCACCAGAGCCACTCCCAGAGACGCCCGCTGTCTGGCGAGCACGGTCCCTGCTGTAGCGTCCACAAGGCCGCCGATGCTTATGCTTCGTGGAGGTCGCTGGCCTTGCTGCTACTACGGTCCGTCACAGCCGAACACACCGCTTTGGGCTTCGCTGAGGCAGCCTCTGCTGCCTGGGTTCATTGCATACCTTCGAGCCGGCATCGTCAACCACTGCACAGGCATCTTGATAACAAGTAATTTAGAAAAAAAAGTGGTTCAAATGGCTCTGAGCACTATGGGACTTAACTATTGAGATCATCAGTCCCGTAGAACTTAGAACTACCTAAACCTAACTAACCTAGGGACATCACACACATCCATGCCCGAGGCACGATTCGAACCTGCGACCGTACCGGTCACGCGGGTCCAGACTGTAGTGCGTAGAACCGTTCGGCCACTCCGGCTGGCAAGTAATTTACAGAGGAATGGTGGTCTGGCGTGCCATTCACTTTGATAGCAGGACCCCTTCGGTTGTCATTCGCGGCACCCTTACACTGAAGCGGTACGTCGACGATATTCTACGCCCAGGTCTGTTGCCAAAGTGGCAAGTCGTCCTGGACTCACATTTCGACAAGATAATGCCTGTCTATATTCGGCGAGAGTTTCTACTGTGTCTTTGTGCTCGCCAAACCACGTCGGCCAGGAAGATCGCCGGATCTCTCCCTAACTGAAAAAGTTTGGAGAACTATGGACAGGACCCTCCAACGATCTCAGGATTTTAACGATCGAACGCACCACTTGGACAGAATTTGGTACGATATCCCTCAGGAGGACATCCAATAACTCTGTCAATCAACGGAAAGCCGAATAACTGCTTGTATAAGGGCCAGAGGTGGACCACCTCGTTATTGACTAGCTCAATTTATGAAGCTCTTTCTCTTGTATAATTTATCCAATTTTCCTGAAATTTTAATTATCTGTTTTTCTGTACATGAATACCTACCAATTTCCGCCTTATTTGGATAATTTAGGACCAGAACGTGTCTAGAATTCCTCAGCGGCTTGGATCTACCTTATATTTGCTGTAATATTCGTGCAAAGATATTATTATTTTATATTTGAATAACGATTACACCGAAGGCGGACCTATTTAGTGAAGCGTGTTCGCTTTAGCTACGACTTTAGACCAAAAATAAGTGAGCACATGGACGCTGACCATGAAAGCCTGATAAATTATTAGTGGCTTCGGGAAGAAAAAATATTGAAGAGCACCTGAAATAAGTTACGGATATTGTTATTCAAGAAAAAAGTTCAAATTCAAATTGCTCCAAGCACTATGGCACTTAACATCTGAGGTCACTAGTCCCCTAGACTTAGAACTACTTAAACCTAACTAACCTAAGGACATCACACACATCCATGCCCGAGGCAGGATTCGACCCTGCGACCGTAGCAGTCGCGCGGTTCCGGACTGAAGCACCTAGAACCACTCGGCCATCGCGGCCGGCCAAGAAACAAGTACGGAAGTTCTGTAGTGAAATTAGAAACGTCCTCAGTAGGACCACTAGGAACAGAGTATCACAATTCATCAGAAACAGAACAAAAGGAGCCGCATATAATTTCATATAGTTGTTGTAACATTAAGTAAGTGGGACAGTAAGGTGAACCATGACCAGTTTTCGTGGATGACTTAATGAAAGATCGATATTGCTACTTGAACATGAAATAAACTAACTCGCTCGGAACAGCTGATTTAACTTTATTGACAAATACGGAATAGCCAATATTAAGGGAGGATTAATCGAAGCAAAAAAGTCGAGTAAACATGGGCTCTAAAAAGTACAGCTTGAGAGCTGCGACCACTTCATCTTCGATACTGTGAAAAAAAAATCACTTCTACTGCAAGCTCTTTGCTTTCCATATTTTGGGAAGATAATGTATGGATCAAAACCAGAAAATTGTCTACTAAACACTGCACACCTTAAGAGATACTTGTTCAGTAGAAGAGATGCGTTTCACAGTAGCAAAGATGAACAAGAGGTCATAGCTCTGAAAATATGCATTTTGGAACCCATGGAATTTTTTTTTCTTCGAATGATCATTCCTGTCATACCCCTGAACCCATGAATGTTGATCATTAATGACTGAATTTCCATTTTGTAGCAGAGTATACGCTAAAATGATACTTCTTGGCAGATTAAAACTGTGTGCCAAAGTGGGACTCGAATCTGGGACCTTTGCCTTTCGTGAGCAAGTGCTTTAGTGGTAGAGCACTTGGCCGCGCAAGGCAAACTTCCTAGGTTCGAATACCGCTCCGGTACACAGTTTTAATCTGCCAGGAAGTTTCATTGACCCTGGGAAGTTGAAAATCATGTAAATGTAATATTACGCCAAAGAGCGCTAGCGGACAATGTTATTACCATAAATTCCTATATGTTGCCGGCCGCGGTGGCCGAGCGGTTCTAGGCTCTTCAGTCCGGAACCGCGCGACTGCTACTGTCGTAGGTTCGAATCCTGCCTCGGGCATGGATGTTTGTGATGTCTTAGGTCAGTTAGGTTTAAGTAGTTCTAAGTTCTAGGTGACTGATGACCTCCGATGTTAAGTCCCATAGTGCTCTGAGCCATCCTATATGTTACAACTTGAAAATGGTCATCGAAGTAAAAAAATTACACAAATGCGTCAGATGTTAATAAATAGTACCATGAAAATTGCGGGCAGAGTCCTAACTATTGGATTAGCCCCATCTGTCAGCAGAAACACAAATATACTTTGTCTCTCCGTCCAACTGGAATGCTAACTCAAATATCAACCGCCCTGTTAGCCGAGTCTTTGGCGAGGTACGGCCTCCAAAGAGCCGCGTACAGAAATGGTTTCGCTTTGTACCCAAAGATGCGACTTCAAAAGCAGATGAAAACAGTGCTTAGAGAATCATTGCGCCTCGCTAGGGCCTTACAACGTGCGTAAAGATAAAGGCTTTTTCTACGAGATGGCTTTCAAATTGTTATGTTAAATTCCCACTGTACACTAACAACTTACAAAATCATTAAGTTGTTATGATGATAATAGTAACATGACAAGTTTTAAAATAATAGTAACGTCACATATCAATAGCGGATATTTGGAAAAACTTAAAAGACGACCATTGTTTGATGGACGTCAAAATTTCTGTTGGAGAGGTGGGCTAAGAATACTGACTTGTGAACGTTTGGTAGAAAAACTCGTTTCGACGATATAGTGAATTTTGCTCATTTGAGGCTGCCATCTTCTTAACTTGCCAATGTGCCGCCATTACATGGAACCTGTTGCAGAACATATTGAAACACAAATGGAAAAATAGACTTAAAAGTGGAAAGCCACCATGAGAGGTTCTATTAATATGGTCGGTTTACTCAAATGTTAATTATTTGTTTAATGCAAGTTCATTTTTTTTGCTGTTTCCATAATAACCTTCCTTACGTAACTGATTTATTGACCTTTCTGGAAATTAAAGCTTGAGCGCGTATTCTAGCATTTGCAGATCATACTTATCAGTAATTATTGCACAAGTTACCGGCGAAGTGTGAAATAAAGGCGTTGTTTAGAGTGCCTAGACAAAATACAAACCTTAAAAGGCAACTATTGTTTGATGGACTCCAAGATTTATATTAGGGGCAGGGGCTGTATAGAATTCCTAGACTTTTTCGTTAAGGTGGAGGAGGATATTAGTGTTTAACGTCCCGTCGACAACGAGGTCATTAGAGACGGAGCGCAAGCTCGGGTGAGGGAAGGATGGGGAAGGAAATCGGCCGTGCCCTTTCAAAGGAACCATCCCGGCATTTGCCTGAAGCGATTTTAGGGAAATCACGGAAAACCTAAATCAGGATGGCCGGAGACGGGATTGAACCGTCGTCCTCCCGAATGCGAGTCCAGTGTGCTAACCACTGAGCCACCTCGCTCGGTTTTTCGTTAAGATATTTAAATTATTTGAATACTTTCCTTAGGAAATGATTTTCTACATCGAAGCTATACTACTTTTATGCTTTATGGCAGTAAATTGTCTTTCTGTCGTACTTTGCCTTAAATGTAATCGATATTCTATTAAAAGCCAAGAATTAGTATTAAATAAGATACATTTCATACCCTTCCTAACGATTTTTGGTATTCTGTACACTATCTACGCTTTCCATAAAATGTCTGATGTCACAGTTTGCCAGTAACCTATACATTCATTCGTCTAAATACTGTTTCAACAAATATTCGACAGTCACAGAGGTAGAATGGGAACAGTGAGTCCGAGTGGAACCAGGGTTATAGTCTTGGTGAAACATGACAAGATCCTTACTCGCTCGTTACGCACCCCTGGATGCTAGCGTAATTATGATCTGAATTGTGGAGCACCAAGCCAAGCGGAGTTTGGTGCGGTAAGCAGACTGCCACGAAACTGATGACTTTGCGAGTCTGGCCTACACAAGGCCCACGTTTCAGCAATGATTCACCCGTTTAGCGTTGGAGCGGAGCTTCTTTCTCGCACGTAGACCCTGCAGATTTATACCTTTACCACGTGAAGCCTTATCCCGAGTTGGCAGAGCGCCAGTGCAAGCGCATGGAAAATAGGCAATGCTTTAGCGCGCCGTATGCGCAACGTAAGTGGATGGGAAGTGGGCACAATATAACCGAGAGGACACACGTGTTTATAGCAGTAGCTATCCGGTTATATTACAGGGCAACGGAAAATTATTTACCATTCGTAAATTATTTCGCTTCATTAATTATTGGACAACGGATATGCTACAAACAGTTTACGTCCAGTCGATCTTGTGCAAGTGTTTCTAGTTCTGTACAGGTTTCAATACAATTCGCTAATATTCCTCTCGATTATGGTCCTCCGCGTAGCCTGCAGATTTTCCTGTCTTCCTCTTGACTCCAGGATTCTAAAGAAGAGAGGATGGAAAATTAGATTTCACGTCCCATCGACAGTGAGATGACTAGTAATGTTGTTGGAGCTAGGATTGCACAAAGAGGGATGACTATCGATCATACCCATTTTAAAGCATTATCCCATGATTCGCTGTAAGTGATACGGGGAAATCATGGAAAACATTGGGCGGACTGATTGGGAATGGAATACCGCTCCTCTCGAATATGAGTCCAGTGTTATCCCCATTGCGCCATCCTCCTTCGGTTCATAGGTTCCAACAGAGCACACGCTTCGGCACTTCGTATTCGGGTTTCCTGAAATTACTTTCAACTCAGACATTTCACTATGTATATTGGTCTGCTATTAGAATGTTTTCAGAGAGCTTTAAAGAATGAAAGAAAAAGTTTTCAAACTGAGCCCTTTTACGATGTCATAAACCGTTAGTATAGCGGCCCAATGAGACGTTATGTCGAAATCGTGCTGGGGCTCGGCAGTTGTGGGTGCTCCATGTGTACCTCGCTAACGACCTCAACATCGAAATGCTAGACGAGCGAGTTCAGTGCTCGTTATACATTAATTTAAGGAAATTAATTGAAATGTTTGGAGCTTGGGCACCTGCATTGCAGCGGAAATACCGTCACAGCGAGACAACAAATTAGATATGCAACTAACTAACCATATTTATTACTTATGGCTCGCCTAATTAAGAGCAGTTTTAGAACAAACGGCGCTTATAATTGCAAAGCAAGAATGCATAGAACAATGTCAGTTTATTGTGGACAAAATTCTACATGAAACACAGAAAATGACTTAAGGGGCTCCGGAAAGGCTCAAAATCATGAAAAGTTCAATTTTTACTTTTTTGTGTTTTCTGAATCTGCAGACTATTACCTTTTAATAGATATATAATTTATTCAATTCCCAAGACTACAACTATTTTTAAATTTTTTTTTTTGAAATGTGTTCTACATGGGCGTGACCCACTGTGGCGCTGTTAAACTGCTGTCAAATGGTGTTATTATTAACGTCCGTGTTCATCAGTTACATTTTAGTGATGTGAGATAAAGTATGTGTTGTGGCTAACCTGTGATGGTTCAATATATATCGCTAGTGTGATTGTCGATTGTTTCATGTTTATTTACTATGTCGTTATCTCGAAAATATTCGTAATTAATTCTGTTTCTTGAGTCTCTGTTTTGTTGAAGTATAATAATGAGTAAAAGTAAAGTTATTAGAAATCCTCTGAAGGCTTTTAAGAAAAGAAGAAATGTTGGAAAGCCAAAGGTATGTGATATTACTGTAAACAATAAAGACGATAACCAAGTGAGTGAACCTAACCTCTCAAGTACACCTGCCCATAGCAGTCAAAGTGGGAAAGAAAATACTTCACAGAAGAAGCTTGGTTCAATGAGTGAAAACTATGAATGTTTTATGGGCGAATCGGATGTGAATGAAATATTTGATATGTCGGTTCTCAAAGGATTTTTTTCAAACTGTGTAAGATGTATTCATTGTAGTGAAGTTGGTCTGGAACTCTCCATAATAAAGCACGTAGGACTTGCTAGTGAAATACAACTGAAATGTGATAAGTGTTCATACATGACCACCTTTTGGAACAGTGTTGCAGTAACTGCAACTGAAGAAAATGGTAGCAAAATCTACGAACACAACAACGAGCGATGCTTGCTTTAGACAAGGAACGCCTTCGGGCTGCAGAAAGGGCTGTAAAGAGTCTAGAAATACAAGCAAGAGTAAACAGGAGGAGGAACAAGAGGAAGCTGGAGGAGGAGTTTGCAGAGGATGAAGATAATCCATCCTATGGACCTGGAATGCACTAAAAAGTTAATCCAATCTTTGTCGCTCGATTCCCAAAACTTTTATTTTCTCATACTAATTACATGTTTTCTAAGGATCTTCCAAACATATTTGTTTCAAACTTTCAGTTAATGTTACACAGTACCTTCTGCATAATTTAACACAGCCTTTTTCCAAAAAACTGTATATTTTTGAATATACAAATAAAAAATTGCAAAAAAATGTTGTGAATTTTCGTTACAATTGAAAAAAAATCATCTTTAATAACTAAACTAAAATTTTGTAAAATCTCTGTGTTAAGTTGTAGCCCATATTCCAATAAATAATCTGTAAAAAGTTCAACTTCCTACCTCAAATACTTTGTGAGGAAAGATGTAATTTATAAGCGTTATTTTAACATTGCAAGTATAGGGCGTTCCGGAGCTCCTTAAGCAGTTAAAATCTTGAGAATAATCTGTCCTGCGAACATTAACGGCGACCAGTGGCTCACAAGAAGCTCAGTGTTATCAGAATGTACCTCAGACACGTAGTAGGATACGTAATATCTGACTGGAAGACTGCTTGGAAAGCGGAGCAAACTTTCACAATCTGCACGGCTCACAAATGCAAAGTAATACAGTGCAATACTCGCGAAATAAGACAAGTAATGAAGCAACCCAAACTGTGCTACAACTCCTGCAAGTTGTAAGCTGCTAAGATAACGTGCAGTGCTAATTGGGAAATGCGAAACATACTTAAAACTCAGCGAACGTGTGCCTCAACGCAGAAGCCAGCACCGAATGCAAAAGTGACAGAGGTGGCGGCCGCGAATGGATATCACCGACGCCACGACAGGTCCGGGCATCTTCTCCACGGCAGGTGTCGAAGCTGAATCGTCTTCTCCTCGTAACTCTCTAACCAAAAATTCAACCTGGAGGGAGAATTTCGCTTTCTTCTCCAGAACACAGGGGCTCATTGAATGCATTTTAGTATGCACAAGTTTGGTGTTGACTCCTAGTTTCCGTTCATTGATCAAGTCCTTTGCATCAAAGCACGGTGTCGACCAAGATTTACGTAGGTAGATAACCTGATGTCGGAGGGAAGGCAACCAATTTTTCCACGCTGGTCTAGCGGCGCCATATCATTCTTTTCTGCTTTCTGTGTACCGAAAGATGAATTCGTAATCCATGGTAATTATGTGGGGACTAGTCGACAGCTCCTGCAGAAGGAGAAAACCACACTCGTGACCGAAATGGACAGCCAGGGGCTTACTACAACGCTTCTGCGAAAAGCGGCATTCCTGAGTCAGACCTCCTTTGACCAGAGACGTTGTGACAAACGTCCTGTGGTCACGCTGGAACCACTATGTTGCCCCTGAGCCCGCTCGCTTTCCACCAAGGCAAACTTAAATCTTCCTTCATAGCTAGCAGGCCTCGTGATTTCCTCAGATGAGCAAATTCTGAGGTCATCAGTCCCGTAGAACTTAGAACTACTTAAACCTAACTAACCTAAGGACATCACATACATCCATGCCCGAGGCAGGATTCGAACCTGAGACCGTAGCCGTCGCGCGGTTCCAGACTGTAGCGCCTAGAACCGCTTGGCCACAATGGCCGGCGTATGCAATATAATATAGCATCAGGAATATAATATGGGGCACCCATGTGAGTTCATAGAGAATATTATTAGATCTTCCTGTCTGTGTGCTTTAGTCGTTTTGAAGTAAATGAACCCGAACACACACACACACACACACACACACACACACACACACACACACACAAGAGAGAAATTAGACAATTTTCACACACACAAGAGAGAAATTAGACAATTTTCCAATATGGCGCCAGACTGATATAAAAACAAGTGAACATGAATAGAGACTAGGCATAAAGCAGCAACATAAACAATGTTTCCAGAATGAATATTTCACTTTGTAGCTGAGTGTGCGCTGGTATGAAATTATCTGGTATATTAAAACTGAGTCATGGTTGGATAACTCAGGTGGTAAGAGAACTCGCCTTTATAGGTGAATGTCTAGAATTCGAATCCCGTCCCGGCATAAAGGTTTAATCTGCCACGAAGTTTCGCAAACAATGTGTTTTGTTAGATGCAAAAGTGTAGGTTGCGAGGGAAGCTTCCCAAAAGTATGTATCGTGTCACCGTGTAAGTTTCCACAACAGAGGAGCATGCAGATGTGGACGGGCACTGCGAATGTAGCCGTAAGTAATCACAGAATAATGACAATGATGATGACTGTGCGAACCAGTTTACTGGAGCACTGAAATCACTGCCTGCATATCGTAAGGAAGCTAAAGAGCCACGTTACATGTGTGGAGAAGTACGAAAAAGACAAAGAATTGTACCACAAGTTTGTTGGCTACTCGGCTTGGAATTATGCTGCACTTGCTGGAGTAGACACATCAAGACTATGTTTATGATGACCGCTTATCCAAGAAATGAACGTTTTAAAAAAATCACGAGAAGTGAAAATCAAAGTGATAGCTAGAGTACTCTGCTAGAGTACATTTTAGTATTGTAATTTTTAACTGAAATTGGCAGATAACTTACAGGGCGATTCTTTCCACTGATATATATTTAATACAAGATTTTAACTGTAGCCTTGACTGCTTACGCATGTTATATACACTGACGAGATAGACATCGCAACACCAAAAAATGATAAATATAGAGTAAGGAAATTTAGGGACTGCATTTGTCGAGGTAATATGTTTAAGTGATTAACGTTGAAAGATTACAGGTTAATGTAAGCGTAAGATAAGCTTTCACATTACCAACCGGTGTCACCACCAAAATATTGAATGCAAGCATGCAGACGTGTGTGCATTGTGCTGTACATCTGATGAAAGTCTCTTTGTAGGATGGAGTTCCACGCCTGTTGTACTTAGTTGGTCAAAACAGGGATGGTTAATCCTGATTGTGGATTACTCTGGTGTTGTGTTCCGATGATATCTTTCATGTGCTTTATGGGAGATAGATATGGTGATCGAACAGGCCAAGGCAACATGTCGACACGCTGTAGAGCATTTCGGGTTACGACAGCGAGCGTTATCCTGTTGGAAATCACCCTCTGGAATGCTGTACATGAATGCAGCGAAACAGGTCGAATCACCAAATTGACTTACGAATTTATAGTCAGGATGCGTGGGATAACCAAGAGAGCACTCTTGCTGCCATACAAAATCGCACCCCAGATCGTAACTTCAGGTACTGGTTCAATAGGTCAAGTACGCAGATCGGTTGCAGTTCCTCAGCTGACCTCCTCCTAATCAACACATGATCATCAGTGCTACCGAAGCAGAACCAGCTTTCATCAGAAAACACAACAGCTCTCCACTCTGCCCTCCAGTGAGTTCTCGCTTGACACCATTGAAGTCGCAGATGGCGGTGGTTTGTAGTCGGTGAACTGCACGGTACAAGGCATTTGGCTAGGAGCAGTCCTTGGAGTAACCGATTCGTAAGTGTTTGTTATGTCACTGTGGTGCCCACTGCTGCTCAAATTGCTGCTGCAGATGCAGTGCTATGCGCCAGAGTCATACGCTGAACACGGTGGTCTTTCCTCTCAGTAGTGCCACATGGCCATCTGGAGCTCAGTCTTCTCGCAACCATACATTCTCGTAACTAACGCTACCATCGATCACGTACAATGGCTGCATTCCTGCCGAGTCTTTCTGCAGTATCGCACGAGGAACATCCAACTTCTTGTAGTCCTGTTACATGAACTCGTTCAAATTCAGTTAGATGTGATAATGGCGTCTAACCCTCATGACTGTTACAGCGTGTACTCAAGGCAAACCTGGTTTGCATCCGTATAGCGATGCTACTAGCCCCCACACGTATGTGACCGGCGTGAAATCTGAATAGACGTAATCTTTCAGACGTAGAAACACGCCTACCAACTTCCGTTCATATCGCACAACTCCTTCAAGGTGTTGCGACTTTTTTCAGTCACTATATTTTTCACACACACACACACACACACACACACACACACACACACACACACACACAGACAGAGAGAGAGAGAGAGAGAGAGAGAGAGAGAGAGAGAGAGAGAGAGAGAGAGAGAGAGAAACAGTACGCATCGAAAGACGACGTTGATTTTGATCCAGTGATGGCATATGCCACCTGGGAGGTAGACCTTAAAATGTACTGATAATCGTTTCAACGTCGTCCGCCAACACACAGCGGTTTGACATAGCTTTGGTGCTTCTGGAGAGGACGCTAACCAGTTTTTGGTACATGCAGAATGTTGTTAGACACGTTCTTTTGACATTCTTGTAGTAGGAAGGTGATGTGTTGTTCCAACAGGATAATGCTCGCCCATACACGGCCTGCGAAACTCAATGTGCTCTGGAAGACGTACAGCAACATTCCTGGCTGGCATAACCTCCAGACTTGTCTCGGATGTGTGTTGGATATGATGGGGACGAGAAGTGCTACGCGTCAACCAACAACTCTTACGTAACTGCGTGAACAGGTTGAGCAGTTGTGGCATATCTCAGGACAAGATTCGCCATCTAAATGATAGAGTCGATGGCAGAGTCAGCGCCTGCATTTCCCCCTGTGCAGGTTACACATCGTATTAGTACGAGTGTTCAGCATTCACCACCTACCGCAGAAGCGCTTGTGCTATTGATCTGTAAATGTCATTATTTCTGGTACGTCACATGCACTGTTGCAACAACAAAAAAACTTGAGTGAACTGGAAATCTCTAAAAGGGTGTAGCATTTTTATGGCAGTGTATATATGATGTCTCTAATAAGGTGCATTGTTTCTTAAAAAAATGTTTGCAAATTCTTTTTTGCAAGGTGTAGTTGGGGACGGCCCTAACAAACACCATTCATCACATATTCTATGAGGTCTCGGAATTGCAGCCGGCTCATGTTGACTTCTTGCCACAATATTTCGTCTGGCAACCGTCCAGCCATCTTCAGGTGAGGGTTCGCCACTGGAGACTGCTAGTTCATGGTGTTGGGTTTATAGCAAAAATTGGTGTGGAAAAGGCATGCGGATTGGCGGCTTTCACAGGAGCATTCTCTATTGCGCGCCCTCTCCAAATAGTGTTCCACCTGTGGCGCGCAGGCGCATACGTAACGGTGGAAATACGTGTCCTCCCTCTGTCGGAATAGGCGCTCGCTCCGCTAAAAACGAACGTTAGATATCTCCAGACGTATCATTACGAATAAAATGTTTTCTCTCAGAAGAAATTAAGATCACCGGGTCCCAAGCCTTGTCCAGTTGAAAGCGGCCGTCAGGATTTTGTGCCAGACGTATATACACAGATTCTTTAATTACCGAATCCCAAAAGGATCCCACTGGGGCCAAGATTTTTGTGGCCGAATAATCCATAGTGTCCGCTACGGCACTTACGTTCAACGCACCTTCCGTGTACTGTGCGTATCGTCTGACCTACGTACACTTTGCCACACTGGCAAGGAATCTTGTTAATCCCGACCTTCCGCAGACCAAGATCGTCCTTTACCGAACCGAGAGGGGCAGTGATCTCCGCTGGTGGCCGGAAGATTGCTTTAACTTGATGTTTCCTTGCGATGCTGCCTACTTTAGACGAAAGGTTGCCAACGTATGGAAGGAACGCCTTGTACCTGAACAGCCCCGTATCATCTTGATGTTGTGGGTGGTCACGTTCTTTCCTCCTAAGCTCTGTACTAATCTGGTGTGGGGAGTAACCATTATCTTAAATGTTTTTTATTCCAGTCTTATCTCATCTTATCTTAAACACCAACTGTGATAATGTAGTTCCTGTTTAAGGCTGTCTTCATCACAAACAATATGAGCCTGATGCAGCAACGTCCTCAGGATGCCAGTAGTTTGTGAAGGGTTATGGCAGGCCGACCCTTCAGTTTTCGGACGTTTCTACATGTCACTACTTCTCGTCGACACAACCCCCGCCATCGGTTGCAGGGGTATCTTCCTTCCTCAGTGTTTTGATACAGATAATGAGTCATATACGTAGGGTGGAGACACTATGCAATGGAATCTACTATTGTCGCTGATAGCATATTTTGTTGACATACCTATCTTACCTCCGAGCAAATGGACTCGTCCGTCCCACGTCACAGGCTTGCGCACAATCGAGGGAAACACAGTCACTTGTGAGCGAGCGGTCTAAAGGAACGGTGTCACTATATTTTCGAAACAGAAACAACGGAAGGTTTTTAACATGTCTGTCAATCAGCGACTGTTTTATAATACAAAATTTTGAAAAACACAGCCCTCAGTGGTTTTTCAAAATTTTGTAGGAACAACGGAGTTGGATGAAGATTGAATGTGCCAGAGGTCTTACAGCACGACAGTGTCATCAAGGTCTTCAAGAGGCGTGCGGGGAATTAGCATTGACGTACAGAACAATGGCACGTTGGGTAAAAGCCTTCAATGAAGGTCGGCAAACTGTGGCAGACATGCATCTGGCAGGTCATTCTAATGTCTCTGAAGAAGAAGTGCATGCTGTTGCCACGTTAGTTCGCCCACGAAACCGGATTACCGCATACGACTGCGCTTCGCATCCTGAAGGAACGCCTGGGCACACGAAAAATTGCATCACGTTGGGTTCCGCGTGACTCGACGGAAATGCAGAAATGGATGCGTTACGACGCTGCTCAGACGCACTTGGAGCGCTATGAGCGCAAAGGAGAGGCTTTCTTACGCCGTATCGTAACACTGGATGAGTCATGGGTCACATCGTACGAGCCAAAACTGAAACGCCATTCCAACGAAGGGCGTCATTATGGTTCGCCGCGAAAGTAGAAAGTGCATCAGAGCCCCAGTACGATGAAAGTTATGGTGATTCTCGTGTACGACTGTGATGGTGTTATTCTAACGCGTTACGTTCCTCCACGGCATACCGTCAGTGCACAGTATTTCTGTTTCTTTTTTGTTTGTTTTTTTTGGTGCATCACCTGCGACCAGCTTTGCGAAAGAAACCGTGACACTTTCTGGGCAACCCACCCACCATTTTGCACGGGCGTATACAGCGCAAATCTGTGGCTGCTCTGTTCGGTCGATGGACAGGGAAGTACTGTACCATCTACCATACTCCTCGGACTCAAGTCCTTCTGACTCTGATTTGATTCCGAAGCTGAAGGTACCACTTCGTGGCATTCGCTTCAGAACTGTTCCATACATTACGATAAAAGGATTTAGAGCGCACTTTGGGCATTAGCAATTTTGGAACAGAAAGGTAACAACAATTTAAAACTTTACGGGTTTGGGAATCCACAATTGAAAGATTGAAAGATATTAAAATCAAAGCAAATTTTAAGGCAGTAATAACAACGCAAGGCAGTAGACCGCTCCATTCGCACCATCAACAGAACTGGCTCTGCTAACGGTATACTATGCCTTCCACATCGCTGGCAACGGGCTCTACACAACGCTGGTGACTACTTTGAACGACAGTAACAGGTGCAAACACGTAACTCTTTTGTATCGGTTGTGAATAAATAATTGCCACTATTTAAGTTCCAACCCTCGTATATACCAAACTTGATCTAAATAGTCCAAGACGTTTCAGAGTTAATTTTCTGCAACACCCCCATTTTGTCCCCACACCTATGGATGGGAACTGGATGTTACCCCCACAGAAACATTTGCAGGCATGTCCATAACTCACCAAAGATTCATTGTAGTGAGATGAATTAGATAGAGAGGCATAGAAGAGGATCAAACAAATATTCTTTTTTACGTATTAGATAAGCTTCCCTTCTGAAGAGAGCAATTCCGCAAACACTGAAAGTCGTTACCCAATGGGGTAGGGAACTATGCTCCATAGCTGCCTTGTGATATATACAGTTAAAATTAGATATGTGCGGGCGTAAGCTGTCGCCAGCACACAGGCCGGAAGAGGTTTCGAGAAGATCGATAGTAGGTGCAAGCAACGCTCCTGTCAGAAGAAGGGCCAAATAGAGAGACTCGCAAGAAAGGCGCTTCGAATGCCTCCTCGACCACCTGTATTTAGATCGCCACCGCGGACCGGAGGACCCAGGCTGTCATCCAGTGAGTCAACGAGTCGAGTCATCAGTCGCAGCCCAGTGGGAACCGCAGTCACAGTTAGCCCAGCCTCTAGCTCAGAGTCAGTCAGTACCTAGCGATCAGAGTAGTCTCCATAACGGACTTTTACTGCATCAGCAGTGAGGCTAACGTGGACTGTTACGGAAGAGCTTGTACCACAACACCTGGACTATCTTAAATTAAGTAGCTCTCTGTTTGTGTTAATAAAGAATCGTGTTAATGCATGCGTGCAGTTGTGTTACAGAAAGAGGATACTGGCCAACAAACAACATACTCTCCTTGCTTCCCATGGTACAAGCCTACAGTGACGAAGAGATGACACAAAAATACAGTACTGGCCATTAAAATTGCTACACCAACAAGAAATGCAGATGATAAACGGGTATTCATTGGACAAATATATTGTACTAGAACTGACATGTGATTACATTTTCATGGAATTTAGGTGCATAGATCCGCAGAAATCAGTACCCAGAACAACCACCTCTGGCCGCAATAACGGCCTTGATACGCCTGAGCATTGAGTCAAACAGACCTTGGATGGCGTGTACATGTACAGCTGCCCATGCAGCTTCAACACGATACCACAGTTCATCAAGAGTAGTGACTGCCGTATTGTGACGAGCCAGTTGCTCGGCCACCGTTACTCATACGTTTTCAGTTGGTGAGAGACCTGGAGAATGTGCTGGCCAGGGCAGCAGTCGAACATTTCCTGTGTCTAGAAAGGCCTGTACAGGGCCTGCAGCATGCGGTCGTGCATTATCCTGCTGAAATGTAGGGTTTCGCAGGGATCGAATGAAAGGTAGAGCCACAGGTCGTAACACATCTGAAATGTAACGTCCACTGTTCAAAGTTCCGTCAATGCGAACAAGAGTTGACCGAGACGTGTAACCATGGCACCCCATACCATCATTCCGGGTGATACGCCAGTATGGCGATGACGAACACACGCTTCCAATGTGCGTTCACCGCCTTGTCTCCAAACACGGATGCACCCGTCATGATGCTTCATCCGAAAAAATGACGCTTTGCCATTCCTGCATCGAGGTTCGTCGTTGAGTACACCATCGCAGGCGCTTCTGTCTGTGATGCAGCGTCAAGGGTAACCGCAGCGATGGTCTCCGAGCTGATAGTCCATGCTGCTGCAAACGTCGTCGAACTGTTCGTGCAGATGGTTGTTGTATTGCAAACGTCCCCATCTGTTGACTCAGGGATCGAGACGTGGCTGCACGATCCGTTACAGCCATGCGGATAAGATGCCTGTCATCTCGACTGCTAGTAATACGAGGCCGTTGGGATCCAGCACGGCGTTCCGTATTACCCTCCTGAACCTACCGATTCCATATTCTACTAACAGTCATTGGATCTCGACTAACGCGAGCAGCAATCTCGCGATACAATAAACCGCAATCGCGATAGGCTATAATCCGACCTTTATCAAAGTCGGAAACGTGATGGTACGCATTTCTCCTCCTTACACGAGACATCACAACAACGTTTCACCAAGCAACGCCGGTCAACTGCTGTTTTGTGTATGAGACATCGGTTGGAAACTTTCCTCATGTCAGCACGTTGTAGGTGTCGCCACCGGCGGCAACCTTGTGTGAATGCTCTGAAAAGCTAATCATTTGCATATCACAGCATCTTCTTCCTGTTGGTTAAATTTCGCGTCTGTAGCACGTCATCTTCGTGGTGTAGTAATTTTAATGGTCAGTAGTGTAGATGAACTGTTTATTTACATTTAAATTGATTTAGTATAGTAAGACTAGAAACTATAGTGGGATCTCAGTGAACGCTCCAGGATATGACAACTTAACGGGCGAGAGGAAGATGCAGGCTGAGTTTATGAAAAACCATTTGTTGCTTCACAGTAATTGGTAATCTTTTATTTAACAAGAGATACTTAAAACATCAATGGCACACAAATCAATAGTAATTGTTTGAGACTGATTTCAGGGCGACAAACCATAAATACCAAACTAGCGATAAAGTAATCCTGATAGAACAGAAAGTTTAAGCCAAGTTAACGCAAGTCACAAAAGGCGGTTTAAATACCGCTTCTAACTGTTGAAATTTCTTTTGCAGGACAAGTAATGACTATTTAAAATATCAAGTTGAACATTCATCCTTTAGGCACTCATAACATTTCACCAGGCAAATGTGACTTCTCTACAGTTACAGAAAGAGAATTACCGTAACAATTTGAGAACGCTCGTTCGATAGTAAATTTGAAACAAGGAAGGGGACCCTTATTAAGAAAAATTTTGCAACTTCAGGATTGCGATTAAAAATAACTTGAGGTCGCTTTCTTCGCTATCAACTTAGAAGCAGAAGGATAATCCCCCTTTATTCCAAAAAAAAAAAAAAAAATGCAGCTTCAGCTTTTCACAAAACTGGAGGAACTATTTGACCTTAGGAACTTTTGGAACAGGAAGGTAACGATATTCAAAATTTTACAAGTTCACCATTTGACAATCTGAAGCCCCCAAACAGGAACAGTAACAAATTTTGTAAGATATGCATGTTCCGTATTTCACCAATCTGGAGAGTCTCTTTGCCATAAGTAATTTTTCAAGAAGTAAAGGCAACAATATTTTAAAATCTATATGTCCATGATTACGATAAAAGGATTTAGAGCGCACTTTGTGCGCTAGCAATTTTGGAACAGAAAGGTAACAACGATTTTAAAATTTACAGGTTTAGGAATCCACAATTGAAGGATTGAAAGATCTTCAAATCATAGCAAATTTTGAGGCAGCAGTTACATCGCAAGGCCGGGCTGGCGGAGGCAACGCTTTGTTAGGATGGCTTCGGGTAGCGGGCAGTTTCATTTCAACTTGTCCGAATGCCATAAAGATTAAGAAACTAACTTATAGTGCAAGCAAGCGAGGAGACGGCGCAGCTTCAGTGGCTATCCCAAGACAGGAGGCTGGTCACCATTTCGCTCACACGTACACAGCCGACGTGGACTAGCCACGACCGGTGAATCGGTGGGTCGTGGAAAACATGCCGGGCAAGCGGATCCAACGCTACGACCAACTCGGGAAGCTGAGGGCAAACCAACTGGCATATAGTTCTTGCTATACTGAGCATGGAGAAGCTTGCACAGGGTAGATAGAGTAGCATGGAGAGCTGCATCAAACCAGCCTCAGGACTGAAGACAACAACAACAACGTACTGAGCATCAAAAATACGTAAAATTTCAAGGCTCGACTCAAGAATAACACATGCAAATCCCGCCCCAGACACCGACCAAAATCTAAGTGATACAATGACTGCATTATTGAAACAAAGGTGATTTACCAGTTAATCGTTTATCAGTAATGAGCAAGCATAACAAATAATTTGATTACATTGCCAACTGTTAACAAGACCCCCAAAAATTTACTTAAGTAAACGTAAGAACTAGCCAAAAATGCTTGAGCGCTAATACATAAGCCACAGATCACAGTAAACAATAAATTCCGTCTTTTAAGAAAAGTGCTGGATATCACCAAGACCTTCCTACGTGAGTACGGAAAACGAACCAACATTCGTCGAGCTACTGGCGTTTGATTACCATGACCACGCCCGATGTTACAATACATGCACGAGTCGGACAAGCGAGAACTTGCCACTTTAAGGGTCAGGCCCGATATTCAACCTCAAATGACACTAATCTATATGATGCCCTAGGAATATTACAACGAATTAATTTGACACCCAAGCAATTATGACGAAGATCACTGAAACGCTGAACAAATTGCAATAAAAAGGAAAACACAGTTTAACTACTCTCAAATATATCATTCGTAAAGGGAGTTCACACAGGGAGGGAGTGGGGGGGGCGAATTTAGTAGCTTGTGTATGGAGTGACGGAGTACTGCTGGCAAACCAACCTAACGGGAGCAGTTTCAGCACCGGAGGACATGTGACAAAATCCGTAAACAGAAGTACCTTACCCAAAAGAAAGGTAGGGCAGGTGGTTACCAGAGAAAATCAACGTCATCACGACGCCTACATCAGCAGACGGTCACTCCGAAATCCAGATAGTCAATCGGGCGCAACAGCGCAGAGCCCAACACTCCACACCAACTCAGCCCTTACTCACTGCCCAACCGTCCGTCAACAACCTCACCCATCTCCCTCTAACCAAAGAGCCAACTACCAGACAACCTGGTGGCGTAACAGGAAAACGGATCGAGTCAGTAAGCACAGATATAATACAGGGTGTCCAGAAAAGGACTCCCTGATTTCAAAATTAAATATCTCGAAAACAAAGATCGATAGAGGAATGCAGGAAACGGTATGTTTATTGTGAAAGCTGTAAGAAGTTTATACAGCAGTTTGAAATAATAGTTACAAAAGCTGCTAACAGATGGCGCTGTAATCGCCATACGTAATGCCTAGTGTAAATAGTGCTCCGAAGCCCAGAGCGATCAGTTCCACTATTGAATAGTGAAAGGAGGTTAGCGTACCGAAGGAAGAGATTAAAACCATGTACTCCATTGAACAAAGCGTTTTTCTGGTGCTAGAGTACCACAGGTTAGAAGAGAGTCCTACGGCAACAAGGCGAAGTTTTCAAGCACGATTTAATATTCCAAAAGCACCCGATGCGAAAACCATTCGTACCCTCTTCGCAAAATTTCAACGAACAGGCAGCGTAACAGATGATCTAATGGGGCATGTTGGCCCCAAGCAAACCACAGTTACGCCTGAAAATATCGCTACAGTTTCTGGAATTATTCAGCGAAATCCAATGTCATCCGTCCGTAGAATTGCATCTGAGACTGGTTTGAAGCGTTCCAGCACGCAGAAAATACTGAGAAAGAGCCTACACATGTTTCCATTCAAAATTCAAACGCACCAGGCCATACCCGTACGAGCTGTGCAACAAAGGGTTGCCTTTGATAATCAGATGCTCACAATGATTGATAGTGAAGGATTTGATGTTGGCTGTATCTGGTCTACAGATGAAACACACCCACCTGAATGGATACGTGAATAAGCAGAACTGGCGATTTTGGGGTTCCGAAAAGCCATATTGGTGTGAAGCGAAACCCCTGTATTCTCCTAAAGTTACTGTGTGGGCTGCAGTATGCAGCAGAGGCATTATTGGCCCTTTTTTCATTCGAGAAACGGTCACTGGTGCACGTCAAGTTGCAATTTTGGAACACTTTGTCGCCACACACCAAGCGTTAGAGGATCGACCAGGTACTGAATCGTTTATGCAAGATGGAGCCCTACCACATCGGACCGAACATGTGTTTCGCTTTCTTGAGGAATACTTCGGGAATCGAGTCATTGCTTTGGAAAATCCCAAATTTACTGGTGCAGGCATGGATTGGCCTCCATATTCGCCGGATTTGACTCCCTGTGACTATTTTTTGTGGGGCACAGTGAAAGACATGGTCTACCCGAAGCATCCCACCACGCTGGACGAGCTTGAATTGGCGATCTCTGTGGCATGTGAATCCATTTCGGTTGAGACACTACGAAATGTGATGGCGAATTTCATTCTTCGTTTTCGCCGCCTCTGTAGTGCCAATGGTGAACATTTTGAAAACATTGTGATGTGATTGATTGCAAAGATTGTCTTCATACGATTATTTCACTTATGTATGCTGATATGAGCTGTACAGCGTACAGCGCCATCTGTTAGCAGCTTTTGTAACTATTATTTCCAACTGCTGTATAAACTTCTTACAGCTTTCACAATAAACATACCGTTTACTGCATTTCTCTATCGATCTTTGTTTTCGAGATATTTAATTTTGAAATCAGGTAGTCCTTTTCTGGACACCCTGTAGCTCGGAAAACGAGCCGACAGGGCTCAAACAGTAATCTTGCAAACAACTGATCTACGGTTGTTTATTATGAACGTTCAAAATAATTTTTGCTTAAGTGCACACTGTTTCCCCATTTGCCCTTACGTCAAAATACACATTCGTTTGCGAAATTGTTCTTTGGGGTTGAGTGAACCTCAGGACAACTCCCGCCCCCAACCTCCTCGACCCCGCTGCCCCCTTAGATCCGCACCAGGGCAGCAGCAACTAGCAAGGCGGCGTCAGAGTTGCCGCTGTCCAAGGCCGAGGTCGAGGTCAGTCAGCAGGTTGTAGTAGTCTCGGCTTTCCTTTGTCTGCCGCCGCTAGGACAGCGGCAGCGTTGTTGGCGGCGGGGGTGGGGCGGGGCGGAGTCCGTTCCGGGCGGGCAATCGCAAAGTGGCACCACTGGCAGCGGCTTTGTTAGCAGGAGAGGTCGGCAGCACCGCCAATACCCTGCCACGTTTGTGGGTCACAGACGTCGTCATGTACACCAGGGACACACACTACCAGTTTTTCGCACATAGGACCTAAACAAACCAATGTTTACAATCCCTCAAAGTATTAACTCTCTTTAATTTAATGTTATCCATATTTTGCAGCTTCGAAGAGAAAAAATAAACCGCGTATTACGACAAATTACACCTGATGATGGACCTACAGTGTCCGAAATGCATCGTGTATTTAATAATACGCGACAATTTGTGACTGAAGGCCTCTTTTAATTCATACTTCCAGTGTATTCTTTCTCGTTTTCTCTTAATGTGTGTCTCTCACACTACGTTTCCTTAGCCTCCCAAATCATGTTTTGCTTAAATCGATTTCCAGACGCAGCGTTTTAGTGGTCATGAAAAGATTTTAGCATCGGATTAAGCTTTTCCTTCATGGCTGTACTGAAACCCATGATTGTGCATTGAATATAAATCCAAAAAAATGTATCCAGTCATCTTTTGAAATGTTTATTTATTCCCATAAACTATTTTTCGAGCCTTTACAGGACCATCTTCAGTAGCTGTTACAAGAAAATACATGAAAATTTTAGAAAAAAGTCGCCATTGGTTTTGTGAAATGATTTGTGTGAATGAAGCGAGTAAAGCAAATCAGAGAAAAGTTTGACAAACCTCATTTGCTGTATATGATTTCGAGCATTATTCAAAGGAAGGGCAAATGTTTCTCTAATCTGTTTTATTTTCTAGTCTTAGACAAATCATTTCACAAAACATCTGACCTATTCTTTTCAATTTCTTTTTGTATTTTCAAGTTTTGTTCAAAAAGTGTAATCTCATTGACACTTCATTTGCTTTCCTAGCGTCTTCTGTTGTCTGAACGCTGATGGAAACATTTTTTTTCCACACTTCATTTTCGTAACTAGCAGCAGCTGTTTATGAAATATTTCAGTTTTTTCTCACTAATTAAGTTTTTTTTGTTATATATCTTCAGAGGTGATTTTGAATGTGGTGCTATAGTAGGTGCACGATGGGACACAGCATATCCGAGTTAGCGAGGAAGTGGGCTTTTTCCACACGACCATTTCACGAGTGTTCCGTGAATATCAGCAATCTGGTAAAATGTCATATCTCCGACATCGCTGCGGCTCTCGGGACCAACAACTGAAGAGAATCGTTCAACGTGACTTAAGTGCAACCCTTCCGGAAATTGCTGCAGACTTCAAGCTGGGTCATCAACATGTGTCAGCCTGCGGAGCCATCCAACTAATCATCATCGATTTTGGATTTCGGAGCCAAAGGTCCACTCATGTACCCTTGATGACTGCACGATACAAAGCTTTATGCCTCGCTTTGGCCTATGAACACCGGCGTGGGAGTTCTGATGACTGGAAACATGTCGCCTGGTCGAACGAGTCCCTTTCCAATTTGTAACGAGCAAATGGACGTGTACGGGTATGGAGACAACATCATGAATCAATGGATCCTGCATGTCAACAGGGAACTGTTGAAGCTGGTGGAGGCTCTGTAATGGTGTAGGGCGTGTCAAATTGGAGTGATAAGGGACCCCAAATACATCTAGAAATTACTGTGACAGGTGGTAGGTACGTAAGCATCCTGTCTGATCACTGCATCCATTCATGTCCATTGTGCATTCTGACGGACTTGGGCAATTCCAGCAGGACTATGACACACCCCACACGTCCAGATTAGCTACAGAGTGGCTCCAGGAACACAATTGTGAGTTTAAACACTTCCGATGGCCACCAAACTCTCCAGTCATGAACATTACTGACCATATCTGGGATGCCTTGTGTTGTTCAGAACAGATCTCCACCCACTCCTAATCTTACGGATTTATGGACAGCCCTGCAGGATTCATGGTGTCAATTCCCTCCAGCACTACCTCAGACATTAGTCGAGTCCATGCCACGTCGTGTTGCCTCCTTTCAGACATTTGACCAAAAACTCTAATGTATCGCTGTAAGATATACACTCCTGGAAATTGAAATAAGAACACCGTGAATTCATTGTCCCAGGAAGGGGAAACTTTATTGACACATTCCTGGGGTCAGATACATCACATGATCACACTGACAGAACCACAGGCACATAGACACAGGCAACAGAGCATGCACAATGTCGGCACTAGTACAGTGTATATATGCACCTTTCGCAGCAATGCAGGCTGCTATTCTCCCATGGAGACGATCGTAGAGATGCTGGATGTAGTCCTGTGGAACGGCTTGCCATGCCATTTCCACCTGGCGCCTCAGTTGGACCAGCGTTCGTACTGGACGTGCAGACCGCGTGGGCCGACGCTTCATCCAGTCCCAAACATGCTCAATGGGGGACAGATCCGGAGATCTTGCCGGCCAGGGTAGTTGACTTACCCCTTCTAGAGCACGTTGGGTGGAACGGGATACATGCGGACGTGCATTGTCCTGTTGGAACAGCAAGTTCCCTTGCCGGTCTAGGAATGGTAGAACGATGGGTTCGATGACGGTTTGGATGTACCGTGCACTATTCAGTGTCCCCTCGACGATCACCAGTGGTGTACGGCCAGTGTAGGAGATCGCTCCCCACACCATGATGCCGGGTGTTGGCCCTGTGTGCCTCGGTCGTATGCAGGCCTGATTGTGGCGCTCACCTGCACGGCGCCAAACACGCATACGACCATCATTGGCACCAAGGCAGAAGCGACTCTCATCGCTGAAGACGACACGTCTCCATTCGTCCCTCCATTCACGCCTGTCGCGACACCACTGGAGGCGGGCTGCACGATGTTGGGGCGTGAGCGGAAGACGGCCTAACGGTGTGCGGGACCGTAGCCCAGCTTCATGGAGACGGTTGCGAATGGTCCTCGCCGATACCCCAGGAGCAACAGTGTCCCTAATTTGCTGGGAAGTGGCGGTGCGGTCCCCTACGGCACTGCGTAGGATCCTACGGTCTTGGCTTGCATCTGTGCGTCGCTGCGGTCCGGTCCCAGGTCGACGGGCACGTGCACCTTCCGCCGACCACTGGCGACAACATCGATGTAATGTGGAGACCTCACGCCCCACGTGTTGAGCAATTCGGCGGTACGTCCACCCGGCCTCCCGCATGCCCACTATACGCCCTCGCTCAAAGTCCGTCAACTGCACATACGGTTCACGTCCACGCTGTCGCGGCATGCTACCAGTGTTAAAGACTGCGATGGAGCTCCGTATGCCACGGCAAACTGGCTGACACTGACGGCGGCGGTGCACAAATGCTGCGCAGCTAGCGCCATTCGACGGCCAACACCGCGGTTCCTGGTGTGTCCGCTGTGCCGTGCGTGTGATCATTGCTTGTACAGCCCTCTCGCAGTGTCCGGAGCAAGTATGGTGGGTCTGACACACCGGTGTCAATGTGTTCTTTTTTCCATTTCCAGGAGTGTAGTTACACAGCAGCTTCTCTTGAAAATCGAATTATTTTATTTACTGCGACAGTTTAGGCGGTCGATGGATACTTATTACGAAGGCTTTTCGGAAAGTAAGGTCCGATCGGCTCCGAAATGGAAACCACTGTGAAATTCAATAATGTTTTATTTGAAACAGTTAGTTAGACCTTCCATCTACTTCTCTATGTAATCGTCGCTCAGGCTTAGACATTTGTCGCAGCGTTGTACCAACTTTTCAATGCCCTCGTCATAGAAGGCCTGTGCTTTCCGCCAAATCTCTGCGCTGGCCTACAGCTCGTTGTCTGTGCCAGAATGTAGTCTTTGTAGCCAGCGGTTCATGTGAGCAGAAGAGAAACTCAGTGGGCGCCAATTACGGCTGTATTGTGGGTAATCATACACTTTCAGGAGCATCTTCATTGCCTCTGCAGAGTGGGGGTGAGAACTGTCATGAAGAAGGAAACGCACGACGGTCATATTATGGGCTGAATAGCTTCAGACGAAATCTCTCACCAGACCCTCACACTTGGTGGGAGACACTTTTTTCTAGACGTCTTGACGTGCTCATTGTGCGCTCAAAACGGAAAAGAGCGACGTGACGCTGTCGACGGGCATACTTGAGACGCTGCCCAACATATCTGTGCAAAGTTTCATCGGATTTTCACTGTAGTTTCCATTTTGCGATCGATCGGACCTTAACTTTCCGAATGACCCTCGTACGTTACCTTCTATGCTGCCACAATAAATAAAATAATTCGATTTTCGACACAGTCCGCCGTATAACTATCATTCATGGCGATACACTAGAGCCGTCTGCCTCCCGGTAGCTGAGTGGTCAGCGTGACAGAATGTCAATCCTAAGGACCCGGGTTAGATTCCCAGCTGGGTCGGAGATTTTCTCCGCTCAGGGACTGGACGTTACGTTGTCTTAATCATCATAATTTAATCCCCATCGACGCGCAAGTCGCCGATGTGGCGTCAGATCTAAAGACTTGCACCCGGCGAACGGTCTACCCGACGGGAGGCCCTAGTGACACGACATTTACATTTACACTAGAGCCTTTTTAGCTATCTCCTTGCCATGGCCACTCAGGTCATCTCCTCTATTAGTGTGCGATTATTCGTGCGGGGAGCCTAAAGCCTAAGGTGTATCGCAACAATCTTCATAGTCTTCAAGAACTGCAGCGGAACATTTCGGACAAACCTGCAGCAATTCCAGCTGTCCAGCTTCGATCCGTCTTCAGCAACTTGCTGACCAAGGGCGGGAAGTACCAAGAGATGAAAGGCAGTCACTTTCAACATCTGCCGTAGTCAGTTTAGTACTGTATTTCCTTTCCTCTGCAGCGTTTCTTTGTACCCCGGAACTCTGTTCTCCGGGCCACTTTTATTTGCCCCGCTCTGCATCTTAGCTCCTTCTGCTGATGTTCTCCCTCGATCGCCTGGACATTGTCGTCCGTGGTCAGTGTTAATGGGCTTCCTTTCCGACCAGGATCACCCACGTCTGTGCGGTCTTGGTCACATCACTGGCACTATTTCTCTGCGGATGGACAGGACATTCCATTCGATCCCAGTAACACCAGAATTTCAAGGCGAATCTGAGTGCAATTTCGACCTTTTGCCCACAAGAATCATACTGTCTAGCGTACTTCAGCTTTAAAGTACACGTCCAGTTGCCGGGCCATTTCACTCGCACGCTCTGGTACATTTCTCATCCGTATCGCAGCAGATCCTTCTCTGCAGGAAGGATGCAACACGTACTGTCTTATGAAAAATGGCATTCCTATTCCGCAACGGTTTGAACATGGGATGAAATGCGTAACTTACTTTCAGAAGTCCCTAGGCAGGTTATGGGAATAAACACATATTTCAGAAACCGAGTTCTTTGTGTTTGTTCTACAGTACCGAGACTGCAAATGTTTTTCTGGGTTTCACGTTCTACAGTCGATTTTTGGTGAACGAAAATACTCTACCGCGGGCCTTGTCAAACATTTTCGTCGGCGATGTTATAAAATGTATTACTACTGATATCGTATTCAAACAACCGATGAAATGCTTCCTATGCGTATTAGCCTACATGAACGATATCTCAATGACCTTCATTGTTGGAACACTAAGCGAGTCAATTCTCAATTTTGGGCGATATTTGAGTTAAATGGTTAAACAAGATAAAAGTGTCTTTAAAAGGCTATGATCAACCTTAGATTATATTAAACCCTCGTAAAATTTACGATTGCAGTAGCGTTAAAAACTGAGCATTTCGTACTTAATTTGGTATTAAGAAACTATTGCCGATCTAATAAAGTGTCTAGGAGCAAACTTCACTATGGTTTAGTTGTAATGTAACATTTTACCCTCTTTAGTGTTTTGCGGCAAAACAGTAGATGGAATACTCCTACGACGGAAGAGAAGAAAAACAGAGATATAAAAATAATAAAAAACGCGTTGTTGATCAATATATGACATCCAGTTTGTATATAAGAAAGGATATTTTCTGACGGCTGGAAAATGTTACATTTATCTTTAATGCAGTGGATATGACGGGCTATTCCGACACATTAGCTAGAATCGTGGCTTGATGTCCATCACTGCTGTACTCATAGCATTTCTCGATGTTTTAAGCTCTTGAGCGATATTTTGGTTTAATTGTCTCTATTGCTGAGAAGGATGATTCACAGAAGCTGAAGCAAATGTTAGAAGAACTATTGTCGCTAATGCCGGCAGCGACGGAAATTCTGTCTTAACAGCAATCCAGAAATGTACATGTTTTCCTTGAATATTGATGCATGTGATTTGAGCGACGGAAAGTACCGCAAATTCTTCCTCACAACCCATGCACATGTAATTACAACCAAAACTTTTTTATTGTGTTCCGTGCCTTGACATCAGTATGTGAGCAATTACCTTGCACTGGTTCGGCAACTTGCACCGAATCAATCGCCGAAATGTGTGCTGACCGCCAGACTCCGGTGTATTGTGGTGATGCCGTGTGGTATCAGGGGCTACAGACGTCAATAAATGAACGCTTGCATGCGTAATATGAAATGTATTCGCAGTTGCAAACATGGACTACGTCAGCTGTGTAACGGACTGACGACAATGAAAATTCGTGCCGTACCGGGACTCGAACCCGGATTTCCTGCTTATCGCCAGCTGTCGCTTTACCACTTGGGCATCCGAGCACGACCCACAACCATATCCAAAATTCCATATGTCGTCAACCATGTGTCTGTAACCTGTACTCGTACATCCATGATGTATATTCTCATACAGGGTAGACATTTTAGTTGTAAGTCACTTGCCCGGTGTCGGCGGATAAATGCGATATTGCCGTGCTTGTGTTACTCCGAATTACTGTGTGGAATAACAAAGGTACGACAGTATCGTATATATCGTATGTAAGTAGATATTTGAAAGAATTGACGCTGTGGACGATCCACAGATGTACGAAATATTCCGAAATTTATTGGGCCGTAGAGCTATACCTAATATACCTGATATCAAGGAATTCGCTCTCAGAGGATAAATTTCGCAATATTTTGTACAACTATCTGTCGTCAACAGTGTCTGTTCTTCCATTCATGTACGAAGGTAAGTCAATTATAATCCGCAATAAAGTTAATGAAATAGGAAACTTACAAGAACATCATTTTTCGACATAGTCTCCTTGTGTTACAACGCACTTGGTCCATCATTGTACAAACTTCCTGATGCCCTCATAAAAGAAGGTTCCCGGTTGAACTGCGAGCCAGGAAGGAACTGCTTCTTTCACTGCTTCGTCCGAGGCAAATTGACGGCCCCTTAATGCCTGTTTGAGTGGGCAAACAAGTGATAGTCAGAAGCAAGATCGGGACTGTATGGAGGATGATCCAGTACTTCAAATTTGAGTTTCTGTACCGATTCAGCAGTGTGGGCAGCAGTATGCGGACGGGCATTGTCGTGCAACAACACAACACCTTTTGACAGCAATCCTCGGCGTTTGCTTCAAATTGCAGCCTTTAGACTGGCAGTAAGCATCTCATTGTAACGTACACTGTTTATTGTTGTGCCCCTTTCCCCATAATGTTGAGAGGTGGCATGAGCCTCCTCTCATATCTCTATCTTACTCTGAGTAATTCGATTTTCCTCTCTAATTGCATGCGGTGAAAAGTTGCTATTCCTTCACACGCGGACTACCCACCCAGCGTCTCTCGTCACCCGGGTGATTCGGTGACAGGCGGGTTCTTCTGATCTTGGAACGGTTAAGCCGACGGGTGTGAGGGAGTCGAGTGGATGCTTTCCAGACGCCGACATTGTCATAAGAGCGGAGGCGACACGCCCACAGGGGCCTGACGGAGCGGCCGGGCTAGAGATTCCGTTACTTCGAAGAAACTTAGTGAAAACATTTTCTGGTGGGCTAAAAGCGAGGCGTGGGAATGACTTGTGTTCCCAGGCACTCTTGACGGGCAAATTCTCGCGTTTCCTGCAAAATCATAACTGTGATTGGCTTGCTCAGGGGATAGCTCCGTGACGTAGCAAAATCGGCGCAGAAATTGGCGCCAAGTACCTCCATTGGTGGAATAGTAGTGCTTCGGCAGTAGAGTGGAATTTGCCGCCGGTTTTTGAGTTGCTGATTGGAACGTTTAACCACGGCCGCTGTCATGGGGGCGGGAATGTTCTGTGTTTGGCTTGTACGGGTGCTCTTGATGGCAATCGGCTCTCGTCTTTCGGTCGGAGTAGGTTACAAGACTGAACTCTCGCTGCTCTGGACAGCCTGCCTTCCGTTGGCTGTCTAATATACTTTCATGTAATTGTAACTGTTTTACGAAGTTGCTAAAGTTTCGACTTGAGCGTTCTGCATACAAGCGGCCTATTTTGTCTGTCTTGAGCAGTTTTGGCTAAAGTTGACTGTATCTGAGTTACAGTGTGACTTTGCTTGTTAAAATCAATCACTGTACCGTCAGTGATTGTGTAGCGAGCCTTCTTCGTCTCCCTAAGAGGCGCATTTGTATTGATAGGAAGTCTTTAGTCTGGAACAACCAGACCAGGATAATTTGTATCGGATTATACTCGTGACATTATCATCACCACGACTGGACCTCGAGGCAACCAGCCATCGCTTCCGGTACACCAGATCGTATCCTTGCAGTTAAGAAGACAGCTTGATAATGTATGTCCGCAGCACCGGCAGATTAGGGAATTTTGCTCTGTGATAATCAGAGCTCAGCAGAGCGCGCCTGTTCCCGTCTTTTCTTACGTGGTTCTGTCTTGCGTGTTCATTGTCTGAGTTCTCACTACTGTAACAACAATTAATGTTGGGTTGGCTGGGTGTTTCTCTTAAGATTTGAGTTGCAAGGAATTGGCTCCACATACCACTTGGTCATAAACGTTACAAGCTAGTTCACGGACAACTTCACCTTCACAGCATTTATTTAAGTATCCAATTTGATGTATTGTAAATGTTTCAAGTGTTGTGTTTATTATTTTGAGTTTAGTCATAATAAATCAAATTTTTATTTTATACAGAACTTTCATTCTGTAGATCGGTAGAGCAACCCTTTCATTTCTCATGACGTTAATGAAACTTAATTATCAAATTAATTTCTATCAAATTAAATTATTGCAGGTGCCAAACTCTTTTCTACTCCACTTGCAGGGTCGATTACAGTCAGTTCGCTTTTCTTCTTAATCCTTGTGCAGCAGCAAAAGTCGGAGTTAGAAAAGGGGGGGGCTTAGAGCATCATTTCCATATGAAGATTCTAGAAGAATTTAGTATTAAATACACTGCTAGCCCCGGCACCTCACAATGTTCCAGTACTGGACCTTGTGCGTCCCAAAAAGCCATAAGCATCAGTTTTCCTGCGGACGGTTGGGACTTGAATTTTTTCTTTCACGGCGAATTTGGAAGTTTCCATTCCATACTCTGCCTTTTCATCTGAGCTTCGTAATTATGGATCCATGTTTCGTCACCAGTAGCGATCCTGTCTAAGAAGTTGCCCCCTTCATTACCATAGCGATTCAAATGTTTTTTGCCGATGTCGAAGCGCGTTTGTATATGCAACTGTGTGAGTTGTTTTGGGACCCATCTTGCACAAACTTTATGAAACCCAAGTCTGCTGTGGATGATTTCGTAGGCAGAACTGTGACTAATTTGCGGACGATGTGCCACGTCGTCTAAGAGAATTATTTCACGTGAACGCTCAATTGTTTCTTCATTTGTGGCGGTAAACGGTCGTCCGGCTGCTTCGTCGTGCGTAACACTTGTGCGACTATTTTGGAGTTTTTCAATCCATTCATAGACACTCCGTTGTGGCAAAACCCTATTCCCGCACTGTACCGAAAGTCTTCGATGAATTTCGGCCCCTGATATTTCTTCCGACCACAAAAAACGGATCACAGAACCTTGCTCTTCTTTGGCGCAAACAGACAGCGAAGCAGCCATGATTAACAGCGCAGCAGCGATAACGAAACTAACCTTGTAACGCCAGAAATGCATATCCTCCTATTTCCATCTATTGTACTATTATTTTTTTCCTTGTTTTGTTACCTCAAGATATGACATTTCTGTCTCTTTATATTTTGTAATTGTTTTACTGTTTGTATATATATATATATATATATATATATATATATATTTATGCACTTATGTCGATGTATAATTGGTTTGTTTCGTAAATATTTTTTGTATTTTTACGCTGGGTCTTGCCTAGGGAAAACTGCTATCGAACGATTTCATCGATGGGTCGTGTGAAGAATCAAAGTGTGTAGGATCTTTGGTAGTGTTAACTCTGCCGCGTGGAGCGCGGGCAGAGGGAGTCTGGCTGGAGTAGCGAGTGGAGCAGGTGTGTTCTGTGTAGCTCCCGCGAGTTGCCGCGCTTTCGGGGTTTGGCAGCATGTAATTGCGCTCGACTTGCGATAATAGTTTCTGACATGGTGTCGCGGACGGGAAGCATTAGCTGGCGCACATCAAGAGCCCGTTTCGTCTGGTGATCGTGTTGAGAAGAAGGCGCGCCAACATCCAGCTTCTGCAACAGCGACGGCCGACAATGGGTGACTGTCGCCACCTCCTCGGTCGACGGCTTCAAACCTTCAATAAACCAACAAGGAAGACTGGAAGCACGTAAAGTTTTAGAACTGTATGGCAGACCTCAGCTTTTCAAGTTGTTCCATTTGCCTCGCAAAATTACAGCAACTTAGCATGAACTTTTGTTGCTCATTGTCCCAATTGCATTACCAAGCAGGGTCCCTTCCTTTTCCGAAATGAACCCGAGTGTCGTTGAAATTCAAACACCAGCATAATTCCATTTCACTGCTTTAATTTCAAAGTTCACTTTAAGTATTCATAGCTGGCTACAATATTTAGATTACACAAGCACAAATTAAGAGTGTGAGTTTTGTTACCGTATTTTAGCTTACCTGTGACTGCAGCTCAGCTTGGTACGTACTAAATTTTACCATTGTTAATTGTTCAGAATCATTTAATTCAAGTTCAAAGTAAAATCTCTTATTTCTAAATTGCGTAGATTCAAGTTGCTTTTGAAATGATTGTTGAGGTAGTCCAAGACTAACCGTATTTTTCTGAATTTCGATGTGCTTCAGAAAGAAAGCTCACTATTAATTTCAGTCACTAAATTAACTTTCAGTTTTCCGGTTTTATTAATTCTTTTGCTAAATTAAGTCAGAGTGCAGCGAAAGTTATTACTTCTGACAAGCTTTCAGTTTTCACACTACACGTGTCAACCTTCAGTTGCCACGCTTCTAGTGCTAATTATATGTGTAATTACCTTTCTTTTTCAGTTACTATAGTAATTGTCCTTAGGACTGGCGACCGTAATTTCCCCCAAATCTCAAATATCTAATTACCGCTACTTAATTGTTAACGTAACGGCCGCACATTTACTTTCTTCATTAACTTTACCCCTTTTCAAAATTAATTTCCACCAATTTCATTTGCTTTTTTCCTGTCATTTAGATGTAACCCTTTCCTCCCTCTTTACCGACAGATTAACTTCGGTGACGATTGCTTTTCCCAAATTTCCATTAGGTACACGCGGTTTAATTTTTCACTGTCATTAAGGTCGATAAGTGAGGGGGAGGTTACAACCTAACAGCTTGAAAATTACAAAGATATAACAAAAAATAAACAAAGCATGCACCATCAACGTAAAACGACAGTAATACCAAAATAAACAAAAATATAACTAAATTGCGGATAGTAATTGACTTACCCTCGTATGTGAGTATTAGAAGCCTAGGCGGGCACACGACGATAACATTAGTCTCGATTCGTTGTTGCCTCGTTCTCATCTGTTGCACGAATCCCAGTAATGTCGCCAGCATCAAGTGTTAAATTCACTGGACTACGGTAGAAGGATGTAGACGGTGTGATGTACGGGAGTTTTGCTCGGTCTAGGGGAGCGTACACGGTTGGCCGAAGTAGTTAAGCCGACCGCTCACGAGAATTGGGAGATCCGGGTTCGAGTTCCGGTGCGGCACAGATTTACATATGTCACTATTGGGTAGTCGATTTATTCCTTATACAGCCCACGTCAAGGAGTTCGCAGTGAGCGATTCAATTTCGAAATAAATGAACTGGTTGGTTGGATGCTTACCAAGGAGGTTATCCACTCCGAGATGAAAGCTGGGCTCGGGGATCTAAATTTAATTCTCTCAACATTACGAAGTCTCCTCCTACTTGTACCTTTTGCTTTCAGGCAAATATTTAGTAATGTCTGTGGAACAACCAACAGACATCTGAAAGGCGCGCAAGGTAGCCGTTCGGCCTCAGGCGCCGTACCGCGGTTCGCGCGGCTCCCCCCATTGGAGGTTCGAGTCCTCCCTCGGGCATGGGTGTATGTGTTGTCCTTAGCGTAAGTTAGATTAAGTAGTGTGTAAGCCTAGGGATCGATGAGCTCAGCAGTTTGGTCCTATAGGAACGTACCACAAATTTCCAGAGGTCTGAAAAATAAAACGCTCAAACAGTTGCGATTAAAGTTTTATAAAAGTGTTTCTCTGCCAACACTGTAAAATGAAGATGAAGAAGCCATAAAGGTGTATCCACAGTAGGACGGTGAGGCTCCCGTGAAGTATGAACGGGTGTAAAAGACAGACAGAATCAAGCACTTATGATTCTGTCTGTACCTCATATATACAGGGTGAGTCACCTAACGTTACCACTGGATATATTTCGTAAACCACATCAAATACTGACGAATCGACTCCACAGACCGAACGTGAGGAGAGGGGCTATTGTAATTGGTTAATACAAACCATAAAAAAATGCACGGAAGTATGTTTTTTAACACAAACCTACTTTTTTAAAATGGAACCCCGTTAGTTTTGTTAGCACATCTGAACATATAAACAAATACGTAATCAGTGCCGTTTGTTGCATTGTAAAATGTTAATTACATCCGGAGATATTGTAACCTAAAGTTGACGTTTGAGTACCACTCCTCCGCTGTTCGATCGTGTGTATCGGAGAGCACCGAATTACGTAGGGATCCAAAGGGAACGGTGATGGACCTTAGGTACAGAAGAGACTGGAACAGCACATTACGTCCACATGCTAACACCTTTTTATTGGTCTTTTTCACTGACGCACATGTACATTACCGTGAGGGGTGAGGTACACGTTCGACGGGCGTTTCATAGGACGTCAAGGACCCATAAATTGGCCAGCCCGTTCTCCTGATCTTACACCTCTGGACTTCTTACTGTGGGGTACGTTAAAGGAGAATGTGTACCGTGATGTGCCTACAACCCCAGAGGATATGAAACAACGTATTGTGGCAGCCTGCGGCGACATTACACCAGATATACTGCGGCGTGTACGACATTCATTACGCCACAGATTGCAATTGTGTGCAGCAAATGATGACCACCATTTTCAACATCTATTGGCCTGACATGTCGGGACATACTCTATTCCACTCCGTAATTGAAAACGGAAACCACGTGTGTACGTGTACCTTACCCCTCATGGTAATGTACATGTGCGTCAGTGAAAATGACCAATAAAAAGGTGTTAGCATGTGGACGTAATGTCTCTTCTGTACCTAAGGTTCATCACCGTTCCCTTTGGATCCCTACGTAATTCGGTGCATGCCGATACACACGATCGAACAGCTGAGGAGTGGTACTCAAGCGTCAACTTTAGGTTACAATATCTCCGGACGTAATTAACATTTTACAATGCAACAAACGGCACTGATTACGTATTTGTTTATATATTCAGATGTGCTAACAAAACTAACGGGGTTCCATTTAAAAAAAACGTAGGTTTATGTTAAATAACATACTTCCGTGCATTTTTGTATGGTTTGTGTTAAACAATTACACTAGCCCCTCTCCTCACGTTCGGTCTGTGGAATCGGTTCGTCAGTATTTGATGTGGTTTACGAAATATATCCAGCGGTAACGTTAGGTGACTCACCCTGTTTATAGTTTTGAGCGTTTCCTCATTACAGAGGCTTATCTCCAACATAATAATTTACTCGGAAATATTCGTCCAGGTGTTTCGATCTTTGTGTCCTCCTCCTCGGCGCCCATTCTCTTCATTGTGTGCTGTAAATTTTGGAGCCAGGTGGTCATAGGTCGACCTCTTCTTCTTCTCCCCTCCGGTTCCCACTCCAGTATCAAGAGATGGAGTTTACCTACATCATTTATTATTTGCTGATGATCAAGTAGTCGTAGCACAAGATGGGGAGGATGCTAACTATATGTGCAATCAACTAGCAGTAGTATACAAAACTTGGGGTTTGAAGATTAATTACAAAAAAAATAGAATACTTGACTAATGATTCAGATGAGCTATACATTGAAGGAAAGAAAATCAAAAAGATATACACTTTCTGTTATTAGGGATCCATTTTAGAAATCGAGGGAAAATCAGACTCAGAAATCATGATTCTGTCTGTCTTTTACATCCGTTCGTACTTCCTTCGTACTTCATAGGAGCCTCACCTTCCTACTGTGGATAAACCTTCATGGCTTCTTCATTTTCATGTTACAGTGTTGGCAGAGAAACACTTTTATAAAACTTTAATCGAAACTGTTTGAGATATATCAATTAAACACATACAACGTAAAAGAAAAGTTAGACGACAACAAGAGACGATGGGCTGAAAGTCAGCAAAGAACGGGTCCTGAAAGAGTGTCAGTGAAAACGAAGAAGTAGAAACCAAAACGGAAACAGGAAATCATGGGAGACCGAGAAAAAATGTGGGAAATCTAACGGGAAATAACAGCCAAAAAAGCAAAATGAAGAAGCGAGAACTTTCACTATAGTCTGTGAATGTCATAGTGTAGATATTACCACATGTTAAACTTGGGGTTTCATATGCACAGCAGCATCAGAATTGTTTCTTCGGTGAAACCAAATGTCTTGGCGAAATGTAACTGAATAGTCGTTATGACGAGCAATTTATACCGTACAGAATTATGTATAATGAGGTTAGTCTATTCGCACTGTTAAAACTCTGTGAAATCTCGAAAGCATGGGTTCGATGGACGAAGAGAAGCTTAGAAAAATCTATTAGTTTACTCATCTTAGGCGGTAAGGCGCGATATTTAATAATTAATTGAGACAAGATGAAATTATTTGCCAAGGTCGCTTTTAAATAACGTTTGTTGTCGATTACCGGTTTCGGTAAGCATTGGTTCCATCTTCAGATCTCGATAGGCCGGTGTAGTGGTGCCGGGGCTGCAATGAAGAATTTGGCGAATTACTCTGTATATTGTGGTTTCAATCTTGACTTGCTGACGCATCGTTCATCTCGTGTCTCACGTACCTGGCAATGTTTTGGAAAGAGTTCTTGTACAGCTGCTGTAGGAGTCATGTAATAACATTCTATTCAGATCGTAAGATGGTAACCATGCTTACCGAAACCGGTAATGGACAATACAGGTTGTTTACAAGTGATCCTGCCTGAGAAACTAGCCCTCTCGCAAATGCTTCAGAAAATCGCTAACTGCGTATCATAATAGAACCATTGCCATTGGGGCGCCGTTAAAGAACCTGTCGCTATTTCAGTTCGTCCTGTTTATAATATGGAGCCCAGCGAAATAAGAACAGCTCTAAAACTCCACTCACATAACAATTCCTCCTTATACCATTATTGCCTTAACGACTCGT
Source organism: Schistocerca americana (assembly GCF_021461395.2). Classification (NCBI taxonomy): domain Eukaryota; kingdom Metazoa; phylum Arthropoda; class Insecta; order Orthoptera; family Acrididae; genus Schistocerca; species Schistocerca americana. Next base: position 415,395,703 of record NC_060126.1, on the reverse strand, counting down.
GTTTGTCTGTTAGGAGGCTGTTAAGATATTGGAAATTTACGTAAGTAGCATGAGGTAAAGTGTACGCGTAAGAGACTCCTGAGCTGAAATTTCAGGTATCTTACAGTAACAGCTGCCGTATGCCGACTGCGGTAAGATTTTTATAGCTCGATGAATTCTTCATTAGATGTGATTACACACCGTCCTCCTCAGCAGTGGCCAGTAACGCACTCGGTTAACAAGGGCGAGAGAGGATGTAACTGTTCACAGTCAAACAGACGTGTCAAATTCTTACTATGTCGCAGTGCCTCATGGAGGGGGCGTATGAAACTATTGATGGAGATCAGCCAGTCGGATGGAAACGCTACTGTCGTTGTCCCCCTTGGTGATATCTATAGCCTGGTTGCACAGTCTTCCCTCTTTTCGTTTTCGTAGTCATCAGTAAGAACGCTATTCAGCAGCAATAATCGCTCCAGTCATTTACATAACACGGGTGAACACTTGGTATATAAAGCTGAATATAGGAAATGGACCATATCTTAGTACTCCACTCAATCCATCATGTAAATAGTAATCAAAATTATTCATTAAGTTCGTCTTATAACTAATAAGTAGCGATTTTACAAAAAAAATGGTTCAAATGGCTCTGAGCACTATGGGACTCAACTGCTGAGGTCATTAGTCCCCTAGAACTTAGAACTAGTTAAACCTAACTAACCTAAGGACATCACAAACATCCATGCCCGAGGCAGGATTCGAACCTGCGACCGTAGCGGTCTTGCGGTTCCAGACTGCAGCGCCTTTAACCGCACGGCCACTTCGGCCGGCAGCGATTTTACACATATGTGCCATCTCCTGAAAGACAGACGAGAGCTTATCCCGTCTCAGTGACAATATCTGCTTAGCTGTCTGCCTCCCGTTAGCTGAGTGGTCAGCGCGACGGAACGCCACGCCAAGGGACCGGGTTCGATTCCCGCTGGGGCATGAGATTTTCTCCGCTCAGAGACTGGGTGTTGTGTTGTCCTCATCATCATTTCATCCCCATCTCCGACGCACAAGTCGCCCAATGTGGCGTCGAATGCAGTAAGTACTTGCCCTCGGCGGTCGAACTTCCCCGTATGGGGGACTCCCGGCCCACAATGCCGTACGATCATTACCATTGCTGCTTAGCTAGTTTCTTTCTAGTGTATCTCTGCGGTCACTAATCGACCATTTTACTGTCAAAGTTTTCGCATTATATTAAGGCATAGGGACGAGAAAACACGCAAGATTTACACAAAGCTAGTTTAGCAAACCACATCCGTAAGCTCTATACCAAAGTAGCGCGCCCGAGTTCCAACCAGCCCAACAAATATACGAGTAGAAGCTTCGTCTTCGTTAGCTAACCTTTTGATTGCAGGACGTTCTTTCTCAGCGGACTTAAACGCTTCAGTCGAATTTCTCTAGTTTCAATTGAACAAAAACTCATTTCATTGCTTGGGTAAACATGAATGCTTATGACAACACAAGCTAGGAAATGAGACAGTAACAGTAGCAGATAAATTTTGCTGTTTGGGCAGAAATAACTAACAATGGAGTAGAGAGGATATGTAATGTAAAATGGAAATAACGAGAAAAACCTTTCCGAAAAAGATAAATATTTTAACGTCTAATATAGATTTTACTGATAGGGAAGCTTTTGTAAAAGCATTTATGTGGAATGTAGCTTTGTATGGAAGTGGAACAAGGAAGATGAACAACAGAAGCAGGAAGATAATAGAAGTTTTTTCAACAAAGTGATACAGAGGAATGTTGAATTTGAAATGGTTACATAGGATAACTACCAAAGAGATACTGCATCGAATTGGGGAAAAAAGAAATTTATGATACAATTTTACTAAGAGAAAAGATAAATTGGTAGGGCACATCCTGAGACATCTAGAATAGTCAGTTATATAATCGAGGGAAGCGTTGAGGGTAAAAATTATAGAGGGAGACAAAGGCTAGAATACAGTAAGGCGGTTGAAATGGATGTAGGCTGCAGCAGTTGTGCAAAGATAAAGAGCATGCACAGGATAGAATAGCGTGAAGGGCCGCATCCATTTACTCGACCGAGAGATCATCACAACAAAGGAAAGTTCGTGAAATTTCAGGAAATACAGATTTGATGAATTTCATCTGCTGTGGAAAAGAGGAAAAATGTGCTTACTCCGTGCTGGTATTCTCTGCTTCGGAGAAATGTTGCTTCCAGGTAAACGTACGCTCAGAACCGAGGAAAATCTTTGACCGAGAGTCACATCCGTTTCATTATATTGCAGTGCTGTGGACACGCAACTTGCCTCAGAAATATTAATTTCTTTTCCATATTTTTTATCTTCCTCTTGAATGAAAGTTATGGTTACCAAATTGTTGAATGGCATTATAATTTCTTTCAGAATCTAACTCCTAAAATATCTAACATATTTAATAATTTTATCTGAATATACGAGCCGTGTATCTGCAGCTATGAGGAACAGCAACATAGGATTGTTAAAAATAGCAACAGTGAACTTGTTACAGTCGTCTGGGTACGTTGAAGGACAGCCTATGAGAATCCCAACACCAGGAACCTTGGGAAACATTTGATCTGTTAATCAGAAAAGCAGGAATTTGAAAAGATAGCCACTGATGAAACATTTAAAATAGATGCAACATCATAGATATGTGAATGACATTTTTTGTCTGGTAGATGAACCAAAAGAAGAAAAAAATAACCTCCACTCAAAAGTCAACAAGGACATAAAGGTCACACTCGAAAAATAAAACCAACTAAATTACCTTAACAGAACAAAAATAAATGAAAATGGGAAACATTCTTTCTACATAAAGAAAACCAGCAGCCTCGGGAACAGTAATACATCCCACATCCAACTGTCGCCATGGCCTGTAGTTAGCTGCATAAAGGCAAATTACCTAGAATAGACGGAACTCCATTCAGCAGGAGAAACCTTGAAAAATGAATGCATACTGTCACACAAATAGCGAGGAGCAAAGGCTGTGACACAGACATAGTACGTGGACTCAATCAAAAAAATTAAAATAGCAATACAGAACAAACACAAGATATCCAGAATGCAGGAAAACTAGCAAGCACCTAAACCACAAATACACACAATACACATGTGCGATGGCAACACTACATAGAAGCAAAGGGAATGATCTACTATACCTTACACACATAAATTAGCATATTGAATGGCTAACACAGTGAAGATGCAGTGCTACTATATAGCATATGAAACTTTGCAAACTCTGCAAACAAATTTAAGCCAATCAGCAATTAGGAGGAACTAATTTCAGGAAACATGAATGTACAAACTTGAACCAAAGTTGTGATGCAGTATACATAGGAATAACTTGAACGAATCTAAAAGAAAGTTATATACCACGCATAAGATGCTGTAGTACGAATTTCATACTATTCCATCCGCAGAGCACTTAAAGCATCAGAACCATCGTTCCTCTAACATAGAGCAGCCGTAAAACTCACTTGGATAAATAACCGCAAGAAAAGCCTTATCCTAAAGGAGGAAAACTACCACATCCAGACTGTTATTGCTGAGAACAAACAGGTTGTAACCGACGAGGCATATACAAACTCACTCATAAAGCGAACAGTCAATACTTGGCAACAACGCTCAAAACAACGTAAAGTAAATGAGGGTTTCTTATTAAGGTGCTATGCTAACGAACATTCGAATAACAGAAAGCAGAACAACAGCTCAAAAAACACTACAACGACACGAATATCATGTCTAAATCTCATAAGAAGAAATTTGAACTAATAGAACGGTTTGTGTACAATGTGTAATATGTAAAACATAATTGTATAAACTTCATTATGTATACGAGTATACGTCACGCCAATGATGATACCTTTCCAAGAAAATAAACGCGAAATGTCCACTGCATGACAAAATGAGTTTTGTTCAGTTGTATTTAGATGGACGTAAAGTGGGAGCTATGAACGTAAACAGCTTAGGACGGCAGAGTAGCAGCAGTTAAAGATATCACACGTCCACATTTTTCATTCATATGGCCCGACATATACAATTAGTGTCAGTTGTCCTCACAGTGTAGATGATAGCGCACGAGACTGCTCAGCATTTGGCTTTGATTGGATCCTTACTAAAACCTCATGTCCAATTTTTGTATCACTGTCTAGTTATTACATGAACACTTGATCCAGAAAAAAAAAGTTCCAATCCTCCAAGTTATGGCCAAAGTTTTCGGAAGTTTTCCCTTGCATATTAAGCGAATATCATAAGTGGAAACCGCTCCCAAATATTATCACTTGGCAACCCCTATCTGCCCCACTTCTAGCTTACTGGAATATTTGACCGAACAGGACAAAATTCTATAACATCCACACTGCTTCCGTGAATAGGGAATTACAGATGTTACAGGGTGGTCATAAACAGTCTGAAAAGCTTGTAAAGGTCTTGCAGGGAAGGCTGTGCTGAAATGTAATTGTTAAGAAACGTTGCGCCGTTTCCGAGTCAATTAGCATTTCAATTAACCAATCAGGCCGTAGCGCGCGCAAATTCAAATTCCCGCCAGATACAATTACTGTTAGTTGTTCTCACAGCGTGATAGTGCACGAGATTGCTCAGCATTTTGCATTGGTTGGCACCTCCAATCTTTGTATCACTGTCTCGTTCGGTTTTCAGGAACCAAACGAAGAACACGTCTCTGGCCGGCCGCTTGAATTTGCGCGCACAACGGCCTGAATGGTTAACTTAAATGCTAATTAACTCGGAAACGTCAAACATTCTCTCATAAAACGCGTTTAGTGCTATTTTGTTCTCGGTACTCCTCTACGTGTCCATAGATTTGTTCCAAGTGTCGAATCATCGAGACCATGTTTCAAACATTCGTTAGTGGATGGTGATAGGTCTTTGTGCTGTGCTAACAGTGCTTTCCTTTGGAGTTCCAATTGCGATGCCTCAAGGCTCTTCTGTTTATCCTAGCGTGCTTCAATCGACAACACACAAGTTTTTGGAGAGTGAAAACAGCTTTTTGACCTGCGACAGATCGTAACGCGCGAAAAATTTATTGTGGTGGATGTTACAGGTTAAATGGTTCAAATGGTTCTGAGCACTATGGGACTTAACATCTGAGTCATCAGTCCCCTAGAACTTAGAACTACTTAAACCTAACTAACCTAAGGACATCACACACACCCATGCCCGAGGCAGGGTTCGAACCTGCGACCACAGCGAACGCGCGGTTCCAGACTGAAGCGCCTACAACCGCTCGGCCACACTGGCCGGCTGTTACAGGTCAGATGGTCGCCACGACGTATTGCAAATCAGCTGGAAGATTACCTACTGAGAAACTGTGATGATTAAGATGAGGCACCGTGAGCATCAAACAGCGTACATCGAGCTGCAACCGCCCGCTAGAACAAAATTCCACGCCTCAGATCCACAATGAATTAAGTATTAAAAAGGATATTTGCGCTGTTCATTTATTCATTTTAATTTTGTACCATTTGATTTTACCGTGGGTTTAATTGGTGGTTATAGTTTGGACGTAGTTCCATTGAGGTCGAATTAAGGAAAGAGTCTCTGGTTGTGAGTGTCTGTTATTCTTTACACAGTCGGGGGTTGATGGCGAGGTCGTATAAGTTAACTTATTAATTTGACTACCTGTCGACAACGTAGTTCTTAAAGCGATTGTTGTTAATCTAGTAAGATTTTAGCCCAGGTTCCGTTGATACTTTGTTAACGTTGGGACTCGGAGTAATCGTAAATTAGACAAATTGTCAGTTAAGAAAATACATTAGGAGCAGCTTCGTAGTTGAATCCGCTAGGGATTACGTTTGATTGCGGTACACTGACTATTCAGCTATTTTGTGGAATGTGTTTGATTATTGGATTGTTGGTAATTGGTAATGAGTACAAGTATTACTGAAATGGCAACATGTGCAGAATGCTCTCGAGAGATAGCGTGGTTCCTGATTGTGGTACTATTTGGTTGTGGAGATTCCACTGAGTACGTGGGAACGTCTCAAGTGCTGCACATTTTGCGAGCTGGCGGCGCCATTCAGTTTGTTGTGAGACTTAAAATTAATTGTATAGCATATATTTCCCTGACGCGTGTAATAATTTTCCCCGACTATCCCACGGAGAATTTTATGAAAGGAAGCATTTAACTGAATCACGATCAGCGTGAGTATTCATATAAAGAAATCTGCAGCGAGTTACAAAGTCTTCTACAACAGTATTGGAATGAAGTTGTAGCCAGATGCTAACTGTGGTGTCACCGCCAAACACCACACTTGCTAGGTGGTAGCTTTAAATCGGCCGCGGTCCGCTAGTATACGACGGACCCGCCTGTCGCCACTGTCAGTAATTGCAGACCGAGCGCCGCCACACGGCAGGTCTAGAGAGACTTACTAGCACTCGCCCCAGTTGTACAGCCGACTTTGCTAGGAAAGGTTCACTGAGAATTACGCTCTCAATTGCCGAGACGATAGTTAGCATAGCCTTCAGCTACGTCAATTGCTACGACCTAGCAAGGCGCCAATTATCCTTTGCTGTGTATCTAATGACGCATATACTGTATCAACAAGACCAATGTTCACCAATTGTGGATTAAAGTTAAGTATTCCAGCAGCTACGTACTTTTCTTTATAGCATTCATTACGTATCCTGTTTCAGACCCCACGCCAGCTTGCGTGAGTTTAAACGCGTGCCTTTCGGTTACGCGTCACTGTGGATTGGCTGTTTTGCCAGTCCACAACACTAACGCTGGAAGATTTTGAACTAAGCTTGCACATGTTAAGTCGAGGATTCAAGTGACGGTGGCACTACACTAATGGAGAAAACCGCAACACCAAGAAGGAGTTGTGCGACATAAACGAAAGTTGTTAGGCGTGTTTCTGCATCTGACAGAAGATGTATATTCAAGATTTGCGCCAGTTGAATATGAGGATGCAAATCAGGTTTGTTTTGAATACACGCTGTAACCCTCATGAAAGTTACTTGCCTTTAAGGTGACAAAGACCCCATTATCAACACCTCACTGAGTTTGAACGAGAAGTTTGAACATGGCTACGAGAAGATGAGGTGAGCAACCATATTTTTTTTGGTATCACAAAGCCTTCTGAGTGTTTCGGATATAAGTAAATTATGTACAAAAAGAATTGTGAGACACGAATACTGCGTATTCAAGTTATTTAATACTTTTTTTAGTCTCGTGACAAATATTGACTTGACACACAGAATGCTTGACATTTACACTCGTCTGTAACGACATAGGATAGTAATGATAATAATAATAATAATAATAATAATAATGTAGATACGCTCTCTCAAATTTTTCTGTTTTAATTTGCATACTTGGGATAACAGCGAAGTAAAAATTAGAACATAAAGCAGCAAGTACGCTGTAAATTCCATTTACCGTAGTTTCCTTTGCAGAAAAATAACAACCACTGCGGCGTTATTAACATAATTTGTGAAAAAAATAGCGTCGCTAGCTTCTAACGGTTGTTGGTGGTGGTCCTGCTATTATTTTAATAAAAGGATGCAGCAATTAAGTGGGCTGCCTTATCTGTTCACTCTGAAGCTCGGCGTTTTCCACTTTATTACTTGTAAAGCGGTTCCCGCAGTCCGTAACCACCTACTCTTTATGTT